>NC_086153.1:105542431-105845461 GCF_035149785.1 Candoia aspera
CCTCTCCTTTTTGGAGCTGATATCAGCTGAGGTTACCATTACACCCAGTCTCTGTTTATTTCAGTCATGTCTAAGCCATAATGTTTGGGTTCAGACCTCACACTAAGGCATACACCATGGCTTGCAGTGTAATGGCTTGGCTCACTTATTACCTTGAGCTGAACCCAAATAACTCTACAGTGTGGTGGCCTAACCTAGTTTGTCATACAGCATTGTGACTCCATCTTACTGAACTTCATGGGTTTTACAACCCTCAGATTTGATGTACAACTTCCACAGTCCTCATCTATTAGCCACTGGTTGGGGATGCTGAAAACTGCAGTCCTATAGCTCTGGAGCCATCAGATGGGGGAAAAGGCTGTCATAAATTGTGGGCTGTCACCAGATTAAATACCAGTACATTCCACAGAAAGACTCTGTTCAACAGTGCATAGCCAAGCAAAAGTAATTAGTACTGAGGCAGTATAGTATAATACCTTTCAGATCAATAAAATTAAACTGATCTTTTCCTCAAGCAAGTGTATATAATACTGCAGCCTTAAGTGATATATTTTGTGAATTTGAATCAACTGATCAAGTGATCATTGCAATCCGTATAAATTACATCTATCTTTTTGAAATTCTCTCCCAAGAATTCTACAGCTGGCCCTATCTATTGTTTCAGGGAAGACTTTACAAATACAGTTATTTTTCTTTGGTTTCATTTGAGGTTTCAAATCATTTCATCTGATAATTTAATCAGTTAAAACAGTACAGTCCTAAGTAAACTGATTTGGGCTGCAGATGCATTTTGTCTAGATTTGATGACTGACAGTTGAATGTCTAAATTGACTTCATTGAAAAGTATTGTACTTGAGATGATTAGAATGTCGGTCTACAGTGCTTTATCGGTGATACCCACCCACATATGCAAATTATGCATTGACCAGCTAATAAATATGCATGTGTGAATCACTACAAGCTAAATATTTGACATAACTCCATGGAAAGTTGGTTCTGTTTGAAGTCAGATTATCTGAAATGTTGGTCTGTGGTGCTGCACATATTCTTATTGTGCAGTCTTGTGGCCACATGATGAATACGCACGCAAGAAATAGGCATCCTATCCTTCTGCAACTTCAAAAATGAATCTGAATATACAAATTAAAAGTATAGATCTCTTCTCGAACACAAGGGTATTTGGAGAAGTTGAATAGATCACATATTAGTTGCTGGCTAAACAGACAAGAACATTCTGGCCTCCTTTTAATTCAGTGTATCACACTGCTTTTAAAGAAAGAGATGGCTGGCTGAAAAGCTGGCAAACATACCAGCTATCAGATGCTGGTTTTGCAGATACCTAAGTAGTGAAGCTTCCTTCATCCAGAGATGATTTCATATAATGAAAGAAAAATAGAAATTTTTGGGAATTTGCCCTTGGAATACAAACAGCTATTTCTAAATGTTGGAAAAGTTGGGCTTAGCCAGTATTCACATGGGAAACTAGCCAGGAACTCAAGTCTCCTCAAAGCAAGAACACACAGCAATTGCAATACAGAAATTATTTGGAATGTTATTTTATGTTTAAATTTTAGCTGATTAAACAATCGAGTAGAATGCTGTTGTACTCTCAGTGTTGTTGAATTTCTATCAACTCCAGTCAAAATGACTAGTGGCAAGTCATGCTGGGAGCAGCAATGGAGTCCCTGTTTCTACTTGCAATTTACCACAGCGCAATCATGCCCATCACAATCCCATTCTTCTCCCTTGGTCACATGATGATATCCTTATCTTGTCTTCACCTGAAATAGACCAAAATCATTACTCCACATCCCGACAAGTGACAGAAGAAGACAACAGATCCCCAAAATTTTACTTGGGAAATAAGAGACATCTCATTAGCACAATTCTTTATCAAGTGGTACTTTCTGTAGCTGCAACAGCCCAGCTTCTCCCCTTTGCTGGGGATATTCAACTGGGCTTCTGTTGAGTGTTTGTCAGTTTCTGAGTATTGGTTAGTTTCTCTCATGTCTCTCTGGAAGGAAGAGATGCTATTGCTTGCTCAGCTGATAGTTTCTGTTGTGCTACTCTGCAGGAACTAGCTAGACCAGGGTTCCGTGGCACCCTAGGGTTCCGTGAGAGGTCACTGGGGTTCCCTGGGAGATCATGATTTATTTAGAAAATTATTTCAAATTTGGGCAACTTCACATTAAAGAGGTAAATTTTATTATTTTTAGTTTAAGAACATTGTTAGATACAGGCTTACCCATGAAATGAATATAATAATGTTGTGACTTCTGGCCTATATCTGAATGCGCAGGGGTTCCCCAAGGCCTGAAAAATATTTCAAGGGTTCCTCCATGGTCAAAAAGCTGAGAAAGGCTGAGCTACATGCATAATCTGACTGAAGGACTGATAAAGATCTCTTCGCCATGTAGATTTTATTATATTTATATTTTTATTGTATTTTGTAATCATAATGGTTTTATATTTTAATCTTGTTTTATTGTAAGCCACCCAGAATCCCCCCGTAGGGGAGAGATGGGCAGTGAATAAATTTATAAAATAAATTTGTAAAATATATAATCATGTCAAATTCTGCTTCCTTCTTTTCTGAGGTTATTTCTGTCCTGGTGTTCTCTCATATATTTTATTTCACATTATGTTAACTTGGGGGATTATTAAGTGGGGGTGGGAAGAGAGGCAGAAAAAACAGCCCAGGCAGTGTTGAATTCAGGTTCTCCCTAGGCTCTCCCTAGTCATGCTACAGTCATGCTACAGTACCCCAATTGGAAGAGGTTTTCCCTGCTGGCTGAGGGTATTCTGAAAGGGGTTGGCAGCCAAGCCAGAGGAGAAAACCATGCCAACCTTATTTTGTGATGACTCTGTGTGATGATGGTTGGAAAGCACTAACTCAACCGTGAAGAACCCATAGTTCATAATATTCTGGAAGGGTGCAGATTCACTATCTTACCTCTGGTAAGGCAGCAACCAGCAGTTCCCATGTTAGAGAGAACCATTATATCAACCCAGATCAGGTACATTTTAAGGCTATCAGGAGAATGGCAAAGTGACTCAGAAAGCCAGGAGGAAAAAGCCTAGAATTTAAATCTGGAAGCATTGTCCTCTATAAGGGCTTTGATTCCTATATCCTATAGTGCACAAATCTTCTTTGTATATATGTCAGCTACACCAGGTAGACCAGACCAAGAATTAACTCCACAGGAAGGCTAAGACTACTTTTATTGAGAGTGGCTATAATAACAGAATCTTGCAAGTCTGATTGTCCTTTCTTATATCCATGTGAGTTTGCGAGATGTCTATCTGAGCCACGTCCACATACTTTCTGCTTGTTTTAGATTTAAACTAGTTTTTTCTCCTTGTCACTTTGGTAATGGATCTGGTCTATCTTTGACAAGGTCATTTTCCTTGCTCTTTACAATTCATAACATTATTCCTGTCTGCAGTAAAAAGACTAATCTTGCCAGGTGGTTTCTGTGAACCTTCTACTGAGTAAGCCAGTTCCTGAAAGAGGGGTTAAGAGTCTGAAGAGTTGAGATTTATGGCCATGCCTTTGAAGCCTGGCACCATCCCATTCAATGGATCCAGTCAGTGGATCCAGATCTATAGGAAGGGCACTTCTACATTAGTGGTTTATAACATCTCATATAATCATCTAGCTACTGTATTGTTATGGCAATATATCATCAATGAAGACAAATCACTAGTGTGAAAATGGCTTTAACTTTCACTGGTGTAGAAATTGCTATAATCTTGCCCTTTATATGCTGTCGAAAATTAAGGCCAAATAAGATACTACCCTAAAATATGCTAACGTGGCTTGTACATGGCTGTTTCTTCATCAGTAACATCTACTGAACTTGTGATTTCATGGAATTTCACCTTATCATCATGTGAAATAGTAGTAGTCCTTACCATCTGTATTTAACAAAGAGCTTACAAGATTCAAGCTACAGTACAAGATTTGATTTTAGTTGTATCTTATGTTTTCAGACCTTCCTATAGTTATATATTTTATTGCACCTTTGATGGAGATTCAAGAAAAATATACCTCAGATATTTCCCTTTGTCTTTGGTCTGTATGAAGCTACACTCGTCCTTCTGGATTTTGTTCTTGAAAAGCAGAAGCAAGCACTAAGAGCTTTTTAATAAAGGATGTGGCACAATAACTTGTGGTTTTGATGATTAGGAAAAAAATGATAGTAGAAAAAAGTGAAAGGATTGAAATTTACATTATGTTCTAGCCTTAAAGAGAATTTATAGAAAATGATGCATTATTGGTATTTGTCATCAGAGAAATCGTCTAGAATGTATAAAGGTATTTCAAATCTTTGTTGGCAATTTGAACAACATGAAGGGACATTTTATCATATTTGGTGGACATGTAAAAAAGCCAAAACATTTTGGATACAAATGTATACATTAATTCAGAAGATTTTAAAGGTTAAAGTACAACTGAAACCAGAGACCTTTCTTTGGAGACTAATGAATAGGCAACTAGAAAAAGTCATGGACTTTGTTTTTATATATAACTGCAGCAAGACTATTATATGCTCAAAAGTGGAAAGGTTCGGCACTACCCACAATGGAGGAATGGCTGGTGAAGATGATGGAACTTGCAGAGATGGCTAAATTAACATCATTAATTAGAGAAAATAGCTATATTTATGGCTGACTGGAAACCCCTTATTTGACTTTTTGCATGAAATGGGAAAAATGCACTTGAAAGAATTCTAGTACATTACGATAAGGCAACCATTTATGTTTACTTATGATTTCTCGTCTATAAAATGCTTCTTGCACTGAAAGCCACAAAGGTGTTTTCGGGCAAAACCTAAATTTATATTTATTTCATTCTCTAAGGATGGCCTTCCTGACATAATGCTTTTTGAAGTCTTCATTAACCTTAGTTTTGTTACACCATAGATATCCATGCCATCCAAATCTCAATTCATGTCCTTCTAATGCCAATAGCCTTCTATTTCTTAATGACACCTACTCTTTCATCCAAACTAAACCACAGGCAGCAAAGTATCATTTCAAATCTGGTAGACCCAATTCTCCTCTTTCCTTTGCATCTTGTAGTACCTTATATTTAACTTGTGGTCTTTTCCTTTGCCAGACAAATTTAGATATATCCTTCTGCCATTGTTTAAATGGTACATCAGTCATCAAAACAGGTATTGTCAGAAACAAAAATAACATTCTAGGTAAAACATTCATCTTAATCACAGAGATTCCACCCAACAGTGACAATTGTAGTTTATCTCATCTTAACATATCTTTTTAAACTTCATTCTGTCTTAACATAGTTATTTTGCAATAACATACAATTCATATTTGTCATAGTGATACCCAAGTACTATACCTTCTTCTCAATTTTAAAACCCATTTTATTCATCAATTCTGTTTGATCTTGTATCTTCATGTTTTTTGTTAACATCTTTGTCTTCTGTTTATTAATCTTGAAACTTGCCAAGGCCCCAAATTCTTTTAATTTACTCATTAAAAATTCAATTCCCTTTAAGGGGTCTGCCAAAACCAAAATCGAGTCATCTGCAGAGGCTCTTAACTTATATGACTCTTTTTTAATCTTTATGCCCACGATCCTCTCATCTTGTCTTATATCTTGATTCAATATTTCAAGAACTAAAATAAACAAAAGAGGAGACAGTGGGCAACCTTGTCTTGTTCCTTTTTGTATCTCACATGGTTTAGTTAAATCTCCATTAAAAAATATTTGTGCCATCTGTGAAGTATACATTGATTTCACCCACTCTGTAAAATTCTTTTCAAAATTCGTATCTTCCAAAATCTTAAACAAGAAAGTCCAGTTCAAATTGTCAAAAGCCTTCTCTGCACCTAAAGATGTAAAACAAATCTTTTGGAATTAAAGCAGAGTTCATAGTACATAGGTCTAAGCTCATAGTATTGATGAATTTTTGAGCAATGCCATCTTGCATTTTACATGTTAAGGTAGGTTTTTTTAAATATTTGAATTATTTGCACTTTATGCTGGATCTGAAAATGTATTTTCAGGGCAGTCCACTACTGTTGTGTTGTATCATGAATTGCATGGTATTTCTATTACTGTGTTAAGTCATTGTTTCAAAATTTAACAGAATATGCATGGTATTTCTTCAGGCTTATTAAGTCCTCCCTCTTTTATCAATTCAGTGCACCACAAAACCCTCCCAAAATACAAACAAACAAAAAAAGTACAAATTTTGGCTCTATCTATTTGGGCAGATAGTACTTTTTGTACCTTTTGGTTACCTGATGCCCAAACTTAGTCCCTAAGTGGATCATGGATTCGAAAGATAAAACTACATAGGATCAGAATCACAAGAGCTTAAAGGCAAACAGGAATGAGTCAGATAAGGCTGGTCAGAAACTGGGAAAAGAAGCTACCTGGACAAAACAAAGAGGAAGGGGACCAAGAAGAAAACTAAATAAAGAATGGCTTCCAATTGATCAACTTGCCATACATTTACATAGCTGGGGCTTCTTGGGAGGAGACCAAAAAAAAAAATCAGCCTGTAAAAATTTGAGCCCCAAATGAGCTTAACCACAAGCTGGCAGGGCAAACTTCTTAATACTTTTCTGCATCTTCACTGAGAATCATAGGGAGCGGTAAGTCCAGAGCCTGGACTTGTGCCTACACTAATAAAAGCTATCAGTTCTTCTACCACCTTAATTCAAAGGTGAAGCCATACCAACAATTCAGCTGAGGTTTACTTGTGGCAATGAAACACCCCATTAATCACATCTGCCTTTAGAAAAGAAAATGCCATGCGTGCAACTGACTCTCTCACCACATGCCTTGCTCCAGTAACTTGAAAAGCAATTCCATAATGCAGTTATTAGCAAGGGATAAAGCTTATTTTCATACCATGAAAAGTATAAATTACTGATAATTGAAGATCAAACCACTATTACCATCACAGCATCATGGTTATGCCAGCAGACCTGGGGACCCCAGGGGACTAGTGAATTAGTGAGGTGGCTCTGTTATTGTTAACATCCCTTCACTTACTATTTCTTTGTCTTAGCTTTGCTTTTTATAGTTTTTAATTTTTTTTAATAATAATGAAAATCGTTTTAGATATTTATTGTTTTATCTTTGTTGTACACTGCCCAGAGTCACTTGTGAGATGGGTGGCTATATAAATTGGATAAACAAACAAACAAACAAACAAATCCTCCTCCTCCTGGGTAATTGGCAATCTTACTTATTGGACATACTTTAGGATAATTATTCTTACTGTATACCTATTTATATTCCACAGTGAAAGAAAGGTTTGTGGGTAGAGGGATTCTGAAGGCATTCCAGTCTTAAACTGAGACTCTAACCACTACATCACATTGGCTGTCAAATAGCTGAGCTGAGAATACAATCAAGCGGAAGAGTTTCAGTTGTACATACAGTTAGAATAACTGGATAGCTGGTTGAGCTGTGCAGGTTTTGGGATTCACTTCCAAAAAGATGCTTGGAAAGCACAAAGGCACAGCCTAGCTCCTGCCTTAACTCTTTAAAGTAGCCACATCGTTTCCTGGGTTGATGTGGCTGCCCTCTGCAGCTGCCACACACATGTTTACTTGCAATAGAAGAGATACGTGTAGCTCAGGGTTGAACTGTGGAATTCTTAGTGCTCTCTGAACTTGGTTGTTTGCTTGCAGACGTTTCATTACCCAACTAGGTAGCATCTTGTAGGTAACCAAGCTCAGACGGCACCAAGAACTCCACATGTTTACTTTGCCTTTGGAAGTCCCAGTGAATAATACAGCATAAAACAAATTATTGTTTCAATTACCTACATTATATTTTATCACTGGTGGGGTCTATAGGAGTGAATGACGTCCAAGGGTGTGTGTGATTTCTTTCCAGGGATACTATGATATCAACAAAACTTTCTGTGGCTGATTCACACATCATGCTTTACCAGATCACTTAACGGTCCAGTGTCTTATGGGAGTCCAGCTAGCGTGTTTCTGCTCATAAAGAAGATAAGCTGTATACTGGATTCTGAAAAAAGATGTAATAGGAATAATCTCTAGGGGGCATGTCTTGGGTGCTACCTCAGAGCCCCTCTAAAAGTTGCCACTGAGTGTTAATTTTTAATGTGATCGAAGGGGGAAGTTATTAAATAGATAAGCAGTAATCATATTCCTTGGGGTCTGTTTATTTTATTAACTTTCAATTAACTCAAAGCAAATTTTGTTTCTGTTTTGTCCTCACCTATTTTTTATCTTGGTCCCACCTTCTTTTTGAAGGATGCCTCCTGTCCACTACTCAAAGGCTGGATGTGCTCTCCTGGTTGAAATGAAGTGCTTGTGTTAATTTCTTCAGGGCTTCAGAAAACGCTCACCTGTGTTTTGGTCATTGACCAGAGCATTATTTGGCTTATGGAAGAAAGCCTTCTTGTGGATCATTCCTTTCTGAACCCCAGTGCAGACTAAACTTATAATGTCTGCTAGTACTTTTCAAGGAAACAGAGCAACGAGTGAACCCTTTGCTTCACTTCTAAGTACAACCCTTTGTGAAGGATTACTATGATGCAATGAAACCAATTTTGAAAACTAAAGCTATGACTGCAAAGGCATCTCACAGATTAGCATGCATTTTCCTGGCACTGGTATTTAACCACTTTCCTACTCCAACAGTGGGTTAAATATTGTTGATACTTTGCATATAACACCATTGACAGTAAGTGGTTGAACTAGGGAGTACTTGTCAAAGACCTCCTGGGGTTCTGCTCTGTATGAGACTTAAGTATCCAATCACCTCATGGCTAAACACCAGGTCCTTGCCTTTTGGTTTGCTCTTCTCTGTATGCATGTGTGAAAATGATGCAGAAATACAGTATGTTCAGTCACCCGAAAGCAGGATGCATGCTTCTTTGCTACACCACTAGTGGGACAACATGTGGTGCACCAAGGATTCCAGTAGGCACAAGTATCCAGCATCACTGCAGATTTTATTGGCGTATGTTTATCATCATATATATAGACATTGTCAAGTTCTCCACACCCCTGTTTTGAAACTAAAATGGTGACAGGCTTTTCTGTATTATAATAAAATACATTTAAATTTTAGAACTCTTGTTCCTTACATGTGGTGGAAAATCCATACGTTATAATCTGTGTTCGGGCCTGGGGCCCGAGTGTGTGAAGGGTCTCATCTCTTGGTTGTGTTAGCAGCTGTTGACTTGGTTGCTGTGTATTTTAATTGTTGTATTTATGATAGGAATTGTTTTTAATTTATTTTAATTTTTTTTGCCGCCCAGAGTCACTTGTTGAGGTGGGTGGCTGTACAAATTGAATAGACAAACAAACAGAGTACCCGAGTCTCAATTTCTATTTGTAATTTGCTTCTATTTGTAATTTCAAGATTACCCAGGCTAGATGTTTACACTTCAGGCATTCTATGTTTGTGTAATGGTTGCCTATTCTAAAACACCATCAGACTCATGAGTAGGAATTCAAAGATATCTGATTTATTAAAGAATAGTATGCAGGATCACAGAGAAAGCTGAGAATGATGAAAGCGCACCAAATTCAAACTAAAAACCCTCGGTGCAAATGAAATCCCTCCCCCCGTAGAGTCTTCTCAAGTTCACAATCCCAGGTGCTCCTAACGGCTTCTGATGGTCTGTGGGAAAAGGCCTTGAACAGATAACATAACCCAAACACATTCCATTGTACTGATTTCACATACAGAGCTTGGTACAAGGTCTCACAGCAGCTCCCTCCCAAACAGAAACGCGCGTCAGCGCCATGGCATGTGAAACGTTACGATGTATAACCTACATTGAATCAGTGAACATGACATACTGCCCCCCCCCAAATGAAGAATACATTAAGCGGCAGGCTTCAAAGGATAAGCAAGGTGGAAATGGTTAAGTAAATCAGGAGCGTTAACATGGTGGGCAGACACCCATTCAGGATGAGGAAAGTGTTTCCATCGGACCAGATACTGCAGGGTGCCTCGAAGCTTGCGAGAATCAACGACGTCCTTGACTTCAAAGTGTCGTTGGCCGTCAATCATAATTGAAGCAGAAGGAGGAGGTTGAGGGTGCCAATGCGGTGAGTGATGCACAGGCTTAAGCAAGCTGCAATGGAAAACAGGGTGCAAGCATTTCAAATTCTGAGGCAGTTCCAATTTAACAGCAACTGGATTGACAAGATGAACAACAGGAAAAGGACCAATGAATTTGGGAGCAAGTTTTTTAGAGGGTTGAGGTGATTTGATAAATTTAGTAGATAGATACACCTGATCCCCAACTTTGAAGTCGTGTTGTAAAGAATGATGCTTATCAGCTTGAGACTTGTAAGCAGCCTGGGCATCAGCCAAAGCTTGTTGAATTACTGGCCAGGAATCAGACAGTTTAACAGCCCAGTCAGACACAGAGCATGTTTGGGAAGGGGGCTGTGGTAGTTCAGGGATGGGAACAAAGTCATGACCAGAAACCACATGAAAAGGGGTTTGTCCAGTACTTTGATGCACAGCATTGTTGTAAGCAACTTCAGCAAAAGGTAACAACTCCACCCAATCGTCCTGATGGTAGTTAATGTACGCTCTAAGAAACTGTTCAATAGTGGCATTTAAAATCTCAGTAGAACCATCAGTCTGTGGATGGGACGATGTGGACAGTGTTTGTTTAGTGCCAATCAATTCTAAAAATGATTTCCAAAATTGGGAAGTAAACTGTGTGCCGTGGTCAGAAATTAAATGGGAGGGGCTACTGTGGAGGCAGTAAATGTGGTGGAGAAGTAGGCGCGCTAATTGTGGGGCTGACGGGATGGATGCACATGGAATGAAATGAGCTTGTTTAGAGAAAAAATCCTTTACAACCCAAATGACAGTTTTCTTCTGACTGGGAGGTAGGTCTACAATGAAATCCATAGAAATCTTGTCCCAGGGGCAGGATGGGCTGGCCACTGGCTGTAGAAGCCCCTGTGGTTTCCCCCCTTTTCGTTTTGACATGGCACAAACAGGACAGGGAGCAACATAGTCTTTTACATCACGTCTTAAGGTTGGCCACCAAAATTGACAGCGAACCAAATGCAAGGTTTTGACAAAACCAAAGTGTCCAGCAAGTTTATCATCATGGGAATGCTGCAAAACATTAGCTCTTAAAGTTTCAGGCATATAAAGGCGGTGTTCCACCCACGCCAGACTGTTTTCAAAAGAAACATTGTCTCTATTAGCTAGCAACCAAGTGTCAGATTTCAGTGCCTGGAGAAAGTCCTTCTGTAACTGACAAGGAACTTGCACTTTCCACTTCCCAGACTGGGCTAGGGGCGGGGTTGCCTGCGGACGGGTCTGGCTCTGAGTGACAGCAACCAAGCCCAGTTGTGGTTCAGTGAGAACAGTCCCAACCACATCTGCCACGTGGTCAAGGTCCTGAGGTAAACGTGACAAAGCATTGGCCAGAAAGTTTTTCTTTCCCGGAATAAATTTTAACTGGAAGTTAAAGCGACTGAAAAACTGAGCCCAGTGAATCTGTTTAGGACTGAGACGTCATGGGGTGCGGAGGGCTTCCAAATTCCTGTGATCGGTCCAAACCTCAAAAGGGCATTTAGCGCTTTCAAGGAGATGGCACCAGATTTCTAAAGCTGCTTTTACAGCAAACGCCTCCTTTTCCCAAACATGCCAATGGCATTCTGTTTCAGAAAATTTCCTGGATAGATAAGCGCAGGGTTTTAAGCAATTTTCTGAATCCCTTTGTAACAAAATAGCCCCAATAGAGGAGTCAGAAGCATCAACTTGGACCACAAAGGGGCGCTCAGGATCAGGGTGCTGTAGAATAGGCTCAGCAGTGAAAAGGGTTTTTAATTTCTCAAATGCTGCCTGGCATTCAGGCGTCCAATTCAGCACTGCCCCAGGGTGTTTTACTTTGCGTGTCTCTCCCAAGCCCTTGATATGGAGTAAATCAGTGAGGGGCAGAGCAATCTCAGCGAACCCCTGGATAAATTGCCAATAGAAATTACTGAACCCTAGGAAACTTTGTGATTGCCTCTGGGTGCGAGGATGGTCCCAACTTAGAATCGCCTGAATTTTTGCAGGGTCCATTTCTATACCCCAGTCAGACACTCAATAGCCCAGATAGTCAAGTTGGGTTTTGTGAAACTCACATTTGGAAAGTTTGGCATAGAGTCTGGCATCTCTAAGTTTGTGTAACACCTGTCTGAGGAGGTGTTTGTGTTCCTCCTTGGTTTCAGTATAAATGAGAACATCATCTAAATAAACTAGGACCCCTTTAAACAAATGATCATGTAATACTTCATTAATCAATTGCATGAAGACTCCGGGTGCCCCTGCCAACCCAAAAGGGAGGACTTTGTATTGAAACAATCCTAGTGGGCAATTAAAAGCAGTTTTCCACTCATCCCCAGCTTTTATGCAAATGCGGAAGTAGGCTTCGTGAAGATCAAGCTTGGAGAAAATCTTGCCCTTTGACAAATGAGCTAACATGTCCTTCATGAGGGGCAGAGGGTACTTGTTGACAATAGAGATGGAATTTAACCCTCAATAGTCCGTACAGAGTCAAAGCGTGCCATCTTTCTTTTCCCGGAATAACACAGGAGCCCCAACTGGGGAATTAGCAGGTTCAATAAACCCACTTGACAGATTTTTGTCAATGAAGTCCTGTAATGCCTTGAGCTCCTTCTCAGTCACCGGATAAATTTTTGGCTTGGGCAATTGAGCGTTGGGACCAACTCTATTGCGCAGTCAGTTTTCTGGTGGTGGGGTAACTGATCTGCTTCCATCTCCCCAAATACGTCTGCAAATTCTTGGTATTGAGCAGGCAAGCCTTCTAAATGTGGCAAGTCAGGGTGCGGCATGGCGATCGCTGCCCTTCCAACCCCCGCACATGCAACTATCTCCACTGTAGGAGCTTGGTAAAATCCATCTTTAAAAGTCACAGTTCTGTGCTCCCAGTTTATATAGCGGCTTCGATAGGTCAACCATGGGATCCCCAGGATTACCAACAGGTGCTACAACAAATTTCAAAGTCTCATGGTGGCTGCCCATTTGCATTGCCACAGTTCCAGTGAAATGGGTTGCCCCCGCCCCCCCGCCGTTGAACCATCCAACTGTGTGAAGATCAAAGGATGCTGGAGGGGGAAACTAGGCAGTTCCAAAGCAGCAACCAGATCAGGGTGAATTAAACACCTGGAACACCCAAAGTCAACTAAAGCCCATACATCCATAGTTTTTGTGCAGGAACCCAATTTCACTTTTACTGCTAAAGTGGACAGTCAGCACTGACCATAGCATCTTCACGCCCATCCTCTTCCACCTGCCCGCTGGCGCCCTTCATGGCAGGTGGCTGGTGTTTCCCACTGGCTCCTTGGAGTCGTCTTCAGCCTCTCCCAAGAAGTAGATTACTTCTTCAGTGTCAGCTGTCCCTTTGGCTGCTGTCATTCGCTGCAAGGGGGGGGGGGCAATTTGGCCGGCGGCTTCCCTGCTCGATCTCCAGCCTTGGCTTTTGGGCAATCAGCTGCTCGATGGCCCTCCTTTCCGCATTGGAGACACTGACCCCTCGTGTAGCACTTATCTCTCTCCTCATCCCAGGCTCTATAGCTTGGCCGGGCAGCAGTCACAGCACTTCGGGGTCCTCTCATGGTGGTGGGTGGTTTTTCAGATTTTCTAGTTTGCATGAAGGTATGCTGAGCATGCTCAGCCTTTCCTGCCAGACAGATCCAGTCATACAATGACTCGGGGTCGTCTCTACACAATGCCCAACACAGGATGTCCCGGTTGAGTCCCTCTTTAAAATGCTCTATTAGAGTTGACTCAGACCAGTCAGTGATTTTCCTAGCCAGAGCTTTAAACTCTAGGGCGTAATCAGCTACGGACATTTGGCCCTGCGTAAGATCCTTCAGTGCCTTCTTAGCTCTTGCCTTGGCCAGAGGATCTTCAAAATGCAGCTTTAATGCCCACATGAAATCATTGAAATAATCAAGCGCAGGGGAGTCAGCCTCACTTAATTGAACATACCAGTCAGCCACTCGACCCTTCAACTTGGTGGCAATGGCAGTTATTTTAGCCTCTTCAGAAGGGAAGTATGGTCCAAACTGCCTCATGTAACTTTTAGCATTAGTTAAAAAGAAAGATAACTTTGTTAGATCCCCATCAAATTTGACAGAAAAGTCTCTCACTCCGCCTCCAGTTGGAGTGGAACCAGCAGGCACTTGAGTGGTTTGTCCCCAGGTTACAGTAGCTTTCCCTTTACAGGGTGGGGATACTGATGGCTGGGCTCTGCGGGGTGGAGATTCATCCTGGAGCCATCTCCAGCCCCGCTCCTCCGGCGGTCTGGATGGGAGGATGGGGGATGGTTGCGGGAAGCTGGGATCTCCTCCACATCTCCCCTGCCCCTCCGGTGACAAAGACAGGTTTTTCAACTCCATCAATTCTATTTTGGCTTCCATTAGTCTCTCAGGGGTTCGAGAGTCCCCTCTCCTTCACGTGCCCAGTTTCCTCTCAGTTGACACCATAGTAGATTTTTTTTCTGGGGTTAGCAGGAACCGATACTTCCAGGATGTCCCTAACGTCCCTGGTTTGGATTCCCCCACTTCATCCAAGGTGATCAACTCTGCAAGCAATTCGCTGGGTGCCGGTTGCTTTGGCTCTTCCCCGTTGTCAGATTCCTCTGAATCAGGATTGGAATTCGTTTCATCCCTTGACAAGTCTCGGGATTCTGAAGGTTCTGTGGTGAGATTCAGTTCTCTGCTCTTGACGACTCGGGCATCAAGCTAGCTGTCTCCTCGAGTCCCCTGGTCATGGATTTTGACTTAGCCATCGTTAACTATTTTCCCTCACAAGAGACTGATCTTGGTAGGAGCTAATGGTACAACTTTGGTTGATTTCTCAGCTTTATGTAATGGTTGCCTATTCTAAAACACCATCAGACTCATGAGTAGGAATTCAAAGATATCTGATTTATTAAAGAATAGTATGCAGGATCACAGAGAAAGCTGAGAATGATGAAAGCGCACCAAATTCAAACTAAAAACCCTCGGTGCAAATGAAATCCTTCCCCCAAGTTCACAATCCCAGGTGCTCCTAACGGTTTCTGATGGTCTGCGGGAAAAGTCCTTGAGCAGAGAAGATAACTCAAACACATTCCATTGTACTGATTTCACATACAGAGCTTGGTACAAGGTCTCACAGCAGCTCCCTCCTAAACAGAAACGTGCGTCAGCGCCATGACATGTGAAACATTACGATGTATAACCTACATTGAATCAGTGAACATGACGGTTTGCAGTTTTAAGATAAATAACATGAATTGGACATGTACCTTTATGTGCATGGCCAACTGATAAACTCTTAGAACATTAGCAAGCCACCTTCCCCCCCCTCCCATTGCTAGTGTGCTGCAGGGGTTAAGGTGATTGGACTAGGACTGGGGAGATCCAGTTCAAGTCCACCCTCATCCACACTCACTGGGTGACTTTGAGCCAATTGCACTCTCTTTCAGCCTAACATTTGACAGGGCTGTTGTGGTGGGGTAAAAAGAAAGGAAACCCCATGTAAACTTTCCTGAGTTCTTCTGAGTAAAGGCATGATATAAATCTAACAAATAAAGAAATAAATATTTTGGTATATCCCCCATTCAGTTCCCAAACAATCAGGAATCTACTAAGTACCTCCTTGTTTTATGTTGAGTATATTTTCCAGACATAATCCCTGTGCAATCATGGGTTAGGTGTCTACATAAACGCCATTTAGAGAAGTAACATTCTCCTCCCTCCCAACAATTCTTGTGAAGTAGAGTCTCCGTACAAACATTGCACAAGGGATCATTTGTGTGTCATTTCCCACCCTCCCAATCTGCCAAGCCTATTGTAATGCAGTGTAGTAATCATGACAATTACATGTAAAAGACTGTCAATCTCCCTCCCCTCCCCTGCCTGCAGGTTTCAGAAGTCAAAATAGCTTTCCAGAGCAGCTTGCCTGCCACACCTGCCTGGAGATGGAGAGCAGGCTCCACCACCCTGCAGACCTTCTGTTTTCCTTGGCATCTGACAAGATTTTAGGTACTGCACCCATCCAGGCTAGGCATACAAAGAGAGAGGAAGATAGAAACTTCTTTAAAATAATAATAATAATAATAATAATAATAATAATAATAATAATAATAATAATAATAATGCTGCTGCACTAAAAATACAAAACAAAGCAAAAGTTGCTGCTGACTAATCTATCTATTTGGGGCAAATTGTCAGTGAGAAACTTCCGCTCGAACTCTTTGGGACAAAACCGGCTCTTTGAAAGGACAAATCCCATCGCATGAAGGCCTGAACAATGGCCAAATGTGTTGCTGTTGCCTCTGCTGCGGCTGCGGTTGCGGCTGGGGCTGGGCCTCTGACAAAGGGCGGATTAATTGGTGCCGTGGCTGACTGGTTCGAGATAGCTCCACTCAGAGGGCACCGCAGGGAGCCCCATTGACTGGGCCCCGAGTCCCACTTTTCACAAACTCCAAACAAAAGTCAATTTCTTTCTTATAAGGCTGGGGAGAAAGAGAGGGGGGAAATCGCTTGGTGTTTGAGCTAGGGAAGGTGACTTGTTGGATTAGAGGACGTCATGCTCTCCCTGGCTGTCGCTCTCATGCTTTAAAGTTATGTCTCAAAGGACACAAAAGTTAAGAGAGAAAGAGAGAAAGAGAGTGAGGAAAGTAAAAGCAAGTGACTGCTGATTTAGTGTGTATGCAGCAATCCTTGAGTTACATAAGTTAAACCTGGGATCCTACCTGGATATTGCAAAGGGGAAGAAAACAGCTGGAAGGGTGTGAGATGGACAGGCACAGTGTCAGTCCATTTATAATCAGAAATAAATCCCACTGAATTTAACAGCTTACAGCTTAAAAAGGGTGGTGAGAACTCTTTATTGTAGGAGTTTTTCATTTCTAGGAGTCTTCTACAATGCTCTGATGGGCACTAAATGCTTCTTTTATTTTAACAAGACTCTCAGAGAGGACCTTGCTGTTTAATGATCCAGATAGGATTACTGTAGACGCCTGATATTTTAAAGGATGCTCCTTAGACTTGTCATTCAGAACATCATGGCTACATAAGGCATAACCGAAACCTTCTGTCTCAGAATGCGCCAGCCACACCTCTGTGGAAGAGATACAGCCTTCCTGCTTACAGTGACCTTTACTTAGTTTGGATATCTGTTTAAGTTTTACCTTATATTGATACTTCCATGTGACACTGAGCACAAAAAGTGAATTTGGGAATAGCTATAGATGTGGGCTTCTACCACTATTACTACTATTATTATATATGCAACAATGTGAAATCAGAGCTGCCAGTTCTTCAGCTGGTATTGGCCTTCATTCACATTGAGTTCTTCCCAAGATCCTCCATTATTATTATTATTATTAGTAGTAGTAGTAGTAGTACTACTACTACTAGTAGTAGTATTCCTTCATTCTTCAGCCAAAAGAACTTCTAGACTAGTTCTCAGATCAGAGAAAATGAATGATTTAAGCAGGAGTAATTAAAAGGGAAGAAAGAAGAAATCAAATTTGGCTAGTTTCCTGTAGAGTTTGGTTTCCTGCAGTTTTTCAAGAGGCAGAGTTTAGAACAGGTTTTTTTGTGTCTACCACTTAATTATTTCCATCCTTACTATGATTGTATAATAACTGATTTTTTATTTTATCATGAGAGTCAGACTTGAAAAAAAAACTTTGATTCTTACACATCACATAAAAAGAAAGGACAAAAATGTATTATGTGCCTGCAGAACCCTGCATTTCATTGGAGGATGATAATAGATGAATTCTACTTCCTTAGCATATGAAAGAATCAAACATTGCTGGAATTACTAAAGCTTGGTAGTATTTTTACAAGAATAGACATGATTTCCTTTCTATCCTTAACCTCCTGTCTATAGTTGATAATTTAACACAGTTTTCTTTACTTTCCTCATGTATATGAATGAATTTTTGTGAGATAAATAATAAAACATATCAATCTGATTTGACTTCATGTATGACACCTTTAGATATTGCTTAATATATATTTGGAATCAAAACTTCTCTTTTTAGAGAAAAGCTACTGGATTAATTACAGTATAAATGAGAAGTATCCCTCCAGCAAACTTGGTCTAATGGTGGACAGGGATAACAGCATGTGCAAAGGGGTCTAAAAGTATAACCTTAAAAGAAAACTTGAAAAACACCCCTGTATTGATTGAGCATGTTCAGAAGCTCCAGGAACTGGCATGTCAGTAGAGGGAGGATTCAGAGAACTAAAAGGGATGGGATAGGATTAATAAACAAAGATGTCATTGCTGATCAAGAGAAGTTATTATTCCATTCTATTCCACATTGATCAGACTGCACCTAGAATATCACATCCAGTTCTAGGCATCACATTTTAAGAACACTAGCTCATGTCCAGAGGACAGCGACCAAGATGATAAGGAGCTGGAAAGAAAAACTTGTGAGGAACTGCTGGAGATGTTGCATGTGCTTAGAGTGAAGAAAAGGACTGGAAGTCTTCAAGTATCTGAAAAATTGTCAGGTAATAGAAAGAGCAGAATTATTCAGAGTTTTTCCAGAAAACCGGACAAGAAACAAAGGTTTTAAAGTACAAGGAAGTAGATTTCAGTTGGATATCAGGGGAAATGTATTAAGAGTTGTACAACAATGGGACAGGTTGCCTTCTTTTCTGGAGCTGTTCTAACAAACGCTAAATGGCCATCTGTTGGGGTTGTTGTAGTAATGGATTGCTGTACTGGGCAGGGGGTTGGACTGGATGATTTCCAAAGTTTCTTCCAGTCTATGGATTCATGATATTATTTCAGGCATCATTTTCCTTGTGTACCCTAAAATTTCTAACTAGATTCCTTTTATCCTATCCATGTCTACTACATATACATACTCCATAACTTCAAAAGAACTTAAACCAATATGTGAGGTTAGGATTACAGACTCACTGGTCCTATAATATAATGCATATTAAGAAGTGACCAAGAGCCAGTCTGGTGAAATGGCTGAGGCACCAGGCTAGAAACTGGGAGACCGTGTGTTCTACTCCTGCCTTAGACACCAAGACAGCCGGGTGACCTTGGGCCAGTCCCTCTCTCTCAGCCCTAGGATGGAGACAATGGCAATCCACTTCTGAAAAAACCTTGCCAAGAAAACTGCAGGGACTTGTCCAGGCAGTCTCTGAGAATTGGACACGATTGAATGGATAAAAAAAAAAAAGAAGTGACCAGAAGCTGCACAGTTCTGCCCCACTGGCATGTATATGACAAATTCTCCAACTCATTGATATTTGGTCTGTCCAACCTGCCTTGGTTTCAGGTCCTAGATCCCTTCCAAAAGTTGTAATAATTTTGTAACTTTAATGTGACAGAAGGTGGAAATTATTAACTAAATGAAGAGTTATCCTATTAATTTTAATTGATATTTTTATGAAACAATAATTCAATCAAACTTCTTTGTCCTGATACCATTGATTCTTGGAGTGAATTTTTTGGTGTGTACCTTCAAAAGCCAAATGTAGCTCTCAGTCCAAAATAGTTTGCACATCTTACATACAAGGAGAAGATCTTTGCTGTTGACACAAAAAAGCCCCTTCTTGCAGAAATCTGGTGTACTGGGAAGTTGCTTCCAACTGGCCTTTTAAATCACAGGCCAGTCTTAGATGCCCAGAGGGAGTCACCTGACCTCTGAGAGCCAATAAAGGGAAAGAAGGGGGGTTCTATCAGGTCTTGAACAAGACTTTGCTTGTGGGAAGCTGGCAGGGAAGGTCACAAATTGTGATCATGTGACAGCAGGATGCTGCAACCATCATAATTGTAAGCTGGTTGCCAAGTGTCTCAGTCATGATCACATGACTGCAGGGACACTCAAAAAGCCACAACTTTGCAGACTGGTAGTAAGTCCCCCTTGTTCAGCGCCGTCATAACTTTGAATGGTTGCTGAAAGAGTGGTCATAACCTGAGGACTACCTGTATTTGTATTGTTTTATTGGTCATTGCAATTCTTTTTTCTGTTGTTTGCAGCTTTAAACTCCATTGATATAATATAGATTAGATTAGTTATATTTTAATAATAATAATAATTTTAATTTAATTTAATGTTAATAATATTAATGCTTTAATTGTAAAATGTTTTTTAATATTGTCATTTTATGTTTTTTTATTGTATGCTGCCCCAAGTCATGTTTTGTGAAACGGGAGGCCATATAAATATGATAAATAAAATAAATAAATAAATAAATAAACAAACAAACAAACAAGGTTGAAACACTTAAAAGGCAGACATAGTGGCAAAAATTAAATGTGGGAGAAACTGGGTACTTGAACTTTAGTTTTCAGTAGCACTTCCTCATCTTGTAATGATTGGAGCTTTAGAGGACAGACTATAATACTTTTATAATATTACTGACTTTGCTTCAGTGCTGTTATGATTGTCATTATCATGCTTCAACTACCATAAGTTGTAGGTGACTCTCCCCCAGCAGTTTTTTAAGGATAGCTTGAAGGAGCCAAAGTTTGCTCATAGAATGAGATTTATCATTTGTTTCACAGGTGGAGAAAAGATCAAGGAGAAAGGGGCTGGAAAAGCAGCTGTTTGATCTGCCTGAAAAAGGTCATTAGTGATTTTAGTAAGAGCACATTCACTGGAGTGAAGTATCTGAAACCCAACAGGAGAATATCAGAGAGACATAGAAATGAGTTCAAGAGACCAGGAATAAATTCATCATGAAGAGACAAGAGCAGCTAATAGGAGATAATGGCTCTGAGAGAGATACAGTAGGAAAGGTTGAGAGAGTAAAGCAAAATGGCCCAGGTGCAAGAAATATGTGAAGTGCACTGGAGTAAAACGTGTTGAAAAATGTTTGCTGCAAAACATTTTCCAATTCCTAGAAGGCAATATCATACTTCAGATGACTCTCCATGAATCATATAAATATTAATATCCACATGCACCAGCTTTAACATTTAGCATTTTTTCCACTCACAAAAAATAATAGTATGGTTTTAATAATAATAATAATAATAATAATAATTTAATACATTTATTTTTCTCTATTATTTATAATACTGTTCTCTACTTTAGTCTGGAAAAACCTTTGCGCATCAACCTAAAGAACTGGATCATGGAAACTATATGGAGCTCTTCCAGTGGCTCTGTGAATAGAATGGAACCACTGAGATTTAATTCTCTTTTTGGATAGCTGTATTTTAAAACTGTAAGATTTTTATTTATAGAAGAGACTGAACATGGTAATTATTTTATCCCTCTCTTACACAGTGAGGCTCATCTTTACACTGTGGAAAGACTACTTCTAAGGTCAATATTATATGCATATGGGGAAAATTGGATAAGAAACATTTGTAATTATGAACATTTTTTCAACAAAATAAAGACTGGAACACTTATGATACTAATCTTACCCACTATAAAAACATGATATGGAGACAGATGTCAATTTGCTCCAACCACTGTTTGACTATTTTCACTGTTGTGCAGGTGAGGACAGTGGTTTTTATCATTAGGGCCAGGACAGGTATAATGTACCTCGAAAGTACTAACTTGTTGTCATGACTGGAATGTAGACCAAGAGTCTGAAGCAAACCAGGAGCCTGGAACCTCTTCTTAAATAAAAACAGGATCAGATAGAAAATTAAGAATCAGGGGTGGAAGATGAACAAAATCACTCTCAGGCAATAAACGAGGCAGGCCTGAAAAAGAACTGAGGGCTGAATATCAAACAAAACATTACAATACAATTATTCAAGTGTACCTTGCTGCTCCAAATTCTTTTACAATCTTTTCTAAGAAAGACTAGTTTGGATAGAAACAGTCTAGAAGGTTTATTGCTGAGAAACTAGATTAATACAACGTGTAGGTCTGTGGTTGGTAGGAACAGGATTGCCCTAAATATTGTACTACAATCAATTGTAGAATGTGTATACTTCCTCAGATGTGGAATCTGCAGATGATAACAGAAGAAGTGTGTGACCTTTAGCTGTTCTAAGTGTGTGTCATTACTGTCCATGTAACTTATAGTTGGAGGGATGTGGACAGCTGTATTTTAGTTTGCAAGGTGATCTCTTGGTGAGAGATCCTATGTTGCATAGATTAGTGTGAGAAGGCTTGGGGTAAAACTGGACTTTCGTTGCCCTTGTGGCATATGGGTCAAAACATGTCAAATTTGCTAATACTGTGTGTGCTTACCCTTAGCAGGAATGGAGCATGTGGTATGGGTATGACTAAGACTGGTGACCTAGCCTACTGTTTCTTTATCTTACTAAAAAGTATTAGGGGATAGACTAAAATCATGTTGGGTAGTAGATGTCAACTACTACTATTCTAGTTTTATCTGTTGAAACTAGATCTAATCAGATTTCCTTTCCTTTTTGAAGTCCTATCTTTAATATTTTATATTAATCTTTAATATTTTTGCTTGCAACATCTTAGTCCTTTTCTGTGCTTTGCATAGTGTAGTATTTCTGAAGGGAAATAGGTTGATGGTTATGTATGCATGTGTTGTGCTCATTCCTTAGGTTAGAAGTATACACACACTTCCTTTCCTTTCTACTCACACTACACTTTGCAGGTCAACCCAGTATCTTGGAACACCCCTCTCAGACATTGCACATTAGCAGCTTGAACTGATTAGTTGGCCCCACCCTCCAGAGAAACCTCTACCAAGCCTGGGCCCAGGGTATCACAGCAGACCTTTTGGCAGATTGGTTCCAGGACATCCTAGGCATCTCATTCAGTCATGTGTTTCATTCTCCCAGGCACAGCCATGCCGTAACATTCGAGCTACACTCCTTTATATTATCTGAGTAAGCTTTATGCATGAGGCTTAAGAATCTTTCTCTCTCTCTCTCTCTCTCTCTCTCTCTCTCTCTCTCTCTCTCTCACTCTCTTTCTCTCCGTTACTTAAAACTTAATGCATGAGTATAAAATACCAAATATTGATTCTTCCACTTGAAGCTCAGCAAATCATTACAAAATTGATTATAAATACAATCAATTATCAACTGATCAATCAATCAATTATAATCAAAATATATAAAATTGATCATAAATATAAACACCCTATTTGAAGGGAAGGGGGAATGGAAAAGTGAGAGGAGTGGATATAGGGTAGGGGGAAAATGCCTCTTAAAATCTTCTTCGTATACTACAGTTGGTCTCACCATTCATAGCAGAATTCTTCAGTCCTTTGTCAATCTTTCAGAGACAGGGTCATGTGGAAGAGGGGTGTTGAGGAAAGGAGAAACCAATGGAATAGTTTGACTGGGGAAGGGATGCAGAATCTTTTTTCTCCTGTTCTATAGGTTTCTCTACTTTTTAAAAACCAAGGATGTGGTACTACCTATTCTTGTATCTCCACACATTCCTCCCCTTAATTCCTTTAGCACAATTCTCCATATATGATATGACCTTTTCCTCTTTTCCCAACTTCTCTGTCTGTGGGAGCACCTTGTATCAACTTACTGTTTGTGATTAGCTACTGGCTGTCTTATTTCAATCTGCAAACTCTGAAAGAAGATATGAGAAGAAAGGGCAGGGTGGATTAAAAGGGCCCCACCTAAAACTAACCCTAACAGAAGGCACTTTTGAGAACAAAATTTTATCTAAATAAAATAAGAACCAATGCTCCTGATGTGGCTTCTTTCCCTGAATACAGTATATGATATGTATGAAACAATTCTAACAAAATGATTTGCTTTTTGGTTAATAGGTTTTGGAGCAAATTAATGCAAGTAGCAAGAAACTATTTTTGTTTGTTTGAAGTGATATTTGGCAAAAGGTGATTTACAAGTTTTAGTAGGGCTAAAACTTTCCATTTTTGTCTATTTTCACCACTCTTTCATGTATATTGTCTTCATTTGCCTTGATTGTCCTGATTTCCCCAGAAATATAATCACATAGCCAAACCTAATTACCTATATAGCTTTGTGATGTCACAGTTATTGATTAGGTAGGATTACCTGCATATTAATATAAGGAATATCCAAGCATTTGGAGAAAGGAAGGAACAGTTTAAAAATGGGACCAAGGAGGCAACATATTCTAAATAAAGTGACAGCAGATAGGGGGGAAATGAGGATAAATATTTAAATGAAGTAGTTTGGATGTGACTATATTATAGGGATGCCATGATAATTCAAATAGGCGGCTTGCAAAGGGCACCACAAATATTTGAATTCTGGTGAGCAGGATCCATTTTGCTCAAACATCTCCTTTACTGTTTTTCCCTTTAGCCTTTGAAGGGCATAAGCATTTATTTAAGGACAGGCAGAAATGATAAAAACCACAGTTCCAGTAGGCACTTGCAGTGCAACCTCAGCTGGACCAGTTCTGTGATTTGTAGTCCTATTTACAGGGAAGGATTTTCCATATTAGAATCTGGAAGAGTTGATGGTTTTGCTCCCTCCTTGCCAGTGCACACTTTTACATACATTTTATGGTCCTGGTTTACGTCTGGAAGAGGAAGCAAATAATTGGATAGTGATAGTTATACAAACCTTTTCCAAGTGTTCACTTGGAACTCTCAGAATGATCAGGATGGCAATCATCCCAATAGTGTTTTTGGGGGGGGGCAGGGGGGTATTTGCCTTTCTGAAATTATTAATTTCTACCTATATATTGAAAGTAGAAGATACATTTATACAGTCTAACTCCTATCTGCTCATTTGGTGTTTTAACGTCTGATGTTAGTTGGATGCCACAAAGTCTGTAGTTCTGTGAACAGAATCTCAAATCAAGGTAAAGCAATAGCTTGAGCTTTATGTTTTCTGGATTCCTTTTAATTTCTAGAAATCCAATCAGTTTACAGCAGCTTTTTCCAACCACATCCCCTCCAGTTGGAGATTGTGTTGTGTTGGACTATAAATTCCATCACATTTAGTCATCACTAAAGTTGTGATTTTGAGAATTAATCTGCAGTGGTCGGTCAGCAGATCCACTGATAACAAGAGACTTATCTAGAATAGTGACGTTGTCAATTAGAATGGTGATTTAATAGATAATTTCAAAAAGCAGGACAAGAATCTCTGCATTTCTATTATAGAAAAGTATAAAATCTTACACTTTTTCAAGCCAGTGTTGAAATAAAGTTGATAAATCACTTTGGTATAATTTTACTTTTATATATTAATTCGATCACAGTGACAGTAATAAATAGTTGAATTGTAATCTTTATGTTTTAAAAATTATTTTAAAAACTCAAAGTGAATTTTATGAAAGGATGTTCTCTGAGGGTGGGATTGTTAGCTGTTCAGAAATATACTTCTAGTTAGTTGTATCTTTGAGTCAATCATCAAAAATATGGTTACTTGTTTCTTTTAATATTTGGCCAAGACCTGCAGCCTCTAAATATCATGTGAGCAGTCTGTAATGATGTGATATGTAGAAAAGATGTTTTTCTTTTCATTTCTTCACCTATATGCAAGTTGAGAGGACCTAGGCCACAGTCTTCAGTTCTTCATACTGTATATGGCACTGTGTTTCCTCAGAGTCCCCAGCTAACTGGACCACAAGACTGCTGAGCAAGTGGGCCCTGGAATGACAGTGATACAATATGGGCCTCAGTGCTGGACTGTATCTGAGCCTCTTCTGCTAGCCCCACGATGGGTACAAGACTGAAGACTGAGCTTCTACCTGCTTGTTTCTTTTTTTCCTCAAATCTGAATGTTACCACAGACAATTGTCTTGGGCTCAAATATGACTATAGAAAGCCAGGTATTCCTTGGAAGCACTCTCGTCCAAGGACTAACCAGGCTTGACCCTACTTAGCTTCAGAGCCCAGACTAGTTGGCCAGGTGCTGCCACCTGCTGACTCTGTCTGGGCAGTGCATAGGTTAAAAACAAAAATGCAAAACTTTATTTATTTATTTATTATTCAAATTTTGCTACCGCCCATCTCCCCCAAAACATCATCACAGAAAAGCAAGATGAAAGAATAAATCCAGAGCATGATAAAATGGTAAAAATATTTGTTTTGCTCTTTTTACAAGGAGACTGGTTGGCAAAAATCTCTATCTATAACCTTCACAACAAGCCTGTGAGACAGATTAAAGAATCAAGAATCTGAAAGAATCTAGCCAAGTCCATTCTGAAGCTGAGTGGGAATTTGAATTAGAGATTCCCTCATCCTGCACTAAGAATCAAATCATTATGCTGTACTGATTGCCTCATCCATTAATCAACAGTAGTTAAGTGCAGTACAGTTGTTTGACACTATAAATCCCACACTATATGCTGCCTTAACTGGTTCATCAATTCTTTACATAAAAGTTTTAATGGCATTATAGATTTTATAGGGATCTAACATTTACATCATCATCATCATCATTACTGATAATGATGCAGTCTATAGATATGCAAATGTGAACAAAATTCATTGAATATATTTCCTGTGGAGAGATGTATCATGCAGCTTAATATGTTTTTAATTTTTAAAATCATATTTAAGGGGAAAATATGTTATTTCCGTTTTTATATCCATTTTTATATCCTATCTATCTATCTATCTATCTATCTATCTATCTATCTATCTATCTATCTATCTAGATTCCACCAGAGGCAAGAGGCCACATTCAGCCTTTTGGTACAATTGTACTGTGATTTTCCAAGCAATGAATTATATTTGTACTACGTGTATTGGATATGAATGTTTCATTATAATGATTATGCAGTAGTTACCTAGTAGCTGAGGGAACAACATTGTTTTCTAAGCTGAACTCTTTCATTGAGCAACCAAAGTTCACATCTACCAAAGAAATTGAAACACACACGTGCACACAGACATATACTATAGATTTACATGGATTTTGCCAGTTCATTTTATTATGTATGGGAATATTGATATAAGAAAGTATTTCAATTATTTTCTAAGTAAGGGATCTTTGTATTCTCTGTACTTACAAAGCCTTTAAATGGAATGATTTTTCTCTGCCTGTAATCGTCCCCTTTCCATGCACAAACTTCTAAGTACCCAGGCAGAAAAAAGTAAGTTTACTGCTTCCAACACAATGGGCCTCTTCACTTTTAGGTTTGGGGAGACCTGGGTGACCTACGAAAGTTAATTAGAAGGCTAACAAAGACTAAGGCAGAGTAGAATACATTGCCTCTCCGCCAGCCTAAAATGTCATCTATTAATTAGGGAAATCGTTAAGGTGGCCTTTATTGAATCCATTGAAAATTGGCAGTTGGCGGTCGACAGTTTTGATCAGATTTTCTTCTCCCCAATAAAGCTGCCTTTAATGATACGAAAAGCAGAAGGTCTGAGGATGGTGCACTAGAAAAGAGAAGGGAAATGAGGAACGCAAGGGGGAACAGGGTAGGATCTAGAAATATGTGTTTCAGTGACATTACAGTGAAACAGCCACCAATTGTGATGCCTTTGATTCTCAGGCTACGTGGCATAGCTTCTTCATGATGTAATCTTTATTGAACCTGGAATCTGAAGGAAAACTACATCTCTTCTTGGATGTAGGGAGCCCTGATTGTTGGTAATACAGTCCATGTCACTCATTTTTCCTGTTCTGAGCTCCTTTAATTCAATTCTGGAATATTGTTTTCAAGACAGTCCTTTAAAAGCATCAACACACTGGTTCTATTGTTTCTTATTTCCTTTTTTTATTGTGTTGCTGTTGTTTTATTGTTTTTCTCTTGCTCAATGAACATTTTCAGAGCATTTTGTGATTATTCATTGAGAATATCACTTGATAATTTATAGACTCACTCCATCATTTTCAAATATGAATTTTAGTTTTATTTACAGTATTTATTTATGGATAAGGTAAGAGTTTCAAATGGGACAATTGGGGCTTGTACAATGCTTCTGTTTACATATTTGTTTTAATTAATGATGTTCCACCAACTTTGTTTTTATCTGTATCTCTTACAGCCATTAATGCACTCAAAAGTCTGATGCATCTTCCTGAAATGTAGTATACCAAAGCCCACTACATCACTGCCTGTCAAGCCACACAGACCTCTTGTATCTAAGCAACTTTTCATCTGGGAAGAAGGGAAAAAAATGGAGGGTGTCACTTTGCAGGGAACATAATACAGGAAAAAAAAAGATTCTTCAGAGTTGCATGTTTACCTTGTAAGAATTGTGGCTCTAATCCTGTGAAAGCTTTAAGTACTCAAAGAATGACAGATCAGGCAGTATTTGAGTGTTTAGACAAGTATACAACTTCATTTTTGAAAGCTATGCCAAAATGCACTGGCAAATTCATTTTATTTTTCTGACTATGAAAATAAGAATGATCAATGGCATGCCAAGGCTGCAATGCTACTTACTTACTAGGAAGTATATTCCAGCCCCACTCAATTCAGTATTTCTTACTTTTGAGTAGATTTTTTAGATTGCACTGTAGTTTCTTATATAAATGGAAGTTTAAATTTTGCACAGCAAGGTAATTAAGTAAATCCATTCATTTTGTAACAGATTTGTGCAAATCATATTTGTTCATCTACCTTCTTCACAATGAGCTTAATATTTATTTATTATTAATTTATATCCCGCTGTTATTTGGAACTCAAGGCAGCATATATAGGGATCACTTCTTATTTCATCCCCACAACAATTCTGTCCACAAAGTTGCTCTGAAAGTGTGTATGTGACCCACAGTCTCTGTAAATTCTGTGATGAAGTAGGACTTGAATCTGTCCAAGTCCAATGACTTCACAAAACTGAAATTTTGAACAGCAAGGAACAGAAGCTCTGCTGTATGCTGTGATGCATTACTTGATATTTTATCTTTGCAACCATTTCACAACTCATCCCCTGCTCCAAAATCAATGCAAAGTCAAAAGGAAAGAGAACTAAACCTTATCTTGATTTAATATTGAGTGAAATGCTTTCCATTTGCATTATTCAAATTAGTATTTTACCTATTTAGGAATGCTTATATCAAATAATCCTTGAACTGAATCAATTTCACAAACCTTGTCATCTTTCATTCTAAAAATAATGAATGGTCCATATCATCAAGGACAATTGTTATACCCCCACCCAGTTTAATTGTGCATCCAAGCCCCTGAGAGAGATTATTTAGTGAATCATTGCAGAGGCATGATGCAAATCACAGCTGGAGCTTCTCTGGAGAAGAATCTGTTATCTGTGGATAAAATCCTTATACATACATGTGCATATGTGCATATATGTTTAATGTATTTTTTGTTTCTAGTTAACACGTCCTTGAAAATTATGGTGTAGCCATTACGAAATTTGACTTGCAAAGCCAATGTTTAGAACTTGCAATTTTAAGAAATAAGTTATCTGATTTTTAGTGTTTAATTTCAAGTGTTTTAAACAATAAATCCTACTTGTATTAATTGTCTTGTTATGAAAGTATTCTTCTGAGCCTGTCTTGCAAAATTAACCACTATTCTTATGTTATTAAAGATATCTATCTGCTGTTTTCTCACACGTTTGCAGGTCTAAAAATTATTTTAACAAGTTTTAAAAAACAGTTACATCCTGCAACAAATTAACATAAATAAATGGTACTACATAAAAATGGGACAGAAGCCATGTCTGGAAGGCTAAATACCGTGCACAATATTCAGATATGTTTTAGGAAGTGAAAAGAAATTAGATGGAGCCAAATGATCTCCAGGCAGAGAATCCTATAGCTACAGCAAAGTTCTTATTCTACATAGTTTTGGCAAATCTGAGTCTCCTATCTCCTGTCTAATCACTAGTGATTTAAAAAGAAGTTGGAAAGTCCTGTCTGACATAGTGAAATAATCTTTTTTTATATTTACCAGAGAAATGACTGAGAGTTCAAGGTTAGTGGTTGGTTAAAAAAAATCCTATGTGAATTCCAGTTTCCAGCAGTTACGTTCTTATGATAGATGTCTATATCTGTATCTACCATATATCTGTATCCATATCTATATCTATACACACACACACATCTATTTTTTTTTTCAGGAGGCAGTAATTGCACATCATGTCACAGATTCCCTTTATAAAATGTATGTCATATATACCCTTCATAAAATGCAACAAAGTACAACAATAGGTAAATACAGTCATTAAGATAATACCATAGCCATCCACCATGCTTGTCATTTATTGACTGTAGGAATTGTGCATTTTTTTTTTGCTTTCCCTTATTTGCCTTTGCTCATTTAATTTGGTATTCAAAGGCTTCATATAATGCAACATTTTATTTTTCACCTTTCTTTTTTGCTTTGTTTTGCTGGTTTGTTCTGCACAATAGCATGCTCCTCTGTGAGATTTTTGTAATAGTTTTGTTCAGTGTTCCATGAGAAATTAACAGGATGAATAGTGAAGGTGTAAGTAAGCAGCACTTTAAAAATGTGGAAGATGCTTTTTCCTCCAGCAAAGGTTTTAGCAAGCATTGGGATAGTGGGTAATTTTAGACTTTTGGGTTAATTATTTTATAGGGAGCTCCATCTTTGGCTGTTAGTATGCATTTGCTTCATTAATTTCAAAGGTAGTAGGCCAGCAGTACTGCCTTTTGGCTCTCTTCTGATTATTCTGCTGAGTGGGCTGTGGACATCTGCCTCAAAGTCTTGCCCTAACAATGCTACTGTTAGCAAGCATGAGCTCATTGTTGCATTATCTCTGTCCTATCTCTGATGTAATAATAATTCTACAACAATTTAACAGTGACAAAGTTGTGAAGATGTAATGTAATGAGGTCATGTCAGGAGAAAGCTTATGGTCTATGGTCCAACATTATTGGAGTACTGGAGAAAAAATTCCTAATAGTTCCCTAAGAGATACAAACTATTCTACACTGCACTCAAGATAGGATAATCTAATGACAAAAGTTATTAATCCCACAGAGTAGCTCGGAACCAGTCACTTGGTCCATCAGCATAGCCTACTGTACTTTGATAGTCTGAGATAATAAAAAGGCATCAGGAAGAGAACAGTGTACACTGCTTGGAGCTTCTTGTATATAAAGCAGAATACGAATGCGGTGAAAGCCAAAAAAGTTCATTTCATTATTGGATATATATCCAGTTATTCAATGGAAAAAATATCAGGATGGTCTATAAATCCAGTAATAACAACATAAAATACAAATAAAATCAAACATCATAAAAACAGACATTGATTACTCAAGAATTGCATTACTGGAATTCTATTCTTTGTCATAATATATAAACCACTTATATGCTGTCCTAGATCCTGCAGAAGATGTATTTGGTTACTTATTGACTCCTACATAATTGTTGGCCCAGATAAACCTTAACAAATTTACAAATTGAGCTGGGGCTCTCCAGACTATAGGAAGAGAATTCCAGCTTTGAAAGGAGTAAACAGCTGGTACAAGGATCTCAGATATGTCTGAGCAGGAAATTAATGTATTGACAATATGCTCTGATGGATTTTTTTTTAATTGCAGGAAGGATAGAAGGAGTATCAGTTTGTTACTCTTACTTGCTTTTAGCACTTGCAATGCCACTTGAAAGGGCCATTGACCATGATACCATCTAGGCTGGAGTTTGGGGAATATTTAGCTTCTGTCTACAGAGCAGGTTCCAAGGAACAGTATTGGCAGGCTGTAAATCAGCCTCTTGGCAATCTTGCTGGAGAAGACTCAAGATATAATCCTCTTTCCAGGGCTATTTAATATCAATAAGATGTCACTGGTTGTGGATTGGAGGGAGGAGCATCATTATGCTAATAATACCCAGCTCTGTTTTTCTGTAACAACTGAAGCTGAAGCTGCTATGCATATCATAAACATTTGCTTACATGTTGAAATCTAATACAATGGAAACATTGGATAACTGATTCCACATCTGGGAACTTGGTTAATTGCCTGCTTCAAATGGACCTGCATTCTCCCTGAAGGTACAATTGAAGAATGTTCCTGGATTCATCATTCTTACTGGAAGCTCAAATGACTTCTGTAGCTAGGAGTGCTTCTACCAGCCTAGGCTGTTGCTTCAGCTGTACCTATTTCAGAACAGGGATTGCTTGGTCACTGTGATTCATGCATTAGTAGCCTCAAGCTTGGGCTATTATAATGCACTCTATATGGGGCTGTTGTTGGCACAATCCAGAAGGTACAACCCATACAAAATGCAGTGGCTAAACAACTGACTGAAACACGTACATTTTACATCTGTACAGAAAGATTTGCACTAGCTGTTGTTTTGCTATCAAGTCAGGTTCAAGATGCTAGTATTTGTCTACCAGTTCCTGAACAGCTTGGGACCATGTTATCTGAAACAATATATTTATGTATTTCTTTCTGCCTACACTACACCTTGCAGAATGCTCAGTCATGGCGCAGAAATAAGTCTTCTCTACAACGTCACCCATCTAGTGAAATAATCTCTCTTATGCAATATGTTATGTTCCAATAATGACATGTTTGAGAAGTCTTTTAAAGACCATATTTGAGCTTTTTTTGTTTATGGCCTAAGCAAGCGATAAAATCTGGATCAAACTAATAGCATGAGAAGCCCAGAGATCAAGAAGCCAAGACAGAAAGATGCAAGTCCAAGACTTCAAGCCAAAAGAAGTGCACAACAGATATTAAAAAGTGTCAAAAGGCTCAATAAGTAAAAAGATCCAAGGATCTAAATAGCTGACTTCCCAGTAAAGCAGGGACTATGCAACAGAACCAAAAATTCAGTTGTTTCCAGCACTGACATTCTGCAGAAGTGGCATACATACTTCGCAATTGTGTGGAATCACTAGGTCCTGCAAAGACTTGGTCTTAAGCAGTCTGAAGTCGAAGATTTATGGCTTCCATTCTCAAGCACCTTTTATCTTTGAGAAATGGAGATAATCCACAAGTTCACCTTCATTAACTGCTACAATTGCCCACCCGTTCCTTGGCCTGGCTTCTGGAAGTTGTGAGTTTGCTTCCCAATTCTTCCGAGGTTTAATCTTTTTCTTTGGCTTAGGCATTCTGTTTAATATTCATTAATTTCCCAGACATTACCTTCCATTTCTGTTGATCTTTCAACTGATTGTTTTTACTCTAACTTTTTCTTTGTTTTTAGTCCATTTTATTTTGAAATGGATTTGGATTTAGGAGTTTGTTAACCGTTTGTGGGTTCTTTGTAACAAGAAATTATAGAAAAACATGAAATCTCTCTTCTCTCTCTCTAGGATCTCACAAATGGGGAAAAGTGACTAAAGATCCATTCTTCCTCCTAAATGAATAAATATGAATTCAGCCTCCTAAAAAAATGAAAGAGATTAGTGACAAAGGGCATAATACCTTACAGAAGAATGTGACTGAATAAGATATCCACCTACTTTTTATTGCCCAGTAGAGAATTTCCATAAACTTTGCTGTCCCCTGTCCTCCTACTCCTCCATGATATTATTATAATTCATACAATCTCAACAATCTCAACCCAACAAATAAAAATTTAAGAACTTAAGAACTTAAAAACCAGGCCCAGGCCGAGCCAACATGTTAACTTCTTATAATGCCCATGAATTGCCTTTCTGATCTATAGATTAATTTTTCTTTCTTAGTCAGACATTGCTGTTATTGGAGGTCCAAGGGAGTCCTCTTTTTTAAAGCTTAGGATTGGTTTATACAGTTGTACTTGTTCTCAGCGTAGTTCTCCATGCATCGAAACTGCACTTTCTCCAACTGCTAATTTTGACATGTTGTATGTCTGTTCAAAATCTTTAGTCACTTTTCCCTGTAAAAATGAGCTCTTGCCCACAAATGTCCCAAAGTTTATAATTTTGTATCTCATTGCTTTGCATGAGTACAACCAGAGATATGTCAGTATACCATCGGAAGATGAGACTCCCAGGTTGGAAGATGGTCAAAATGCTACTGGGGAGGAACAGAGGATGAGCTCAACTAGCCCCAGACGTGATGACGCAGCTAGCTCAAAGCCAAAAGGACGGCTAGTGGCCAACGGTGCTGGTGGTGAACGGCAAATCCGATGTTCTAAGGATCAACACACCATTGGAACCTGGAATGTAAGATCTATGAGCCAGGGCAAATTGGATGTGGTTATTGGTGAGATGTCAAGATTAAAGATAGACATTTTGGGCGTCAGTGAACTGAAATGGACTGGAATGGGCCACTTCAGATCAAATGACCACCAGATCTACTGCTGTGGACAAGAGGACCACAGAAGAAATGGGTAGCCTTCATAATTAATAGTAAAGTGGCTAAAGCAGTGCTCGGATACAATCCAAAAAACAATAGAATGATCTCAATTCAAATTCAGGGCAAGCCATCTAACATCACAGTGATCCAAATATACGCCCCAACCACAGATGCTGAAGAAGCTGAAGTAGAGCAGTTCTATGAGGATCTGCAGCACCTACTGGACAGCACGCCTAAAAGAGATGTTATTTTCATCATGGGAGACTGGAATGCTAAGGTGGCCATTCAAATGACACCTGGAATTACAGGTAAGTGTGGCCTGGGAGATCAAAACGAAGCAGGACATAGGCTGATAGAATTTTGCCAGGACAACTCACTCTGCATAACAAACACTCTCTTCCAACAACCTAAGAGATGGCTTTATACATGGACTTCGCCAGATGGACAACACCGAAATCAGATTGACTACATCCTTTGCAGCCAAAGGTGGCGGACATCTATACAGTCAGTAACAACAAGACCTGGAGCTGACTGTAGTTCAGATCACGAACTTCTTATTGCACAATTTAGGATCAGACTAAAGAGATTAGGGAAGACCCACAGATCAGCTAGATATGAGCTCACTAATATTCTTAAGGAATATGCAGTGGAGGTGAAGAATCGATTTAAGGGACTGGACTTAGTAGATAGGGTCCCGGAAGAACTATGGACAGAAGTTCGCAACATTGTTCAGGAGGCGGCAACAAAATACATCCCAAAGAAAGAGAAAACCAAGAAGGCAAAATGGCTGTCTGCTGAGACACTAGAAGTAGCCCAAGAAAGAAGGAAAGCAAAAGGCAACAGTGATAGGGGGAGATATGCCCAATTAAATGCAAAATTCCAGAGGTTAGCAGAAGAGATAAGGAATTATTTTTAAACAAGCAATGCATGAAAGTGGAAGAAGACAATAGAATAGGAAGGACAAGAGACCTCTTCCAGAAAATTAGAAACATCGGAGGTAAATTCCAGGCAAAAATGGGTATGATCAAAAACAAAGATGGCAAGGACCTAACAGGAGAAGAAGAGATCAAGAAAAGGTGGCAAGAATATATGGAAGACCTGTATAGGAAGGATAACAATATTGGGGATAGCTTTGACGGTGTGGTCAGTGAGCTGGAGCCAGACATCCTGAAGAGTGAGGTTGAATGGGCCTTAAGAAGCATTGCTAATAACAAGGCAGCAGGAGATGACGGCATCCCAGCTGAACTGTTCAAAATCTTGCAAGATGATGCTGTCAAGGTAATGCATGCTATATGCCAGCAAATTTGGAAAACACAAGAATGGCCATCAGACTGGAAAAAATCAACTTATATCCCCATACCAAAAAAGGGAAACACTAAAGAATGTTCAAACTATCGAACACTGGCACTCATTTCACATGCCAGTAAGGTAATGCTCAAGATCCTGCAAGGTAGACTTCAGCAATTCATGGAGCGAGAATTGCCACAAGCTGGGTTTAGAAACGGCAGAGGAACTAGGGACCAAATTGCCAATATCCGCTGGATAATGGAAAAAGCCAGGGAGTTTCAGAAAAAGATCTATTTCTGTTTTATTGACTATTCTAAAGCCTTTGACTGTGTGGACCATAACAAATTGTGGCAAGTTCTTAGTGGTATGGAGATACCAAGTCATCTTGTCTGCCTCCTGAAGAATCTGTATAACAACCAAGTAGCAACAGTAAGAACAGACCACGGAATAACGGACTGGTTTAAGATTGGGAAAGGAGTATGGCAGGGCTGTATACTCTCACCCTACCTATTCAACTTGTACGCAGAACACATCATGCGACATGCTGGGCTTGAGGAATCCAAGGCTGGAGTTAAAATCGCTGGAAGAAACATTAACAATCTCAGATATGCAGATGATACCACTTTGATGGCTGAAAGCAAACAGGAACTGAGGAGCCTTATGATGAAGGTGAAAGAAGAAAGTGCAAAAGCTGGCTTGCAGCTAAACCTCAAAAAAACCAAGATTATGGCAACCAGCTTGATCGATAACTGGCAAGTAGAGGGAGAAAATGTAGAAGCAGTGAAAGACTTTGTATTTCTAGGTGTGAAGATTACTGCAGATGCTGACTGCAGTCAGGAAATCAGAAGACGCTTAATCCTTGGGAGAAGAGCAATGACAAATCTCGATAAAATAGTTAAGAGCAGAGACATCACACTGACAACAAAGGTCCACATACTTAAGCAATGGTGTTCCCAGTAGTAACATATGGCTGCGAGAGCTGGACCATAAGGAAGGCTGAGAGAAGGAAGATCGATGCTTTGGAACTGTGGTGTTGGAGGAAAATTCTGAGAGTGCCTTGGACTGCAAGAAGATCAAACCAGTCCATGCTCCAGGGAATAAAGCCAGACTGCTCACTTGAGGGAATGATATTAAAGGCAAAAGTGAAGTACTTTGGCCACATAATGAGAAGACAGGACACCCTGGAGAAGATGCTGATGCTAGGGAGAGTGGAGGGCAAAAGGAAGAGGGGCCGACCAAGGGCAAGATGGATGGATGATATTCTAGAGGTGACGGACTTGTCCCTGGGGGAGCTGGGGGTGTTGACGACCAACAGGAAGCTCTGGCGTGGGCTGGTCCATGAAGTCACAGAGTCGGAAGCGACTGAACAAATAAACAACAACAACAATTGCTTTGCATTACTGTGTTTACATGTATACACATTCATGATTTTAAAAAGGTATGAGTGAACTGAGGGCACATTTGGCAGCCAGTCATCTCATCTCTAGTGCCTATAATTAGGAATTAATCAAAACCAGTGATGAAAATGAGTGAAATGTTTTGCTAATACTGCATGCTTTCACTACTGATCAGAGTACATTCGTTCAATAGTGCTAGCAGGCTATCTTCTCCTACATCAACTTTCTGTTCCAGTAATCTTATCAGTCTTATTTATTTGTTTATTGCTTTGACCAAATGTCAGGGCATCAATAACAAACTAAGAAAATAGTCAATTGTATTATTGCTTGTGAAGGATATGAATTAATACTCTTTTTTCCCCCAAAGTAGCGATATGCAGTTAATATTTTCTTTTCTTCTAATGCTAGCAAGAAGAAAAGGTTATTTCACACCAGGGATTTGCATTACTGGAGTAAAAATATTAAATAGTTTTATGAACTGCAGTCAGTAAGGAGTCAGATGTTTTAACTATAGAAGTATGAATTTGAGGGAATAAATCATATAGAAACTGGATATGCACTTGTTCCTATGAAATAAAATCATTTTAATGTATGTGTTTTCTCTAGCAGCCTTTACCTTATGTATTGCTATTGTTCCTGTTGTTGACATTTCAGAATGCATAACTGAATTTTAAGGATCTTTAGATACAACATACAGCAAATTAGGTATTGAGAAATGCACTGATTTTTACAACAAAATGTGACCAGGCTCTTGTTTGGTTATTTGGACTGCAGACAACAAAAGACACTTGAAACAGTTTGTTTCTATTGCTGAAGACAGAGAAAGCTAAAACAGATTTCCAGGAAAGACATGAAACTGGAAACTGTTTTAGCTATCAATATTTTACCTAAATCTTCATTCTGATCTTCCCAGGCCCTTCTTTTCCATAGAAGTTGTCTGTTTCTCTCCTGTTTGGTTAAGAGGAGAGAGAATGGCTGGGGAAGAGAAAGGGTGGGTGATGTGTGTGTGTGTGTGTGTGAGAGAGAGAGAGAGAGAGACATTTTCTTTCACACGAGCCCTCAGAATTACAGTTCATGAACTATTCAGTAAACTGACCGGCCTGAACCTCCCCTTCAACAGCCTAATCTAAGGGGTGGATCTATGTGTTTTGTTGCTTGTCAAAAACAATCACTCCTCGGCCCATTACATTTACAGCACGTCGTCCTTTAATTGGTGTAACACACTGAGGGCTGAAAGGAAGAAAGTCCTACAAAAGAGCCGGAGTGAATGAACCCTGACTCACACAAAAATACTCTTCAGAAGTTCAGAGCTGGGCACTAACAAGGAGGTAGAGAGTTAGCTAGAAAAGAGGTTAAGTTCAGAAATGTGCCACCTTGAAGATCCTCCCATCAAAGCCATGATAACATTGACAAGATGAAGGGGGGAAAAAGTTAATCATTCTTGGGCTTGGAAGGTTTAACAAAGCAGGAGATCGAAAAAATCTCTTTGCTCCTCCATCCTCCCCCTATCTATTCATTTTGAAGGCACTTTTTCAAAAGTTCTCAGTGTTTCTGTGCTTCATTCCCTTCCATATATTTCCATTGCTGCTTTCATAGTCTGATTCTTCAGACTTCCTCTAATTAATAGATAGTTTATTCTTAAAATTCTTAAAACTGACTTTTAAAAAGATGTTTTATTTTACAAGGTGAGAAAGGTCTGGAGCAATCATAAAAAAACGGAGAGAAATTTAGAAGGACTTTAAAGGCTAGAACTTTATAATGATGGAAAAGAATAAGAGGAGGGAGAAAACTGCTAAACTTGAAGGGAGATGGGAGAGAATAAATAGTAGGGGGTGGGGTGGAGTGGAGTGGAGAGAGAAAAAAATCAGTCCTTTCTCTGACAACTTTGATTACTGTGATCTGCATGGAATAATTACAACATATCTTCTGTGTCACAAAGTTCCAAAGACTTTTTTCTTTCTGAACTCCCAGCCATTTCTTTGCTTAGTAGCTGTCAGCGTATTGGTGAAAAAAGAGGCAGTGTGGGGAAAGGGACGGAGGAGATGGGAGAGTGGCTTTTTTTTTTTTAAGCTTCAGTTCAGTGGAGCTGAAAAAGTCAGATTCCAGCATTCTCTTCATTTGTTGCTAATGTTCAGGGATAAATGTCGTTCTTGAAGTTCCCTGTCAAATGAAATTGCTTTGCTTTTTAAAAAAATTATGTATATATTTATTTATTTAAGATGACAGATTCAAAGTTTGAGACACAAGATAAGCTATGATTAATGGCCTAAGGTTGGCCTGTGGGACTAATGTATTTTTGCAGTTCTTCCTTGTGCATAAGATAAAATGAACTAATGAGCAATGTCAGTGAATGCAGTCACATTTTCAGTGAAGTCAGTGGAGGATCAGGCCTAGTTAAAGACAGTGTTTGTAAGTAAGGGGCAATAATACGGTGGAAGAGGGAACTTTCTATTAAGGGAGGATCAATGTGTTTTAGTGAAACTGTGCTCTTACTGGGGATAAAGTCAGCTTTCTCTCCCCTACTTCTCAGCTTTAATGAACTTTATCCAGCACTCTATCCCCCATCCAGATTTTCTTTCTTTCTTTCTCTCTCTCTCTCTCTCTCTCTCTCTCTCTCTTTCTTTCTTTCTTTCTTTCTCTCATTTTGATGTAAATGACATCTTTTGGGTGGGTGCCTGTAATGACTGTTCTTTCATTCCCCCCCCCCCCCATTTGCTCCATTTTAATAAATTAATGCACCTTTCATTACTTCTCCAAGCATCAAAATCTCAGCTTTGTGTTTTGCTGACTGACCCCTCCTCCTTTTACTTTTGTGGCTGAGTTGTCCTCACACTAAAGCTGGGGGAACTTTTTTTTTCTTTGGAAAAAAGAAATCAGTCCCTTAGTCCTACCAGGGTTTGTAATCCGTCAAAAAGCCGTTGATTGCTGGAAGCGTTACTTTTCATTAGGGAAACTTCGAAGCAATTTGAGAGAACCCTGCGCAATGAATACATTTACCCCCAAAAGCTCCCCCTCCTCCCCTTCATTCTTCGTCTGTACTTGATGAGTTTCTCTGGCACAAATCAGCCCTTACAGGCACAGAATGGGCAATCCCTTGATCCCCATCAATTGTCATCCAGAGTTTGGGCCACTTTGACCGCCAATAGTGGGGAAGTCAGAGCTAATCCTTAGAAGGAATCACGGGAAAAGAAAGGCAACAATAACCAAGTCAAGCGTAAAAAATGAAAGAGAAATCTCTATTATCACCCACTACATTTCCCAGCGATGTACTGAAAAAATCAGCTCGTTTGTCATTCGAGTCAGACACCCAGAGAAGAATATGGGGTCGTGGTGGGTTGGTAGACTCACACGACGTAAGGAGCAATATTTGAGAGCAAAAGGCCTCTTCATTTGCCAAATCCTCCTCACATCCGCCATAACCATTAAATACAGACTGACTTTATTCTGTATGGGAAGAACAAGGAGGGGGTAGGGAGCCCTCCGCCACATATCTAGACAAAAAGCCCAAACAGCTAGGCATAGGCAGGCGAGGCGGAAGAAATCAGAAAGCTCGCAGCCTAATTGAATATCTGGCTCTGGATGGGTGCGAGAAACCTAGTGTGTGCGAGCGAGCAAGCGTGTATGCCGTGGTACGTGGGTCGGTGTGACAGGGCGTGTATGACTGATAACCCTTTTGGGAAGAGACCCTGAGCGCTGCCTCCGAATAATGGCTGGGCAGCGGGGCAGGAATAAATCGCGGCAGAAAGCGCGGGAAACTCTCGTGGGGGGTGGGTGACTGGAAGTGGGACAGAAAAGTGCGTGGTCGATATTTTATTTCTGTAAGGAAAGTTGAATCCTGTTAGGGGGAAGAAGACTGAAAGGAAAAGCCCGGGAAAATGCGTCTCTCTCCCTCCCTCTCTCTGTGTGTGGGGGTCTTATATAACTGCGAGAGAACGTAAGTTCAGAATGCGATTAGTCAGAAAGTGCATTTGTGCATTAACAGCACGTGACTTGTGGCAGAAAACCGTAAACTGTGCAGAAAGCTAAAGTAGGTTATGAAATCACAGGTGGGTGGGTGTATATTTATTTATTTATTTCTCGTAGGCGAGACAAAAGAAACCGGGAAGCTCCCAACCTTCTCCCTTCCAGTGGAATAAATGGCTTTGGGTGGCTGTGAGAGCTGGGGGCGTGTAAATGTGCGTGTATGTGTGATAGAGACCCCAGAGGCCGCTGATCTATGCCCTGTTCCCAGGAAATATGACGAAATACTCTGTGGAAATATAAGGGGTGGCGAAGCATGGCGATGGCGTACAGAGGAAATGAATAGGGGGAAACAACATGAACCTCTCAGGGACAAGCGGTGTAAAAGCGGGAAGGGGGTGAATCGTGAATTCAGGGGGGGGGGGGAAAGAGTAGGTGTATTTAGGGAGAGCAATCAGATGTATGTGCGTAGAAAGACAGGGCAGTCATCTCTGAAGGTAACTCCTAAACCTCAGTAGAATTTATGAGTAACCCCCCTTGACTTCATTGGGTCTGTGGTATAGTATCACTAAGCCTGGAACCCACTGGCCCCGAGTGCACAAAGGCGTAACATGTGTGTATTACGCGAGGATAAAGGCGAGGATAACCCAGGAGTGACTGGTTGCAGTGACACGGGCCCGTGTTTAATGGAGACTCCAGTTCTCCAGGGGACTTTGAGGCGCCTTCAAACGACAATGCTTCTGGGCCAAAGAAGAAATGTAAAGGGAGGCTGAGGGTGTAACTTCGCCAAACTCCTACAACAACGAAGGGCAATCTGGATTTTTCTTGCTAAGTCAGGCTCTCCTTATATAGAGTTGAAGATAAAATGAAGACTAATTTTCCTTCCTTCCTTCTCAAATTTATACTACCGCCCATCTCCTCCCTAAGAGGGACTCTGAGCTAATACAGTAAAGCGTACGGGGGAAAGTAAAGTGTGAATTGGGCATACCGCGTTCACATTGTCTCTCTCTTGCACGCTCGGTCTCTCCGTTCTAATCCTTGCGCGTCACTCAGAAGGCTCGTGGGACAGGATGGGGGGCGGGCGCGGAGATTTACAAGCGCGCGCGCATATTTCCGTAAAGTAGTATATTTATGAGAAGGAAAAGACGAATGAACTGGGGGGGGGGGGGGTCATCGGGCCGCCTCCCCAACTAAGTAAGAAGTCCCATGGAATCCAGAGAGGGGACTTTCTTCTGAACCAAAACGCTTAGAACTGCCCTGGAAGCGCCTGTGGTGGACCGGACTTCCAGGAACCCGGGTTCGGCTGGCCTGGTCCGCCTGGTCCTTTGCAGGATAGGAAAGCGAGGGATGGCGGCAATGCTGCTCGACCGGGAGCGGGGGGCGGGGGTGTCGGGTGGAAGCAGCCCCGCAATGATAGAGAGACGGCAAACATTGCCACTTTCCACGCTGACACCTACAATTAACTAGTCTAAGGGCGTGATTCCTTTACTTCGCAGCCAAGCAAGGGGCGAAGTTAGCACTAAATAGCCGGCTGCCAAGCACCGGGGTGAATGGTGGAGGTTGCGGGTGAGACAAGTAAACAGCTTTAGAGACTGGAGAAAACCCCAGGCTGATTATTGCCCGCGTTCTTTTGCAATTATCTCAGGCGGGGGAGTGAGGTTGCCTCGTCGTCCTCATCAGAACCAAGGATTTTGCTTCTTTTGAGCCATGCCAAGTCCATAGCACTTTGGGAAAATGAAGGCCGGGAGACCTTGGAGAAGAGAGTACTGATTTCTGTGGACTGATTTAACAGAAGCAAATCTTATTTTTGTTAAAAGCATGAATAATTCTGCTACAAGTAAACTTCTGTATGTTAAGCTAGCCAGCACATTTATTCAATTTATAAGATTCTTACTTATTTTATAAACCTACCGACTATATATATACACAAATTAGCTATGAAAGGGAAGTGTTTTCAGGAAGTCTGGTTTAGAGTTACTTTATAAAATCGTTGGATAAAACAATACTCATACAAACCTGCAATCAGGAGAAAAATACATTGAAACACCTGCTACAAAATATTAATCCGAGGTAAACTTACACATTTAAAATAGATATAACTCTTAAAGGGCAAAATCTATTTAACTGATGCACTTCTTAATTTCCAGTATAACTTCTGGCATAAATATTTGCACCTCACTGTTACTCTCTACTGAATGCCATATACATGCGTACATTTATTATATTTGGAAACAGAAATGTGGAACTAGCTCTGATAAGAGCAAGCGCAATGCTGCCAACTACTGCATGAGGCGATCATCTTGGCCAAAGTAGGCAGAAAAGAATACTGTAAGTAATTGGGCCCTTGCCTCCAACAAGCAGTATCAGGCCACTCACAGTATACATGCACCTGTCCAAGAAGAGGTTCTCTGTATTATTATGGAATGAATCATGTCCAAGCTGCAGACATCAGGATTGTCTCCTGAACACATAAGTGTATGATTTGGGATGACTCAAAGCTGTTGTGGAGATCAAAGACACCTTTCCTTATTCATTCTGACTTATTGGGATGAGATGGGTCTATGGGCCAGAACTGACCATGTTAGACATGTGCAAATACTTCATTATATCAAGGGCATGTAAGTGCATGGTTTGGAATGGCCAAAGCTAGTTGTTGGGAGCGGGGAATAAACCTCAGATCTTTAATTTTAGTTATCACATGGTGTTATCAGGCAATGTGTTTGCTTTTTTATGCAAACCTGATTATTACAGGAAATCACTGTTTAATCTGAAGGGAGAAAATCCTGATTAAGAAATGTATGAGTCTAATGTTCACTTATGAACTTTATAGTTTCCTTAACTGACCTTTCTTTAAGAATGTCACTGTTTAATAAAGACTTGGGAACTAGTACTTCCAACCTTGGGATCATGAATTGAACAAAAGTGTTGCTTTTTATCTGATTAACTATTGTTAATACAAGGTTGTGGCTTACTTTTTGTTTAATGAAGATTTTGGTAGGACTCAAAGGAAAGTAGCTGTCTCCACTGCTGTGTGTATCCTGTGTGCCTGTGCATTATGCAACCTCTCTTATTAACCTGTTCTCTACCAAAAATATCAGTTTGCAACAGGCAAAGAGAATGTAATGAAAATATTTTGAAATACAATTAATTTAAATACAATTAATCTGCTTTTTAGATTGATCTGCTTTTTTAAACATCTTTTTAGTTGTGGGGTGGGGTCACTACATTACATGGGAAAAAATAGTGAAGAAATTTGGTTTTCAGAACTGTATCAAAGACCAGTCCATTCCCTTTCTCCGAATAATCGAACTACAGTATCACTAAAGTCTTCGGAGAAAATAATTGATGGTGGTCTGGGAACAACTGGTTGTTTATTGGAATTTCCCCTTGGCTGAGGAATTTCATTGTACTTCGAGTCTCGCTTAAACCAAACTTCTGTTCTTGTATCCTTACCTACACACCATCTTATATTGTAACTGACACTGTTTATTTTTAACGGTGAGAAGATGGCTGGGAGCCAGATTTCGAGCTGCTCAGCAGTCATTTTTAGCAAAAAGGAAAGGGGGGAGCGCCCCCCTGTCTTTAGGAAGAAGCCTCCCACGTCCACTCGCTCCCGGTAGGTGTTGTTGCTACAACTCAGCTGCCTCCCAGGCTTCCGTTCGTCCAGGATAGGATAAGTCGCTGCTGCGAGGTAACCTTTCGCCGGCGCTGTCCCGGCCCGGATTTACATAAAAGTGCGATCTTTGCATCCTCGCGGCTCTCCGAAGGGTGCTTGACGAGCGCGGGAGGCACTCTGCAATCCCTAATTAGTGATTTTTGTCCTCTTGTTCATGGGCTCAGCATCTCATGCAAATGAACTCTTCAGCGCAGGCACCATCACCCTCTTCTTGCTCCAGAATTAACTGACTCTTATCTTTAATGATATGCTACTGAACTTCGCCGAGCCCGGCTAGTTTTTTATCTTGATTACTCTAATCAATAAGAAATGATAGAGTAGAATTATAAACTCTATTGGCTTTTTAAATGTTGCCGACAAGCCCTCTAGATAGAGGCGCTTCCTCTTCATTGTTATTTATTAACACGATCTTCAGCTAACTCGGGATGCAAATAGGAAAATGAACAAGGGGGGAATTATTACGCGGGAGAGGTCCTCGTTGCCTCCTACCTTTTCCTCTCCCTTGCACACGTAAATCTAACAAGTTTATTGCAGTTAAGCTGAGTGGGAGTGAGACAGGAAAACTGGAGGAGGGCAGGATAGGTGGGAGCAACTGATTAGGGCCCCACCCTTTCCCTCCACTTCCTATCCTCATCTGTCCAATGCCAACTGATACACTCTTTGGCTGCTTCCCAGATGGCAAACACAAGTCAGGTTTCTAACAAACGACTCCATACCGCCACAGCTCTGTTGTTACGTAACAGGATCCTCACCACCTCTTGCTAGGATACATCAAAACACCCAAAACATCAAAAAGGCCAAATTAGGGAAGGCAAACCCAGAGAACTGGTTACTCCCCCAAACAGCAGAGTGGCTGGATCTAAGTCGATCCATCTGTAGGAGAAGCTTCATCAACATCTGGCACCCTTGATACAAATTCTGGAAGTTTGCCTGAAGAAGGTCAACTTCACTCGGCTTTCTCCAAAGACTCTCCTGATAACCACTATGGCCCAGGATCTCCAAGCCTCTGGCCTGTAACAGCATTTGAAACAACAGAGCCAGTCCTTTATTCGCCCTATGTCGAAACCAAGCTGTGGCCAAAGATTGAAAGGGGGAAGTCACCGGCACGTGTGCCGCCAATTAAAACTGCTATTCGTTAAACAGCAAAACAGAAAAAATCCCTGCTTTATTTGTGTAGACGCACAATATCATTTAGACATCTGGGAAAAATGGAGGACATGGTTTAGAAAAGTGTACATGATTTCTGGCATATAATCGACTAAAAGTTATGGTGGTGTAAAAAACTACGAAAACTAAAGTACCCCCCCCTTCAAATGACTGTACAATACAAGACATATTATTAAATGCAGATTTTTCTCTTATGTTAATCGTCCTTCACAACTTGTTTTCTGGATGGGTGTTCTAACAGAGGCGCAAGCAAACGTATCACGCGGAGCAGACACTTATATTTAAGCGCTATAATTACCATAAAAACGAGAGGACCTTTACATCAGAAGGTCTGGAATCACAATCCTATCTTCACTTGCCTGGAGTGGGGAGGGTGGGGAGAAATAATTGAACTTAGTGTGATTGACTTCTGAAGAAACATCTATAAGATCAGTCTGAACCAGTTCCATTGTGGCGAATTCTTGGTTTGGTAAGTACTTCCTTCATGATGCATGTGCCCTAAAACCTGCTGGCTTTGCGGCAAGAAGCTAACTCCCATGGCTGCAACTCTTCGGCAATTTCTGTAGCACGGCAGAGAGCTCACCCTGGCTGCTTAACAACAGGCAGAAAGTTGTGCGGGAGAGCACAGCGCTCTTGGACGTGAGGGAGGATGGCTACGAAAGGCTTAATGCAGCCAAATCATGTAGAAATCCCTCCTCCTGGCAACATCCTCATTATTAGGAATCACGACTGAACTGCCAGAATTATCCTGGACTGGAAGTTATCAAGAGCCCACTAATTTCACATTAAAACCCATTGACTGCAACAGCGTGATTGAAGGGTTTTTAACAATTAACATAATCAAAAAATGAGCGGAGACGATTTTTATTCAACTCGTTACTTTTTAATCATGTATTTCTTTTAATTAATATCGTCTCGGTGAAAATAATGTATTACAAAAATCTCCACTGCTGGTCCTGCCAGAGAGAGTGAAATTAAGAACAAATGTCTCAGCCGAATCGAAACAGGAGTTGGTCAAAACAAGGGGCTGGATAGTGACCGACCTTGTCACCAAAGTCACACTGGTAGAGCTTACAAATCTAAGCAGGTTAAGCCTTAACTAAGTCCTACTGCGCTTAGTGAGCCTTGCCCATTGTATTTTGGAAATGTATTTAAGACGACAGCTTTAAAAGCAAACCATCTTTCCTAAAACCATAGATGAGATGCCAAAACATTCTTGTGTAATTAGCTAAATCTCAGAAAAAGAATGAGGTGACATTTAATGAAAAGATTCTTTGTTAAAAAGATCCTAGAATTTATATGTTTCTATGTAGAGAGGAGGAGTGTTGGATCAGGCAACTTACTAACAGTCTGACCTCATTGCTAAAAGTGCAATTCTATACATGGGTACTCAGATGTCTTATGGCATTCAGTGCAACACACACCCGGCTGGTACAGGATTATACTCAAGTGTGTAAGGAATTTTTAAAGTCATTGCTTTCCTTGAAAGTGCTGGTGAAATATTGCCTTCAGATAAACTATTTTTGAGAATGCTTAAAGTGTGTTTTAGGGTGCTCTTAGACTCACTTCTTTGGGAACAAAGCAAGCAAGCAGAATTCCTGTTTTGTCATCTTCGAAATTTTTGGGGGCTTTTTCAATCATGAAGGCTCTGAGAATTTTCCCTCCAAAAGGCACGATTCTGAACAATAAAAATCCTTCCATTTTAATCCCAACAGCAATCAGATTAGGTAAAAAATTTATCACCACCTTGCAAGTTACTACCAAGCAACATTTTTCATGTATAATTTTGCATTCATTAACCACTTTATTTAATCAAATGTTAAAATGTGTACAGTGAATCAGATTCTTCTCTTTTTTCTTTTTCATAATATAAAGTCCAAATTAGGAAAACTTTTCTCTAAAGAACAGCTTCAGAAGCTTTTTGTAGTTTTAGACCATCCAGATACCAAAAAAAAAAAAAAAAAATCCAACCCAACCTCCCTCCCCCACCCAACCACAACCACAAACCTTAGGGTTTCAAAAATGTAAAAGAATGCTGTTCCTGATTTTATAAAGGTTTGACTAGTGTCAATAAACTGAACACCAAATAATTTCTTATTATTGGAGCTTTGTTTTTATGTGTGAGAAGAAGATGGAATATGTGGGTAACACTTATAAAGTGAATTTATCAAAGTGAATTAAAGCCCTTATACGATGGAGAAAATGAGAAAGTCGACCTCTGGTGGAAAACATTGGGAATGGATAATCTTATCTCAATTAAGGGTATCTATTCCTTGGGTACTTTCATGTTTGGAAGAGAAAACAGGGGAAGATAAAGATAGCAGCCTATTTTTTTTTCTGGAGATGATTCACAGAAAGAGAAGAAAATGAAGTCCTTCTGGGAATTAAGTGGGAACTACTTCTGAGTAGATACAGAACTGCACTGAAAGAAAACGTCATGAAAGCAGCGTCCCCTCAAAGGGTCAGACATGACTCAGTGCTTGCACAGGGGACCTTTCACCTTTCACATGGTTTGTATTATCTTTGCAGTTTTTTGTGTCCTAGAATGTCATGTAAATCTAGCCTGTTTAGTTGGTGTGTGGCACACTGTATTGTGCAAATCCAGAAAAAAGGATTAATTCAATAATCAGTCTAAGCACGCTGTGTGACAGCTGCCTATGATCATGTGCCTTTGGCCATCTTGATAGTTGTGAATAAATAGCTAGGAACTTTCACAAAAGTGCTTTATGTCCTTTTAATCCTAAAACAATAATTCTCATGTAAAATACTTATGACCTTCTGAAGACAAAAATTAGGCCCCAGATCTTCAGAGGTAAAGGAAGAACAGAGAAGAATTCTGGAGAAGAGTTTTAATTTAAAAAGAGTGACAGATGGAAGTTTCCAGCTGAAATGAGCTAAAATTAGGGTGAAGCCTTACAGGACTGCAGAACTCTCTGGAAACCTGAGTTTGCAGGCATGTGGACTTATTACTGAAGGAATGCATGGGAGTCTTTTCTTCTGCTATACTCTCTTTGTGTACCTATAGTAAAACAGATGTTCAAAATATGTGCTATGTTATAACATTCTATTTTCCAACACTGCCCCCCACCCACAAAAAACAAAACACAGTGGTAGCTCCAGGATTTTTCACTCTCATAAATGGGAGTATATACTGCACTGAAGACCTGTAATAAATTCTTAGAATAAAATCTATTTTAATTTTTAAAATTAGAAACAAGTCTATTCAAGTTTCTAATCAAATAATGCTGAAATTGACTTTCAGGTTAAACTGGCAATAGGATACTTTTTTCTTTACTCTCCTGAAATCTGTCTGTTACACTTCATAGCTCTTTCCCACCAATGCCAAGTCTCTCAGGTGGATTGGATGATTTCTGAAGTTCAGGAAAGGAGAAAAGTATCTTTATCCTTCTTTTCAAATGTCCCTACACACAAATGCCAACCATATTGTCTACTCTTTTTTTTTTAATCCATTCAATTGTGTCCGATTCTTGGAGACTGCCTGGACAAGACCCTGCAGTTTTCTTGGCAAGGTTTTTTCAGAAGTGGTTTGCCATTGCCTGCTTTCTAGGGCTGAGAGAAAGTGACTGGCCCAAGGTCCCCCAACTGGCTTTGTGCCTAAGGCGGAACTCAGTCTCCTGGTTTCTAGCCTGATGCTTTAACCATTACACCAAACTGGCTCTTAGAAATTATAAGAACATCAATTCCTTCTTAACTGATTTTATAAACAGTTAAGAGAGTTGCAGGTGTCTCAGACCTTTCGTGATGCATGGTGTACTTTAATAGACTTTTCTATGTCCCTCATACAGCTAACAAAAACCATATGTATTTTATGAAAATAAGTCTTATAATGAAAGTGATTAACATATGCAATCTTATTTATGCTTACCCAGAAATAAAATTTATTAGATTTACTTCCAAGTAAATGTTGCTGCTGGAAGTTCCTAACTTAAGGGAAGATCTGACCTTCCAGACATCGTAGAGACAGTTAATATAGAGATATATTTAATATTTCATAATGCTAAACTTATTACATCCAATATGTCAAAAAAAATTCAACCACTGAAGTTGGGATGCCTAACTATTTTAGAACAGAAAATGTCAAATGTACACCTTTGAAAAGCATACCAAGGGTCACATTCCAAACTGAAAAGGGCCAAGCCAGAACTTATATTTAATTTAAATCTAATTAAAATTAAATTTATTTTTAAATAAAGTAATAATTATCCCTAATTTTACACTGAAATTTCTAATTTGGAAGTAGAACTTCCCCTCCTAAAGTTCACCAATGTAGCAAGAGGGCCCACTTGATGTCACTTTTCTAAGGGACCTCTTAAATCTGACACAAGTCCCAAAGCTTCAGTTAAGAGTCATTTAGGTGTTTCGTAGCTCCAAAAATTGTAATAGTTGATCTGGGTACTATGACAATGGTTTTTGCCTTGATTTTTCTATATTTACTCATTCCAAATGTTTCTGGCTCTGATATACAGTAAATCAAAGACCTCAGGAAACAAAGCCCACCTTCCTTTCCTGTCCCAAGTGGCATATATCTCCATGGAATCTCCATTTAGTGAATCCCTCAGATGCTTCTCAGAAATTGGAAGAGAGGCTCAAGTGAGCCACACTGGGTCTCCATCCAATATGCATCTCTCAAGTGACATGTGTCAGGGATTCATGGTGGTATGACTTGCTTAGATGAGTCAGTGACTGGCGATGAGTATGATTCAGACATGTGTTCATAGGGACAGCATTCATGCTTCAGTGTTGGCAATATCTGGATGAAAGACAGAATTCTTCTAGTAGTCTTGGGAGTATCTCTCAATCCCCCTCCATTGGCTGGTCAGGGAAGTCTAGCAAGGGGAGATTTATCTTAAGGAAAGATGATCCACCAAGTCAATGTTTAGACATGAACAAAGTGGTACCTCCATGCCACTTACTCTGGTTGAATACTGATTGATGGGCAAGGGACATATTGCCAGGCAACTGTTCCAAAATAAGGCAAAAGCTTCAAATTGCTTGCCCCAAATGAAACAGGTCAGTATGTCATGGAATTTTGCCAAAGTAAGGAACACAACACTGAGGAGAAGAACTGTGTTTATTGCAATGATCACTGGGTGCCTGCTCTACAAGAAAGAGGGACCCCAAACAATGGGAAAGCAAAGATTTTTATAGAAGTTGAGGACTACAAGGCAGGAAATCCTAGGGATCTGATTGGCTGGCTAGTTTGGGGAAGTGGGCAGGTCCTTGTCCATACCTTGGTGAGTTCTTTAGTTAGGCAAAATGGGCCTTTCAGGAGAGCAGCAGAGCTGAGGAAATTCATTGTGAAGGAGATGGAATGTTGGGGTTTTTCTATGTTGCAGTTTCCCTGTAAGGGTTGTCTTTGGGCTGTACTGTGAACTGGTGAGGAGGTTTCTGTTCTCTGGTTTAGATGGGATTGCAGGGGAGCTTCCCCTGAGGCAGGGAGGGTCAGTTTGGGTCTGATGGGATTAGGCACAGAGAGGAACTGGGTTTGACCCTGGTCATGTCTAAAAGATGGGGTGGGGGAGAAGGGGTGGAGTCTCCATTTTGTTTGTTAGGTTTATTTTTTCTACTACATCAGTTTCTAGATTGTTCAGGTAGAGCAGAATGAGTATTCTACACTGTTAACTAAGCAAACAGAAAGTGTTTTTCTTCACTTAGGCCTACCCAGGACAATCATGCTAAACACAACATCTTAGCTGCTGTTGCTGCTAGGGGGAGCCTCCTCCTCCTAGATACCACCTAATTTTCTCTTCTTGACTTGGACCACTTCTACAGCAAGGCACTATCTCCATGAGGGCAAGGTAATCATCATGGTCATGTTTCCTTTTACCCTTAGGTAGACACAGTCTGACAACCCTAAATGTTTGCTTTGTATCAAGGATTTGGACAATGCCTTCAGCATAAAGTTGGGCTAACAAGCTCTACCATCTCAGAATCCAGATTCTCCTGAAATTTGCCCAGGGGTTTCTTTTCTAAAAAAAAGGATGAAGAGCAGAGTTTGGGTCAGGTGGCTATCCCTGTGTGTAAGAGATTCATTGTGAAGAGATTCATTGTGAAGAGCAGCTAGTGTGCAGAGACAGCCTTGGGCATGAGTCTTCACACCCAAAAACTGAAGAGACACAAGGATGAGTTATTTGCCATGTTATGCACAACTACTTGCTGCTCAAGCAACTACCTGCATAGCAGAGAGGCAGAGTTCTACAGGTGGGTCTACAGGGTTCTACAGGTGGGGACATTCTCAGGGATCAGGTGGCAGGGTAGATGAAGCTCAACATGGAGGAGGAATAATATTTATTTTTCCTTTGCATTCTAGTTGAAACTGCCAGTGATTTTATTGCACTTGTGCAAACGACCTGAGATGGCAACCTTAGTGCAAGCCGGGATTTAATTATTTGCTGCATTTTTATACTGCCACACTGACAGTGGGCTTCAATCTTGAAATGCTCCCTTTACTTGCTTTGATGGTAGTGGATAGTTTGCTAGTGTCTCTGGATCACCATGACCACCAGTTGTAAATTTCAGTCTGGGACACAGCAGCTATTCCTCACCTTGATCCTCGGCCTCAGCCCTTAGATTGCTAACTGAGGGAAGGAGAGCTGATGGGATAAAGCATCTGCTCCACTTTCTCTTCCACATGTGCTGGGAAAGAGTCTCCCCACTTCCATTGGGCTTCTTCTCAGTATTGCTCACCCTGCTGCCTCTTTTGACCTTATTAAAGTCACCCTTCCTGTCCAGCAGACCTTGATTTTGCTGTCCCACTCACTATCTCCCTGCCTTTAACTGCTTGTCTACCTTTTCCAGTGATAGCTTACTTGGGGAGTGGGATTTTTTGGTGTGAGGGAGATATCACAGAGGCAAGCAATCAGATATATTCACCAGTTCCATCAGTGACTCACAATACAGTCTACAGATTCCCTGTTGCAATCCTGATACTCTTTTCTTAATCTCTTACCAACAGCAATCAGGTCCAGAATGTGTCGCTCACTGTGTCATGTGTTGCTTTAAATACCTGCTTTACTCCAGAACTCTACTTTTTCCTCCCCAGTGTTGGCAGATGCTGGGAAAGCCTTTAGCCCAGGAGAGGTCAAAAAAGTCACACACCAAGCATTTCTATAAAAATAATTTATTTACAGAAAGCAAAAACAAAAGCAAAACATTTAAAGGACTTAGCCCCCTTTGGAGCAAGCCTTACTCGCTACATATCGGCAGTGAGAAAAAAAAGGAAGTGAGAAGACAAGTCCGGGCAGCTCCTCCCCTCCCCCCAGGCTATTTGCATGAAGCACGTGAGAGGAGACAATCTAATACAACCCCTTCACCTGGCCAAAATGATTAGGCACATATAGCAGTCTTAATCTGTTAGTAGGAAAACCTCAACACCCAGATCATCCCACTTGTTTAAGCCAATAGTAGCAGGGACATGATTGGTCTTTACTGGTCAGGCAGGAAAATACAAAAGATCACACCCCACGGCAAGAGGCCATACTAAAAGAATTGCCTGGGACAGCACAAAATAATCAATAGTGCTACACAAAATAGGCATATATTGTTATGAGTATTTTTTGACAGCTGAAAAGATGAGCTGCCTTTCTTCTATCAGTTTTTTCTCCCCGTGGAATGAAGGGAGAGAAAGATGGGTGAAACTCCCACTGTGTTTTAAATTCAGGATTTGAGTTGCTTAAAGCTCAGCTGTTGGCTTTGGTCTCAAGGAAGATTTCAATTTCAAAGAAGATATTGATGACAAACACCTCATTTGTTCCCAAAGTTTTAATCTGGCCCCCTTTTGGGGAAAAGAGAAAACAGCACAATTCTCTGTTAGAACAATGTGGGTTATTTTTGTTGGCTATTTCATGGCTCAGTCTCCTAGCTGTGGATAAGAGTTCTTATGGCTTAATGTTACACGAAAATTTAACTTCAATTTTGCAGTTGTCCATAGTAATTACAGCTTGTTTGTCAATCTCTGGTTTGTTTTCTCTCCTTGTCTTTCTTGTCTTGCATCTCTGTTGATTGGTCAGAAGCTTGCATGGGATTTAAGAAGAAACTCAGCTTCTCTGTTTGTATGTTAAGCTAAGGAACAGTTCAATCAGTAAGTCAACCACAAAACAAAATGTTACTGTAAAACAAATAATAGTTTATTAATCAACCCATTAACATCTCAAAAAGTAATCTCATTAAGGCTTAGCATATGAACCTAGCTAATATCAGTTCCACATCAAAACATGCCTCATTTTGAGAGTGTCCTAGTAATAAAATTCTCAATAAAAGGAGTATTCTTAGAATACTGTTATCTTATTTTGTAATATCATGCCTTGATTCAGATGCACTATGACATGGAGTCACTTGCATCTGATCCTGATTCCAAGTAAATCCTAGTTTAATTCTAAATGTTAATAGATAATGAAATTATCCTCATGCAAAGAAGCTGATTTCATGCAAAACCCATCTGCAGTTTGCAATTAATTTATTCAGCACTGTCAATTGTTCACTTTAATTAGGGATTCCAGATGTTCTTCTGGCTGGCTTTCCCAAACATAAACTTTCAGAAACTGTGTAATCTTAAAACTACACAAACCATTACTATCCACTTAAGATCCCAGCATTGTGTCAGGTTTGGAATAGATGGTCAGATAAATCAGGGAACAGGGCTTCTTCACTCATTGGAGGCCAAAGTAAGACTACAAAAATCTGGATGCCTATCATAGGGCAGCACAGCATTAGCATTCTCTGCATTTCTTTGTTGCCATGCAGTGGTCATCCAGGTTTTATAGACCAGATCTGGTAATGGTAACCCAAATTATGTTTGCATTAATGTAAATGGGTTAAAACAAGGATGGGTAATATGTGCCCTTTTAGATGGTAGCACTAAGTTCTTGTGTGCATCTATATCTTCTACAATAGGGACAGGCAATATTCAGCCCACTAGGCATTTTTGAACTCTAACTCCCATCCATTCTAGCTAATATGACACTGAGATGGGAAGTATAGTCCAGCAACATCTGGAGGATCACCTGCCACTTAGCCCTTCCTTAAACAGCGGTACAACAATATCTAACTAGCATATACTATTTTTTATATGATTTAAAGCTGGTAACAATTAAAATGTCAGAAAATGTAGTAGTTTGCAAAAAAAAATATGGCAGATTTACAGTAGATATGACTACCAACTTATTTTGGATAGTATCCAAATGCTACAGAACTGAAGTATTTGAACTGAAATATAGTTTGAAGAGGGGTGAAATTACATTTTTCCCATTTATAATGAAAAAGTCCTGAATAAAAGCTGTATTTTCCCTTGAAATATTTACATATAATGTTTTTGTAAGCTAAACACAATGAAAATGCCATTTTAATGCACCTGTTGGCTTTTTATTTTTTAGAAAAAAATAAAAGGATTTTTCTGTTGGTGAAAGCATAACAAGGAAAGAGTTCAGATATAATAAGCAATCATACCATTTTGAAAAGATTCTTGAAATAAGTTTTTATTAAAGAAGATTCTATGTCTGAACAATTTAGAGATATGTCATTTCTGAGGATTCTGAGAAGTTCCCAGTTGCTTTACTCATATGTTTCTAATTAAATCATAATTGTGCTGTTCATTACAAAATGAAAGAAAATGTTATACCCAGTATCTTTTGTGACAATAGAATGAGATGATCCTTCCAAACAGAATAAAAAACGGTGTAGGAATAAAGGAATGTGAGATTATGACTGACTCTTGAAAGTAAAAAAGAATACCAGTCTTTGATCAATGTAAGTTTAAACAGCACAGTTTTAAATGATAATTTATGTTCAGAAACATACTTCTGAGTTATGTTTGAAAACAGTGCTATGGGCTCATCTACCATCTTCCTTCCATAGTCATGAAAGGAAGTATACTAGAAAAGATGCAGTTCATAACAATTACATGCTTTTGAGTAGTTAAGTTGCTGGTCATATAAATACACCCAGCTTATGTGTGGTTGTGCCCAGCAAAAATGCTTGAAACCTACCTAGGCTTGGGAAAAAGAGACAGCCTGAGCTTGATGTCCTAATCTGATCGTGCTAAATTTAGTCCAAATATTTTTACAACAGAAACTACATTGTTCACATAATGTACCATGGTAATATTGTTGGATTCAGCCTGTTTGACACAATAGCACACGGTATCTAGAATTCTTTTCATATCCACTATCTCTACCCTACCCTCCCATTTTTGGAACCAACTTCTCTCCAGGTTTCCAACAATGTAGATGAGAGCAGTCCTATACTATTTTATTTGGAAACTAAGAGGGGATTTATTTGTGTCATTCCTATTACTAGTATTCTGAAATGACCTCAGTGGAATCTTTACCTTTAAATGCAGCAGGCCCATTTTCTTTATTAGAGTGTCCAGAAAATGAGGTATATTATACTGGGTTTTAGTTGCTTATTTGTCAGCTTCCTTATATACTTCTTAATTTCAATCATTCCCCTTTCCCCTGATGTAAGACACCTGGTTACCCAGCAGCTAGTAAGTTTCAGTTATCCGCCATTGAGCTAGTAGCATACTCATGGCAAGTTGCATCTCTTTTCTCTCCTTTTCTGCACTGGGGTCTTTCTACACGTTTCTTTATTTCAACTCAGGAGATGCTCAAATGGGGAATGGGAGGAGGTACAGACAAACCAGTCAAAAGAATCCCAGGCAGACTCTCAAAGTCAGAACCACTCCATTCACGCTTCTCAGTGTTTTTCACATTGATGAACTTTGTCCTGTAGGAAAACTGCGATATGAAAATGCACCTTTTAGATCTATGGGTACAAACCAGTCCCACTGATGAAGTAACGGGAAGATTTTCTGCAGTGCCACTACTGTATGCTGAACTTGAGATTTAGATTCTGTTGAAGGTCCATTATGAGCACACACCTCAGCCTTTTTCAGGAAAACGAAGTAGCAAGGATAAAACCCTTCCGACTTTTCCAAGTAAGGTGCAGATTTAATTGCTGTTTTATGCAGCAAGCCTTAGATTTCATCCAATAGTAGTTGTGATGGTTGGGAAGCATGAAGGACATCTGTAGCTAGTTGAGCATAATGCTTTATCACATATCTCAATGCCACTATAGCAGATACCCATGAATCAGTCAGGATAGGGGATCCTCCTCAGTACTGGGAGAATCAAAGATCACAAGTGGATATCTCTTTTCCCTGACATGTTTGTGTGGCTGGAGAAGAGCCAGCAGGTTGTCAGGAGGCTTGATTGCCTGACAGAGAGATGGAGAAAAATAATCTCTGTGTCTAATACTGACCAGGACCAATAATGAGAGTAAGCCTGTTAACTTATAGTAAGATGTTTGCTTATATCTCCAGCTGCTGAGCCATTATTTTCTGTACTCTGTTATGTAATTAGGTTTTTTTCACCAACAATATCCTTAGTATCAAAAGGTAGATTCTCATACGTTTTTGAGCTTCCTGAGAGAGACCTACATTTCACAACCAGGAATGAGGATGAAAAACAACCGCACATGCACACACACAAGAGGCAGAGCTGTGACCAGTCACAAACTTTATACTGTTCGTTGTTTCTGCATAGAAAATATCAGCATGTTCTAATGTGAAGATGAGGAATACAAAAAGATAGTGCCCTGCTTGATAACTTGCAATGCAAAAGAGATGTGCAGCTGTGGAATAGGACCTACCCTCTATTACATCCAATTTCCTCCTCTCCTTCCCTATCAGAGTTATATGAAATCAAGTCTCAGGCGTACTTTGAATTCTGTCAACCACAAGTGAATTAGGAGTCAGATGTTGAAACTGAAATTGATACACCGCTTGTTGCAGCCTCTATAATGTCTCCACATATTTTGTACAGTAGTAGAAGGCACCAAAGCAGGTTCTACAAGGATCCTTTGCAAATTTCAAAAGAACTAGAACAGCTGGTATGACCATCTGATCATAGTCACTGGAATGGACTACTTGAAAAACTGGGTCTTCAATAATAAGAATGTAAGTTGCACCAATAAATCAAGCCTTCATCTTGCATGCTGTCATGCTCTACGTTTCGATCTTTTGTTAACATCGTAACATTTCTCATGTCAAACCCTTTCTCCGTGTATATTCAATGGACTCTATGCTGGTATTTTCCATTCCTGCTCTCCTCGTTGTTTTCCAACATTGGAATGCATGTTTGGGTTTCCACTCCTATTCAAGGTTACTTTCCCAGGCGCGTGTAACGGTTCCTAGCACCTGGGAGGGGGTGGCGGCTGACATGTATCGGGGCGGGACTGGATTGAATGCAAGGCTCTTAAGTTTGTATTTGGCGCGCTTTTGCTCATTCTCAGCTTTCTCTGTATTTGCATACTATTCCTTTAATAAATCAGTTATCTTTAAGCCCGGGCTTGTGAGACTGAGTATTTGGGATTAGGCAACCATTACATAAAGCTGAGAATCATTTTCATCATTTCCGCTAGCCCCATCCAAACGTTGGATAAACGGGAGCGCTAGCGATGATCGACCAGCAGCTTCGCGTGAGTGAAGGGAGCGAGGAAGAGCCGGATTCGACAAGGATCCGGCCCGCTATAACTTCGAGAGCGCAAAGGGCAGCACGTCGAGAAATGCGGGAAGCTCAATTGGATGAGTTGTTACTGTCAATGCAGGAAACCCTCAGGAGTGAACCCCAATCCATAGGGGAAATAGCACCGGGGAGGGGATCCCCACAACCATCCTGGGAGCCCGAAATTCCCCTATCACCGAGGGTGGTGGTGACCAACCAACCTGTAGAAGAGCCGGTCACTCCTGCTCGCATAAAAGCAATCGAGGACAAATTGGATATGATAGTGACCATATTAAAGGATATCCCCAAGGGGTCGGGATCAGCTCAGGAAGATTGGGAAGACGATCAGTCCCAGCTGGCTTACCCAAGAGATAGGACCCTGCCACCCAGGGGAAGGAGCAGGACTCGAGCGTCCCGACAATGGGGGGGAAGAGAGGTGAGACTACCCAGAGATCGGCCACCACTGGGGGCTCGACGTGCGTTGACGTTTACGGAGCCACCACAGCCCGTGGAGCCGGTAAGAACCTTCCCACCATTTGGGGTGAAGTTTGATGGAGACCCTACCACGCTCTCCTTCTTCATCACAAATGCTAAGCATTATATGAAAGATTGGGGACGAAGCTTTCGTTCGGAACATGGCAAAATCAATTTTATTGCCAACAAGCTGAGAAGGAGGGCAGCTGATTGGTATGTACAGCTGTGTCAAACAGAGGCAACGGAGTTAGAGGACTGCGATGAGTTTCTGTGGTCACTCAAACAACACTTTGAGGATCCTTTAGCTCAAGAGACAGCAAAAAATGCCCTGAGAAAACTTTACCAAGGGACCCTCTCTGTTGCCAACTACGCGCTAGAATTTAAAGCCTTGTCAGGAAAAGTGGAAGATTGGTCCGAATCAACGTTAGTTGAAACGTTCAAGCAAGGGCTGGAACCAGAAATCCTCCATTGGGCTCTGGGAAGGGACGACCCTAAAATGTTATACGGATGGATTCAGTTGGCGGGCAGTGCAGAAAACGCTTTACAGATGTATGCCCATACCAAGGAACTGAGGCAAACCTGAATCGCCAAGGGAGCATGTCCGACTGGATTTTCGAGCCGCCCTAAACCAAAAACCTGGGAGGAAGAAAGAGAACGACGTTTTGCGAAGGGTCAATGCCTGAGATGCGGAAAGGACGGACACCAGGCCACTTCGTGCCCAAGACGCCGCCCAGAGGAACGACCAGCGAAACCGTCAGGGAAGTCGCCCGCTCTACCACGCAAAATGAAGGCTGCCATCGCTGAGCTCGACCCTCCAGAACTTCCATTCGGGGAAGAGGAAGAGGAGTTGGAGTTCGACCAGCCGGCGGGAAAAGGCTACCACCTGCCCTGAAGGGCGCCGTTGGGCAGGTGGAAGAAACCGGGCGCGACCACAATTCAGTGAGTGGGAATTTTCCTACGCTGACTGTAAAAGTAAAATTAGGCTCAAAAACCAAAACTGTGGAAGTCTGGGCCATGCTAGACTCGGGGTGCTCCCGTTCGCTTATGCACCCTGATGTCGTAGCTGCCCTGGGACTGCCCACGTTCCCTTTGCCACGACCCATGATCTTCACACAGCTAGATGGAACTATGGCGGGGGGAAAAGCAGTCACTCATTCTACAGGACTGCTTGCTTTACAGATGGGCTCCCATTGGGAGAAACTACCTTTTGTGATAGCTCCAGTGGGGGGCCCTCTGGTTATTTTAGGTATGCCTTGGTTCGTACAACAAAACCCTTTCATCAACTGGCTACACAGAACTGTAACATTTGCTGATGGATTTTATAAAGTACCAGAAAAGGATCTCCTGGAGGACATGGAGGGTGGGGGAGTAGCTCACACCACTGTACAAACACTTCAGCCTTTGGAAGGTCTACCTAGCCAATACCAGGATCTAGCTGATGTGTTTGGGGAGAAGGAGGCTGATAAACTGCCACCCCACCGAAAGACAGACTGTGCCATTGACTTCCTCCCCAATGTGAAGTTACCTTCCCCAAAAATCTACCCCATGTCTCCGAAAGAACTAGCTACGCTGAGGGAATTCATTGACAAAAATCTAGCTAGGGGTTTCATTGAGCCTGCAAACTCCCCAGTGGGGGCGCCTGTGCTATTCAGGCCAAAGAAGGATGGTTCTTTAAGGTTATGTACAGATTTCCGCGGGCTCAATGCAGCATCCATATTAAATAAATATCCTTTGCCCCTTATCAAAGACATGTTGTCACATCTGGCCAAAGGCAAAATATTCTCAAAATTGGATTTAAGAGAAGCCTATTTTCGCATTCGCATCAGAGAAGGGGACGAGTGGAAAACGGCTTTTAACTGTCCTTTAGGAGCCTTCCAATACAAAGTCTTGCCTTTTGGTCTCTCTGGGGCCCCTGGGGTTTTTATGCAACTTATCAATGAGGTCTTGCATGACCACCTGTTTAAAGGCGTATTGGTATATTTGGATGATGTATTGATTTATACTGAAACCATGTCTGAACATGTGCACTTGCTGCGTCAAGTGCTTACTAAACTAAGAAAAGCTGAATTGTATGCCAAATTATCCAAATGTGCTTTCCATCAATCACAAATAGACTATTTGGGATATAGAATTTCTGCAAGGGGCATTGAAATGGACCCCACCAAGGTTGAAGCCATTGTGGCATGGGAACCTCCCCGCACCAGGAGGCAATTACAAAGTTTCTTAGGATTCGCAAATTTTTACAGGGCATTTGCCCAAAATTTCGCAGAAATTGCCCTCCCCCTCACTGAACTGCTGAAAACCAAAGCACAGGGCGATACGCGCCGTTCAAAAAACCCAGGAGCGCTCCTTAAATGGACTCCTACTTGCCAACAGGCATTTGATGCGCTCAAAGAAATCTTCACTACCGAACCAATTCTCCAGCACCCTGACCCCACTAAACCTTTCATAGTCCAAGTCGATGCCTCTGATTTCTCCGTGGGAGCACTACTGCTCCAGGCTGACAAGTCTAGCACTTTAAAGCCCTGTGCATATCTCTCTCGCAAATTCACCAAAACGGAGAGACGCTGGCACGTTTGGGAAAAAGAGGCTTTTGCTGTAAAAACGGCTTTGGAAACCTGGCGGCACTTGTTGGAGGGAGCTTCCAACTCCTTTGAGGTTTGGACTGACCATAAAAACTTGGAAGCATTAAGCACCAGCCGTAAGCTCAGCCCTAAACAACTTTGCTGGGCTGAATTCTTTAGCCGCTTTGACTTCACCCTTAAATTCATACCAGGCAAGAAAAACTTTTTGGCTGATGCTCTCTCACGCAGACCCCAGGACACTGGCCCAGGGCCGACAATACAGGGTACAGTATGGACAGAAAAACAGCTGGGGTTCGCAGCGCTGACACGCAGTCGGGCGCGAGCGCAACAAACTCAAACTCCACCCACTCCGCCTCCCTCCCGTCCGACACGCTTGCCAATTCCATCAGACTTGCAACAACAGTTTCTTCTCCACCTCAAAACTGATACATGGTTGCAAACAAATCTTCACACTGTAACCTTCACTGACAATTTTGCCTGGCGTAACGATCGTCTCTATGTCCCTGAACCATTGCGAAAGACGATCCTCCAGCGCTGCCACGATGACAAATTAGCTGGACATTTTGGCTACCTCAAAACCCTCCACTTACTTAGACGCCAATTCTGGTGGCCATCTTTACCAAAGGACCTTAAGGAATTTATCTCTGCTTGCCCTATTTGTGCCACAACAAAGCGAAAAACTGGCAAGCCACAGGGGCTTTTGCAACCCGTGGCAACCCCATCCTTCCCCTGGCAGGACATATCAATGGACTTTATTGTTGACCTCCCACCCAGTCAACGAAAAACCGTCATTTGGGTAGTCAAAGACTTTTTTTCAAAACAAGCCCATTTCATCCCATGTGCCTCCATCCCAACCGCACAACAGCTGGCCCACTTATTCCTCCTTCATGTGTACCGCCTTCACGGGGTCCCCTCCCGTTTGGTGAGTGACAGGGGCTCACAATTTACGTCACACTTTTGGCGGGCATTTTTGAAACTTCTTGGCACCCAACAATCACTTTCAACTGCTTGGCATCCGCAAACTGATGGATCTACTGAAGCCCTTAATTCTACCCTAGAGCAATATCTCCGTGCTTTTGTCAATTATCAGCAGGATAATTGGGTGGACTTACTACCTTTCGCAGAGGTCGCCTACAACAATTCCGTTCATCAAAGTACAGGGCAGGTTCCCTTTAAGACTGTTTTCGGCCGCGAGTTCATTCCAATCCCAGAGCTCCTGCATTCGCAACCACTCCCAGCTTCTCTCACTGACTGGGCTGACAATCTCAAAGACTCATGGCTCAATATTCAACAAGCTTTAGCCCACTCACAAGCCTCTTATAAAAAACACGCAGATGCTAAGCGTTCCCCTCAACCTGCTTTTGGTGTCGGTGACAAAGTTTACTTATCCACGAAATTCCTCAAGTCCCCACAACCCTCCAAAAAACTTGGCCCTAAATTTGTCAGTCCTTTTCCCATTGTTGCTCAAATCAACCCTGTTACCTTTAAACTTGACTTACCCCATAACCTCAAACGTTTACATCCTGTTTTCCATTGTAGTTTGCTCAAACCGTATTTGCACTCCGACCGTTGGCACCCCCAACCAGCCCCACCTCCTCCGATCATGATTGATGACCAGCAGCACTTCGAAGTGACCGACATCCTCGACTCCCGTCGCCAGCGCTCTACTTTGCAATACCTCGTTCGCTGGAAACATTTCCCTCATCCTGAATGGGTTTCTGCCAATGATGTTCGTTCACCTCTCCTTGTCGCTCGTTTTCACTCTGCCTATCCTCACAAGCCATTTCCTTAGCATTTTCTGGGGGGGGGGGGCGATATGTCATGCTCTACGTTTCGATCTTTTGTTAACATCGTAACGTTTCTCATGTCAAACCCTTTCTCCATGTATATTCAATGGACTCTATGCTGGTATTTTCCATTCCTGCTCTCCTCGTTGTTTTCCAACATTGGAATGCATGTTTGGGTTTCCACTCCTATTCAAGGTTACTTTCCCAGGCGCGTGTAACGGTTGCTAGCACCTGGGAGGGGGTGGCGGCTGACATGCATCGGGGCGGGACTGGATTGAATGCAAGGCTCTTAAGTTTGTATTTGGCGTGCTTTTGCTCATTCTCAGCTTTCTCTGTATTTGCATACTATTCCTTTAATAAATCAGTTATCTTTAAGCCCGGGCTTGTGAGACTGAGTATTTGGGATTAGGCAACCATTACACATACTAACTGTTCTGCAAAGTTTGGCCTAGTGGTTAAGGCTCTAGGCTGGAATCCAAGAGACCGTGAGTTCTAGTCCCACCTTAGGCATGAAAGCCAGCTGGGTGACCTTGGGCCAGTCACTCACTCTCAGCCCAGCCCACCTCACAGGGTTGTTGTGGGGAAGATAGGAGGAGGAAGGTGTATTAGGTATGTTCCCTGCCTTGAGTTATTTATAAAAATAATAAAGGGATAAAAAAATCTAAAAAAAAAAATCTATTGTCATCCAACAGAGTTCGTGGACTGATTTCTGTCCACAGTTGGATCTGGTAAGGTGATGGAAGTTCTTCCAGATCTGACTGATAGTCCACTGGATCCACCAATGATGGGTTTTGAAGTGTCTTGTAGAAGTCATTTGAAGAGGTTTTTTACTGGAGCCATAGGTCCATCAAGATCTGTACTCTGGACCATGGTCATCATGAAGTTGTCATGAGGAAACTAAGAGGAGGATTTGAAAATGTATTAGTTATGGGTAGAGATGCAGTTATGAGATCTGGTGGTAAAACCTAACCAGGCAGAACTGTAATGTGGTTTAGCAGACTTGAGACAGTGCTAGTAAATTCCTGTTTTTGGTTCTGAGGAAAAGCTATCAAAATGGTTGCCATTACAGGCTGTTCCTTAACCCCTCTCCAGATGTTTTTACTATCCTAGCACACCTTGCACAAATCCTAGCCATCAGGTACATAAGAACAAAAGGAAATAGCTAAATACCAATTAAAAGAAAAAGGAACAAGAATAAAAGAGAAACGAAGAAGGAAAAGAAACCATCTACTAAAGAAAAAAAAATGGTTGTTACACGGAATCTGAGCAGCAGCCTCGTTTCTTACATTATTACGGCACCTTGCCAGAAAAGAAACTTATTTCCCAGCTAGAAGGCATTGTAATAAAACATGAGGCAAAGAAGGAACAGGACATCCGCGCAAGCAAGTGATGGCCTACTCACTTGGATGGTTACATGGTATTATGGCCTGGATTTACAGTATTACTTAAATTGTGAAGTACTTCCCCAAGCACTGGAGACCCAGCTAGCCTCCTGGGCTGGAGTTCTAGACAGCTTTGGACTTGCAGCTGTCATTTCACCCCAAACATAACAGAGTGAACGATCATCTGCAAGTGGTAGTTTGCTGCCATGGTGAATATATGTTTACAAAATGGTATTCAACAGGATAAAAGCCCAAAGCACGGTGGGAGAGGTTTGAAAATTACAAGTTGAAGCCCAGTGCTCATCGTTTCCAATATTGTGGAGTCCTTGGTGCTCTCTGAGCCCTGTTGTTTTCTTGCAGACGTTTCATTGCCAGACTAGGCCACATCTTCAGTGGCTTCGCACTGAAGATGTTGCCTAGTCTGGCAATGAATTCGCTTCGATTGGTTTCCAGTATTCTCCCATGCCTTCTCCTTTTCTCACTTCTCTCTCTTTTTAATGGAAGCAAAAGAAAAAGCAAAATGATGAAGAGAAGAATCAGTCTGTGAAAAGAAGAGAAAAACCACTCTTCTTAGTATTGAGCCAAACCGACACACAGAGAAAGTTCCTTCAGATGCAACTACTCTGGCAGCTGATGTTTTAAACTGCCTAAGAACCAAAGGAAAGCCACGGTGATCTCTGTGTGACCATATGGAAGACAAGAACTACTTAGCAATAGCAGAAAACCAATACTTTAAGGTTGATGAGTAACAGGAAGTAGTCTAGGTGAGTACATACAGTACTTGTAATTAGCATAACTTTCCATCGAACAAGGAAGTATGGCAAAATTTGTGAACACTGCATGCTGTGCTGGAGGAAACCATAACAAAAATATTATACAAGGAGGATGAAATCACAAAGCTCACTGGAGGACTTCTGACCCAGATCATCCACCTCACTGCATGCTGTCTTTTCCAGATCCCAGACCAGTGGTTGGCCAACCTGGTTGTGTTATATATGCAAGAAGGAATGTATGTGTGAATGAGGACTCTTAACAGAAATCCAATAAAGTCTGTTACCTGAGGCTGAATTTATAACATCTGTGATCTCATATTAGCCACTTCATAAGAGCTTGTCCATCTTGGTCCTGAACCCTAAGTACAGCTGCCCCTATGCTACAGTACAGATTGCAAGGTGCTCAAGTTTGACCCATAAATTCCCTAAATTCTGTAACATTGGAAAGGGCTGAGAGGAAAGCAGGTATCTTGTCTTAGAATCTGTACAGTGGGGGTGGCTGTGCAATCTGTTATAGAAAATTTATAGTAAAACTTCCTCACAGGTACAGATCCTCTATGCATGATGCATAGAGGACCCAATGAAGAGATAAACTTCCTTGGCAAACAATCCAGTCCTAAACCATAAAAGAAAATAACAAATTATTAACTAATTGGTATCAGCTTTATTTCTGAAAAAGGATAAACTTGGAAAATATATAAAGAATCTTATTGTGCTGACAGCTTGTATGGGAGTAGGTAATCATCAAAATGCCTGTATTCTGAGCATACCAAGAATACCCCCTAAAATATATGTGTTTTGACATCTCGTGTGTTATCTCTTATCCTTGTTTAAAATTCAAAAAGTCAATTAACTCTTTTGCATGGAAAATACAGAATTATTAAAAATCTAAAGGCATTTTGTATTGGTACTTGGCAAATTTGCACCAGAGATGCAACTGCTTTCACAACTGGCCAAAGATTCCCATAAATAGATGAAGCATCAGTATTTTGCTTTTTGGAAGCATCCGCAAGGGGTCTGAAGATGCTGTCTTTTAGCCCAACTTTTCTGCAATGAACTCTATTCATTCTCTAAATTCCAAGTAGGTGGAAAAATAATTAACTATATTAGATTTACCTTTTATTTTGTTTCAATGTGGTGCCTTTCTTTTCCTGTTCCCTTGCTTGTCCCTTACACAATAGTTTTATTTGTATATATTAGGTAGGTTCACTTTGCTGGACTAAGCAATGATGTTATTTATATAACTCTGAGTTAGATGAAATATGTAAAGCAGGCCACTGTGAGCTGACTACGAATCTCTTTTCTCACAAACACTTCTAGCTTAGTGTTAAGCTTGAATTCAGCTCCTGACATTTGGCTGCATCATTTTAAAAAGTTTATGTAATTTCCCACAGCTTTCCTAATTTCTCAAACAATTAAAACAATTCAGAACACACTGCACTCACAGTAGCAACTCACTTAAGGGCCCACTTTTTGGGTTCCTAGGATACACTGAACCATAAACCAAACCACACATTTTAGCCTAACGAGTTGTGAGAAACCAGCCCATGTGGTCAGTTTACAGTTCAGTATATATGGAAATCCAAAAAATTGGGTTGAATAAATTATGTCTGGATTAATTGCAGGTAAGCACGTTATGCAGATATGGACACTCTTAGCATTCTGTGTTGAGTTCCTATGTCGCACTAAGATACAACATGGTTTATTTGGCTTTGGATTAGTGTGTTTTTTGAATTCAGCAGTGGTTGAGCAAACAATGGCTTAGCATAATGTATAAAGTCTGTTATGACTGAGTTCACTCTTGACTATCCAAGTACACTAAGCCACAATATGGCTTGCTTGATTTTAGCATAAAATGTTATTCACATCCAGCCATTGGTTTATGGCTCAGAAAGCCAGACAACTGTTTATTAAATAAATCTTGATTAAACAAGCCAAATAGGAGGTTATACGATACAAACCGGTAGGTCTAAAATGCATTTATCATGCTTGAAGTAAGCTTCAAACAGTGGGATTTAATTCCAACTAAGTATTCCTAAAACATGCATGACATTGACTAAAAAATAAGCGGTATGTGAGTAAAATGCACCTCTAAGTTATATTCATATACTGGATAATTGGTAGCATTTTTATGTACTAAAGCCAAAAATCCTTGCAATACAACTGATCTGTGGTATAAATCCCAGACTGAAAACACTAGCGCGATCCAGTGCAGGCGAAATCTGTTGATAGGTAGACTCCGCCCCTATAAGCAGGCGGGTGACACCCCCTTCATAGAACGTCAAATCCCCAGGAGCCAATGAAACGCCGCGTTGGATCTACTTCCCGAACATTAACAATACTGTAGTTCTCCGGCCGCACGTGATCGTGTTCGTCTCTAGCAGCCGCGGAACTAGGAAGAGGCTGGTTTCTTTGTCATCGTCCTCGCCCGCTATGGCCGTTGTGGGCTCAGTCACTCTTCTGCTGCTGCCCGGCGTCTTGCTGGGCCTATGTGCCGGGGAGAGGCTTCTGCCTGGTCGACATTTGTTGCTGGAAAGTGGTTTGGAAGAAATGGTTTTGAGAGGTCGACACCGCGGCTGGCCCTTGGAACTGGAGGACCTGTCTTCGCTTGAATGGGGGTTCTTAGGGGTTCTGCTGGAGCCGCAGCTGGATCCAGAGTGCAAGGAGCTCTTGAGTGCCTTCGCCAATAGTAGCATGAGATTTACTGGCTGCTTGATACGGAGCGCCCGGCCTGTGACGATCTGCCAGAACTGCTATCACCAATTCCGGGAAGTCATGCAGCAGTTGAATAATATCGAGGTGCGTGTACTTCTTTTCTTGAACATTGGGGTCAAAGTTACAATCCTTTAGATTCTCCCGGAACAGTTGCTCCACCAAAGTTCCAGTGCCTGTCCCAGTTCTGTCCCGCAAGTACTTCTGATAAAGCAAGAGAAATTCTTGTGGCGCATTGTAACACTTGTTTTAACTTTTGTGGATTGCAGTTGCATCAAATGAAGTGGACTCTACTAGTCTACGATAATACGTTGGTTAGTCTCAATAAGGGGCCACAAAGTTAGTTGCAGCTGCCACAGAAAAACATGGCAGTCTTCTGGAAATTATAACTTGGTTTGTTTATAGTGGAGCCTATGGTTAAATTTTCTTGAAATTTCAATGTTTAGGCTAACCCATTGTGCCTTGTCTAAAAACAGTTCCCACAAGTTATTGGAAATTGTAGGGCTGAAGTACTTTTACTTGGGAGGCCTCCTGCCTTGTTAATGTGGGATAAAATCTGGAGCCTGCTTTCTGTGGTTGATGGGACAGGGAACTGTCACGGAATGAAATGAGAGCTACAGTAAGTGTATACACCCTACCTTGGAGTAGGGAGGTTCTTTCTGGGATGCAAGCTAATTTTTTTTTTTTGTTCTGGCTCAGGATTACTCATAAGTGTCCCCATTGGATAAATGACATACTTTGTAGTAAAGTGAACTAGTTGGGTTTATCTTTGATATAATAGCTGAGCAGTAGTCAGCTCATATAGATTAAGGCATGGGTAGTCAGGAGTTTTTTCCTCCTCAGCAAGTGACAGCATCTGGCTGACCTTGGCTGATCTGGAAAGAAGAGCAGTGTTGGGCCTGCTTAGTAATTGAATGGGAGACCACCTCAGAAGATTAGACTATATTAGGAAGATGAAAAATACAATGGCCAACCCCTTCCTTACCATGCCAAAAAACCCTGTATGGATATGCCTATATAAGTCACCAGGAGCTTGACTCAAAGGATAATTACTGTAGGCAAACTTTGAATTTGCAGCTTTCCATATTCATGCAAAATATGCATACACTTGCAGTGAGTTGTCAGATATTTATTCCCTGCTTTACAAATCATAAGCAGGTACAAAAAAACCCTAATGAATTACTGAATCCCTCATGGATCATAATGCATGGCTGTTGGACTGCATTCGGCTTGGTGGCTACAAATTCTGCAAAATAAGAAAGGCAAGAAGAATCAGCTGACCTAAAAGCTTGACTGAATCTGAAAAACAATCACATTGTCTCTTTGAATTAAGTTTGAATATACCAGTTATTGCTTTGCATCAGGAGGAACTTGAGAGAATGCACTTTTCATTCCATCATATGATTTTTCACATATGTTAAAATCACCGAGATAGAAAATGTGGAAGAACTGATTAGAATGGAATAGGCTCTTGCATTGCAGCCTGTGAATAAGATCAGTTAAGGTGGTGGAAATGCTTTTATTAGTAGATCAAGGATGGCTCAATTTCTCTTCCACTTAGAGACCTCAGGTAGAGTCTTAACATCTGCTCTAGGATGAGGGGACTATCTGGAACAGATTTGGGAATTGGGCGGGGACTATATGAGAGGAGAAAATTCAGTTGTATTAGTGGGCTTCCACTTGGGCAGTGGTGAATTTTACCTCATATTAGAATACAGAAATGTATTTCCAGAACATCACTTTAACTGTTTATAGAAAAGTGTTTTGCTAAAACACTTGCAAAATGCATAGATCCGTAACCTCCGGTCAGTCACTCATGCTCCAGTCATCTCCTGTATAGACTATTGCAATGTGTTCTACATGGGGCTACCCTTGAAGAGCATCTGGAAGCTACAGCTGATTCAGAATGTGGCTGTGCGAGCAGTTTTAAGAGCCCCAAAGATGGCACATAAAACACCTTTGCTGCATTAGGTGCCAGTTTGCTTCCAGGTCCAATTCAAGGTGTTAGTTATTACCATAAAGCCCTACATGGCATGGATCCAGGTTACTCGAGAGACCACCTCATCCCCATCACATTGACCCTTCCCGCCCTGTCAGGCAGAGAGGGCATGATATGGACCCTGTTCATGAGAGATTGTTGGTTGGCAGGGTCCAGGAAGAGGGCCTTCTCTGCCATGGACCCTACCCTGTGGAATAAGTTACCCCCAGAGGTGAGGCAGGCCCCCACTCTCCCCGCCTTCCGAAAGGGAGTCAAGACTTGGCTGTGCCACCTCGCTTGGTGTGGGAGGGGGGATAGTCAATCATGGGGGTGGTTGGCACCTTGATGAGGCCCTGGGAAATTTCATTGAGACCCTTATTTCACCATTTTGGATTTTATATTTATATTTTTATAATGAATTTATTTTTATGGTGTTTTAATCTTCCATTATCTTAATTTGATTGTAAACTGCCCAGAGTCACTTGCTGAGATGGGTGGTGAAGAAATGTGATAAATAAAATCTGATATCTAGGTTATAAGAATGTAGATGTCTGGTGACCATCCCCAGAGAAGACACTATAAAGAGTTAGGGATCCACCACTAAAAAAAATGGTATCTCAGCTTGCCATCTGTATAGATCTGAAGACAAGGACATCCAGTGGAAAGACTTAACAGATGTTCTCAGCAACTGACTAGACTGGCACAGAAATTCTTTTGAGTTTTTTTTTCAGTTCCTGGGCAATTTAATTGGGAAAAGAAGCCGGGGTCATTTTATGCTATTTGTTTGGGTATTTTATGTGTGTGCCAGTTTTATTGGGAAGATAACATTGTGTTTATCTGTATAAGTGAACTACACTGCAATCCTATATTTCCTCAGAAATAATTACTTCTAATTCAGTGGGGCCTTCTCATGCAGAAGGCTATATGGGGTTGTAGCTTTAAAATGCAATCCTGCAGTTCCATAGATAATCTGTTCTTGATTGCTGGAACTGCTGACAAACTATTCTTATAAGTGTATTTTCTTCTTTCAGAATACTACTCAAAGTAACCATTGTGCCAAAAGCCTCTTGAGGTCAGACAGGCTACAGATGGTTGCACTTCTGTCCGAGTTTTTTAATGACACATGGATAAAAGCTAACTGTGCAAGTATGTGTCCATTTTTCTACTTCCTTGCCTCTTTTGTGTATATTTGAATATTCAATATGAATAGAAAGAATATATCTTTCTACTATTTAGCTACTTGCAGGGGTAATATATACAATCTTAATATGCATGCTTCTTCGCTGGTATTAGTTTCATCATGAAAGATGATGGGTTCCAAGGCTAAGTAATTGCTTTTTTGGTGTTCTCAGGTTCTACAAATCCTGATTGGGTTCATAGATTACACTATGCAATGGATTGTTTAATTATGATTTACCGAATTGGGTCCACAAAACACATGCAGCATGGTTTATAATCCACAACAGCTGAGGTTACACAACATACTGAGCTGAAGCCAACCGAACATTGCAGCAAAACTAAAGTATATTGGGGCTTTAGCAAGGATCAAAGAATCTTATTCCTGGGATGAGATGTGAGGAAGGGACTGAGAGAAGAGAGGCAGGTGAACTGAGAAGATGGCTGTCAACCAGGCTTGTAGGTTAAGTCTGAAAAGCCTGTGTTTCTTTGGTGGAATGGTGATTCTTTTTAATCAGGTGTATAGGATGTGCTGGATTAGTCATACTTGTATTGCTTTTATCATTGTTACATGAACCGATTGATATTTTTGTTATGTATTTATGCAGTGACAGTGTGGTTATAGTTGTATTTCTGAATTGCTACCTTGATTTCTGTTTATTGAAATAGGAAGGGAAATTACAAGTAAGTGATGATTTAGGAAATATCTAAAATAATGTGCTGTTCACCATTTTTTAAAACCCATAAGCTTGCATTACACACACACACACAGAGAAAGATACGGTGTTTTACATAAGTGTTTTGATAAACTCATGTGCATGTGTGTGCATTTTACTGATGTTTTATATGGTATATTTGCCACCCAGAATTTTGTGGGATAGATGGGTGGCACTACAAATTTGATAAATAAATAGGATGACTAATGTATGAGTTGGGTAGCCGTATAAACCATTTAAATAAATGCATCATAATCAGCAACACATAATCTACATCTGCAAGCAACTTGTTCATACATTGCAAGTTGAATTAATTGCATGAAGCTTAACTATTTCTTGGCTCTTAATGCATCGATTGTGTCAATATATGTGGACCTGCTCTAGAAATTCAGTACTATAGAGGAAATAGTGGTATCAGAAATAATACATTTTTACCTGATATATACATGTAAATAGCTGTGTACAAAAGTTACCAGACATTACAGATCTGATGACAGTGGCAGACTACAGACCCTGCTGTTTCAATTTATCAGTTATATAGACTGTTGTGTAGCCACACAAGTGACATATGGAATTGCATATGATCCTTATTTATTTAAATTTCTAAGTTTGCTTTCAAATAATGATTTGAAAAACAGTTCAAAACAATATAAAGTTAGGAAAGAATGATGAATGTCTGGAGAAACAATAAAATCTACAATCTGAATTCAAAACATGCCCAGAAGAGGCCCACCACATACCCTAGCCCAAGGCCTGGGGAAGGGCCAATTTTTTAAGGGCCAATTTAAACAAGATCAGGTAGGGCCACACAGATCACTATGAGAGATACTGTTCCAAAGGGCAAGCACTGCAACAGCATATTTGTGTATGAATGTCTCTTTGAATGCTGTGTGTGAATGTCCTTCTAGAATCCCAGATTGTTCTGTTTGTGTCAGCCCTTTATTTTATTGTTGTGGGTTATAATAACAGAATCTTGAAAGCCTGCCAGAGTTTTTCTCTGCCCATCTTATACCATAAAGAATCAGGGTGGGATTATTTTGAGTCTCTTTCTCATGTTCATGCCTTTTGTTGGATTATGTTGTTTATATTCTGTCTTATCTTTCAAGGATTCTGCTAACTGTTCTTGCATGCCTTCATCATCTTTATCTCTGCATTCCTCTACAGTTTGCGCTGTTGATCTGCCACAATGGATGTTAAACAAAATGCTTCCAACAGAACATACTTTGATATGGAAACTGATTTGAAAATTATCTTGAATACTTGAAGGAATAGGATATATATCTTTGTTTAGATAAATATAAATATATGGCTAATTTTGCCAAGCAAACATACTGCCTTTTTTGCTTGTACTTAACACAGACTTGTGATGCTAAATTATAGTTTAGTGGTGTATTGTGACAAGAATGAACAATAGTGATGCATGGCTTGGCACAGCTGATGGGAAAGTTCAGAAGCCATTTTTAATATTGAACAAACTAGTTAATCCTAATGGTAGCTTGCAGTTGCCCTTTTTCCAGAAATCATAGTTAAGATTAACCTTTAGGAATTGGACATAAAACTGAACTTCATCTCTTTTGTAACAAAAGGTAAAAATATACAACCTCCGTAGTGGCGCTGATGAAAAAGTGGAAAGAGAATATCATCCAGGCGCAAGGCTTGGTGTAGTTTCTTTATATTATGTTTCTTTATTTAGATTTATACTCTCCCTACCACTGCATGGCATTCATAGTCTATGTTACTCAGGAACAATTTTTTAAGAAACCATATGTGAAACAGTTATTCGGTTACGTGAATGAAGATTAACTTTAAAAAAAACACATACTTTTTGTAGATGCCTTAAATGATAATTACCTGAAGTCAGTAGTGGACAACTTGGTGCTCCTCGGATGTCTGACTGTGACTCCCAAAGTCTCTTGCTGTTAGTTATGTCAATTGAGGCTGATGAAATTTGGATACCAAAACATCTGATATTTTACCCCTTATTCCCCCCCCCCTTTGCTCCTCTGCACAATGTTTCTTTATGGTATCAGATGAAGCAACTCTTGGGTTGCCTCAGAAACTCCTGCTTATGAGCTCAGTTTCTAATTTCATCCAATTGATTGGGTAATCTCAAATGGTACAAGGACTACTAGTTAATGTCGGTATCAGCATTAAAAGAGAAAATACGGATCCTAGGACAGAAGCATGATACTTATGCATGATACTTATGCCTTGCTAAGCTTATCCTTTTATGTCCTCTTTGTTGCTCTTAAATATCCTCATCCTTCTCAATCTTCCTGCTGCCTCTGATTCAGCTGAGGCTCTCTCCTCCGCAGTTTTCCTTTGTGCCTAAGCTTCTGCCATCCTAATTTCTTTCCCAGCAAGAAATTGTCCCACAGGTTTAATCCACTGTTTTACAGACTGGATTCACAATGTGTGTTTGATGAAAGGTGGTCGGTTTGATTATGGCTTGGTGTGTTGTGCATGCAGACATTGTGCGTTTTATAATCCATAACTAAACAAATCATGGCTTAATGTGAAGTATAAACCTAATCTGTATTTTTTCCCCTTGGGGAGCCTATTATTTCCTGTGCTTGTTAGTGTCACTTATTTTGTGGTGGTACACAATCTAGTCCACACCCCCACATGGAAAGCGAAAGCTCTGATTATTTGGACGCTTCTTCCTTTCCAGTTCAGACATTTTTCCTTCTAAACTGCCTTTTCATTCATTCACTGCTGTTACTCTCCAATAACACCGATACTACCTATTGACCACTGGAAGCTTTAGCTTTTCCTTTCATTTTTCCCCTTGGTACTAGTCACCCCTACATTTCTGTCCTGTGCCAAATTATGATACTTTTTTCTATTATTAAAAAACAAACTTTTCATTCAGTGAAAACTGTTGTCTGTGTCCTGGTCCTTTTTTTTTTTTAGTTATATCCCCATGTTCACTTAAAGCCATCTAGTACTCTGCTACATGTTTTCCCCATCTTTCTGATTAGTGACTCCACAATTTGCTTCCTTTTACTGTTCTTCTGTTTCCTAAAGTCACTTCTCTCATATTTGCTTGCTTCCCGTTATGTCTGGAATAGCCCCCCAGACCATACCCCTTATTCCTCCAAGCTTCTTTTTGAAACTCAGCATTTCTGCCATTTCCCCCTTCTGCATGGGAGAATGGCACAGCTTGGTAGAGAAAATCTGTAGGCCAGTGTTTCTCAGCCTTAGCAACTTTTTTTCAGCCTTAGCAACTTTTAAGATGTGTGGACTTCAACTCCCAGAATGCTGGCTGGGGAATTCTTAGAGTTGAAGTCTACACATCTTAAAGTTGCCAGGTTTGAAAAACAGTGACCTAGTCCCTTGCCCAGAGAAGGAATCCATACTACAGCAACCATAACAGATGGCCGTTCAGCCAGACTGAGCATCTTGTTGCTTAATTTGGCAGCATTTGGCAACAAACTGTTGCCCTGCAAAGCTTACAAGAGTTTACAACAGCTTTATTTTGGAAGGGATTTTTTTCTGCCCACTTTTTGGCCTAAGGTCTTGGCTTGCCACCCGAAGACTAACCTGACCTCTCTTTTTTCCCTCTTTCCCTTGTCTTTCCCCCAGCAATCTATTTTAGAGTGCTTGCTCCTTAGGCAGGGATGGATAACATTGTGGTGGAAGGAAGAGAGCACTTAATGGGGAAGGGCATTGAAGAGCTGCAGTAGGAAAGGTGTGTTACAGCATAGTTAGGATTCTTCCAGGTGCTTGGGCAGGGACTGTATTTTCCAGGATTCTTTTTCTAGGATGTTTTCCCCCTTCAGATCTTGAAGTGTGTGGGGTCTGTTTTAGGCCCCCAGTTTTTGTGTGTTTTTTGCTTCACGGAACTTCAGCAGCATAGCTAGGGAGAACTGTAAAAAGAAGGGAGGGGGAACTGCATGTGACCCTGTAGTGCCACTGATTGTGCATGCCTTAGGATAGCGCTTGTCACACTTGTTCATTGTGGGTTCATAGATTACACTGTGTTATTTATACTACTGTAAATTTGAAAGCAGAATAACTACCTGAAAAATAAATAAGTTTTGATCTAAAACCGCCTTTTGGAAGTAGATACTGAAGGTTTATTGACGCTTTTGACTCTTCTTTCATAGATTGTTTAAAGAGCAACAATGAAGGCTTATCAGCTGGTACGGTGACATTCCTGGCCTTATACAATGATTCAGTGGCATGCTTTAAACAGAACCTCCAGGTACTTAATATTGTTTATTAAGGGTACAGTTGAGCCCTCTAATTGTGTAGTGAATTTTCCCCTTTTTTTCAGAGCAAGATGCTGCAAATATAATTTACCAACTCTTATGCAGTTTAAGCAAGTAGAACAATTATCTTTAAAATGCAGGTGTTCACAACTGAGAGAACAAAATGCATTCTAATTAAAGTTCACCTCCATTTCATATGCAATTATGGTGCTGTTTTGGTCTCACAATAGTTGATAATTATATAGGAAGAGTCGTATAATCTCTGCATATAGTAAATCACTTTTTTTTTTCATTATTCTAGGCCTTGTCACCTCCTGATTTAACTATATGGGTCTTCCGGTATTTTGTTATAGTATGAGTTTGGTCATAGATGCCTAGCTATTTAAAAAGTTGCTTTTTCACATGCAGTATCTGCTATTAAAATCTTTCTAAATCTAGTATCACTATAAAGTTGGAAAGATGTGACCATCTTCCAGGATATGATCCAACTATGTTCAGAACTACTATGCTTTTATTATTCTAAACTTCAGGCCTGTACATCTCATACCTTAATTTATATCATCAGAGTGTTTATTATTATGAAGGATGATGGTAAAATTATAGCCAGAAGCTTAAAATAGCAACCTTGGTTATTTTAGGGTCACTGTAGAAATCCAGTTCATTTGTAATTTGCAAAGTATCTATTGCTGCTCAGCTTTGGTTGTTATGAAGATGAAGATGACAAAAATGGATGTGCTCTAGCCAGGAAATCCATAGGATTGTCTGGCTGCCTCATATATGATAGACCATTTAGCTACTCCCAAAAATCTTAGGAGACCCAGGAGACATCATGTGGAGGCAGTCTATTAATTGTCCCCTCACAGTGTGAGCACTCAAAAAGTCCTTAATGATGGCTTACCATAAGGTCCTGTTTTAGCCCCTCTTTTACCACAAGGTTCTGTTTTAGCTCCTCTTTTATTTAATCTGTATATTTCTGACATGCCTGATACCATCTCCAGAAAGTTTGGATATGTGGATGACTGGGCTAAGGCATAAGACATCAAACCTTTGAGACAATGGAAGCCATCTTAACGTCCGACTTAGCTGCCCTGGGAACATACTTTCACAAATGGAGATTGCAATCAAACCCTGCGAAGACAGAAATAGCATGCTTCTACCTATGTAACAGGTTGGCAAATAGACTACTTAATGTTCAGTTTGAAGGCACTAGACTCCAACATAATACACACCCAAAATATCTTGGGGTAACCCTAGACAGGATGCTTACTTATAAGAAGCTCTTAGAAAATACCACAGCTAAACTGCAAACTAGAATTTACATTCTTCATAATCTATGTGGTACTACATGGGGTTCTTCTGCTGACACGCTGCGCACTTCGGCTCTAGCGCTGGTCTATTCAACTGCGGAATATTGCGCTCCAGTGTGGCTCAATAGTGTGCACACAAAGAAGGTAGACATACAGCTAAACAGCATGATGCGGATTATTAGTGGAACCATCAGGTCCACTCCTACCCAATGTAGGCCCATCTTGAGCCATATCCCTCCTCCAGATCTCTGGCGGAAGAATGCTCTTCTCCGGGAATATAAAAGGATAGCTGATAACTCCGAGCTCCCCATACATGGTGATATAGCAGAATTAGGAATAAACAGATTGAGATCTAGGCATCCACCTATGGCTACTGCCAGGGAATTGGCTATAAAAATTTTTCATCTCCTCAATTCCTGGAGGCAATCTTGGCAAAAAGCCTGCCCCCAGCATTGTCAAAGCCTACCCTGTATTACAACGAAGCCGCCTCCTTTTGATCAGCCACGCAGAATATGGTCAGCTATCAATAGAGAGCGCACTAATCATGGCAGGTGTGCAGATTCCCTATATAAATGGGGTAAGACACCATCTCCAAGGTATGACTTGGGGCTGACAGGCAAACTGTTAAACACATGATACAAGAATGTAAGACCTATGACGGGAACTTTTCTGATTTCCTGATGGCAAGTGATGCTGCAAAAGACTATATTTGTAATCTTAATGTTTGTTTTTAGTTATAAATTTTTATATACCTTTTTATATTCCCATTTTTAAATATATTTGTAATATGTATGATGTGCTGCCATATGATAAATAAATAAATAAACTGGTTGTTATGTTTAGAATGGGAATCCTATTCCTATTTCTACGCTACTTGGCAGTACAACCAAACCATGTATAATCACTGAACTATTTTGGTACATCAGACATTAAAAAATGGGGAAAAAATCCTGTTCTTACTTTTCCATTCTCAGTGAAGAAAATGCCAAGCCCAGTATTTACAATACAGCCTTGTGTTTTTGGATTCAATCAATTATTTTGAATTTGTACATCTCTTTTCTTTTTCTCTTTTTATTGTGATATGTGAACATTTTATTTATCTGCAAAAGTGAACTCTTTTTTGGAACCATCTTTTTTGCTACTATTATATAGAAAAATTGAGTATCCTGTGAACTATTAGATAAGGTAAAATGGAAGAAGAAATCTTAGAGCCAGTGGGGTTGCATACGATCTTTTTTTTTCTTCTTGTTACTGAAGAATGAATGATACAGATAAATTAAATGGAACATTGGGTGGAGTCAGAGTGAATGATGAGAGAAGTTGTCAGCTGAAAAGATACTGTATTACAACAAAAGAAAGAAAAAGAGTTAATAGAAGGAGAAAAAAATGGAACTGCTTGTAGAAGCCTCCCTACCCCCCATGTGCCCTTCTCTGTGGAGAAAAAAATCAGTCCTATCCATATCTGCAGGAGGCTCCTCATTGTAGTCTGCTGAAGCTGCTTAAAATCCTCATTGTGACTGGGCACTTGTAGCTTCAGGAGTGTGTGCAGAGCTTTAAGTGCCTTCAGTTGAATGAGTATAGAGGCCCCCTTCAGAGTGAGATGCAACAATTTGACATTTTCTCTATGGGGATAAGGAAATAAGACTTGTGTTTGTGATCACTGCCTGCTTTGCACTTTTATTTTGAACACTGAGGTGAAGTTACTCAGTCTTCCATAATCCAGAATACACTACAGGTATGTTAGAAATTCCCAGATAATTTGGTTTTTGCTGATTTATTTCAGTTTATATGACCACCCATCTCAAATTCATGACTCATAAAAATTAAAAACTATATAAAAACAATATTAGAACGATACAAGTACAATTAGTAGCTGAGGTACAAAAACCACCCACAGTAATTAGCACAGCCACTGCATGGGTTCTACTCCATATCTGGAACCCCAAGCCCAGTGACAGAACTGTGTCTTTAAGGCCTTAGAAAAAGCAAGTAGGGTTGGGACCAATCCAGTCTCCAATGGGGTGATATTCCAAAGGGCTGTTACCATGAAAGAAAAGGGTTTCTTCTTTGATCCTGCCAGATGACATTCCCTACTAGGTGGGACCCGGAGCATGCCTCTTGTGCTGGACCTAATGGGATGGATAGACATAATCAGGAAGAGGCAGTCCGTCAAATAACTCAGCCCCATACCATGAAGGGCTTTATGTGTCATTACCACCAGCACCTTGAATTGAACCTGAACACATAATGGTAACCAGTGCAACCCATGGAGCAGGTGTATAACATGCACTGATTGAGAAGTGCACATAACTGCCTGTGCTGCTGGATTCTGTACCAGCTGTAGTTTCCATTTAAAGTGCATTGCAGTAGTCCATTTGGGAGGTGACCAAGGCATGAGTGTCCATGAGCAGAACCTCCTGGTCGAGGAATGCGCACAACTGGTGCACAACACAAAGTTGTGCAGAGGTCCTCCTGGCCATAGCTACCACTTGTTCTGTGAACAGGAGCTGCAGTTGAATTGGAAGACCCCTAAATTGCACACAGGTTCTGCTGGGGTAGTGCCACCCCATCCAGAACAAGAGATGGAAATTTCCAAGAACCAGGGGACCCTAACACCTAAAGCCAGTCTTGCTAGGGTTCAGTGGAAGTCTGTTGTTCCCCATCCAAACCCCCATAGTCTCCAGCCACTGAGAAAGGACCTCCAGGGCATCACTTAGCTGGCCAGGGATGGAAGATATAAAGCTGGGTATCATCAGCATACTGATGGTACCTCATCCAGCAGTTTCATATGGATGTTATACAGGAGTGGAGGTAGTACCAAGCCCTGCAGAACCCCACAAAGTAGGGCTTGATCAACCCTGAACTGACCCTGGAGGAAGAGAACCAGCACAACACAGTGCCACCCACTCCCAACCCCTCCCAGATAACCAAGCAAGACAGCCCCAGCCACCACTATAGGATCTACTCCAAGGCTGGAATCCAACTTGAAGCAAATCCAAGCAATTCTGTTTGACAAATGTCCAGCACGTTCCTCGCAGGTAGACAGCCTGCTCTACTGAAGAGGGCTCAGGTCACCTTGAACAAGGCTGATGGAGGGCTATCTGTAGTTGCAATAAGAGGACAAAAATACTGACATTTTGCCACCCTTACCGCCACAAGATAGGCCTTAATAATGGCTCTAACTCATGCTCAGGTGGGTTTTCTCTTTGTTGCCCTTCAGCGGCACTCTAGTTGTCTCTGTTTCATCTCCCTCAACTCCTCTGTAAAGCAAAGAGAATTATGGGATCCACAGGAGGAGAGAGGCTGCATGGGCACGTTTGGATCCATAACCCACCACCCTCTCATTCCAGGCAGTAATGAGGGCCTTGGTTGGACCATGCAGCAGACTATCAGGAGCAACCCCAAGCTTCCTCTGGAAACCAACAGGGTCCATTAGTTGCCTGGAGTGGACTGATTGAATAGGTCCAGCCTCCCTGTGGCAGGGGGCAGTGCCAGAGAACTCCATAGTTACCAGAGAATGATTTGACCATGACAGGGGAGCAACAGAAAGCTGCCCCAATTCCAGACCATGCTGCCACTACTCTGACAAAGACCAGAGCAGGCACATGACCACTGTCACATGTTGGGCCTTGGCTGATCTGGGACAGGCCCATGGCTGTTGGTGGCCATGAACTCCCGAGTTTTTATTTTATTTATATTTATCAAATTTGTCACCACCCATCTCCTCTGACCGGAGGGACTCTGGGCAGTTTACAGCACAGAATAAATGTACAATAAAAACTCAAATAAAAACACAGTAAAATTCCAATAAAATCCCATTAAAAACCAAAACAATTTCTTAACTACCCGAGCTCATAAAATCCAGATGGCTATGATCTCTTCAACCATCATGTAGGAGGGGCACTTCAAGGCACCAGCCAACCCCAAGTATGTCGATTCTCCTCCCTGCCCCAAGCCTGGTGGCAGAACCAGGTCTTCAACTTCCTCCAGAAGGCTAAAAGCGATGGGGCTAATCTTACCTCCGGGGGCAAGATGTTCCAAAGGGCGGGCGCTACTGCCGAGAAGGCCCGCCTCCTGGACCCCGCCAGATGGAATTCTCTTATTGACGGGGTCCGCAGCATGCCCTCACTGCATGAACGGGTGGGACGGGCTGATGATATGGGGAAGAGGCGATCCCTCAGGTAACCCGGTCCCATGCCATGTAGGGCTTTAAAGGTGATAACCAACACCTTGAATTGAACCTGGAAGCAAACTGGTATCCAATGCAGCTCACGTAGCAAAGGTGTTATGTGTGCCCTTCTAGGGGCACCAAAAATAGCCCGCGCAGCCGCATTCTGGACCAGCTGAAGCTTCTGGATACTCTTCAAGGGTAGCCCCATGTAGAGCGCCTTGCAGTAGTCTATATGGGAGATAACCAGGGCATGAGTAACCGTCCAAAGGGCTTCCCAATCCAGGAAAGGGCGCAACTGGTGCACAACACGAAGCTGTGCAAAGGCCCTTCCGGCCACGGCTGCCACCTGCTCTTCCAGCAGGAGCCATGAGTCCATGAGGACCCCCAGGTTATGCACTGGGTCTGTCTGGGGCAGTGCAACCCCATCCAGAACTAAAGATGACAAAGTCCTGGATACAGAGGAACCCTTAACCCACAGCCACTCCATCTTACCAGGGTTCAGCCGAAGGCTGTTGTTCCCCATCCAGACCCCTACAGCCCCCAGGCACCGAGAGAGGGCAGTCACAGCATCACTTACCTCACCCGGGATGGAGATATACAATTGAGTATCATCGGCATATTGATGATACCTCATCCTGTGGTGACGGATGATCTCGCCCAGCGGTTTCATGTAGATGTTAAATAGGAGAGGAGAGAGGACCAAGCCCTGTGGCACCCCACAAAGGAGAGGTTGAGGGTTGGATCTCTCCCCCCCTATCACCACCGACTGGGACCGGCCCTGGAGGAAGGAGGTGAACCAGCGCAAAACTACGCCGTCCACCCCCAACTCCCTGAGCCGACCCAAAAGGATACCATGGTTGATGGTATCGAAAGCCGCTGAGAGGTCAAGAAGAGCCAGGATGGATGCACTACCCCCATCCTGCTCCCACCAGAGATCATCCATAAGTGCGACCAATGCTGTTTCTGTCCCATATCCTGGCCTGAAACCTGACTGAAAGGGGTCTAGATAATCCGTTTCCTCCAGAATCCTCTGGAGTTGTAATGCCACCACTTTCTCAACCACTTTCCCCAAAAAGGGGAGGTGGGAGACTGGACGAAAATTATCCAGTACAGTAGGGTCCAACGATGGTTTCTTGAGGAGGGGTTGTACCAGTGCTTCCTTAAAGGCAGCTGGAAACACCCCCTCCCTCAAGGATGTATTAACCATCACCTGGACCCAACCACATGTCACCTCCCGAGCTGCTTTCACCAGCCAGGAGGGACATGGATCTAATTGGCAAGTGGTGGCATTTACTGTCTGGAGGATCCTGTCCACTTCCTCGGGTCCAACAGGATCAAACTGTTCCCGGATAACATGGTAAGTATGATCCCTTGGTATCCCACAGACCCTGCCTCACACTTGGAGTCTAGTGTAGAGCGGATCCAAGCAATTTTGTCTTGCAGATGCTCCGAGAACTCCTCTGCACAGCCCTGCAGGTGGGTCACTGCACCCACCTTCCCCAAAAGGGATTGAGTGATTTAAATTGGGCCGTTGGGCGGCATTCTGCAGACGCAATAAGAGCGGAGAAGTATTGACGCTTCACCGCTTTTATCGCCACCAGGTAGGCCTTAATAGCGGCTCTAACCAGTGTTCGGTCGGATTCGGTCTGTCTTCCTCCAGCGGTGCTCTAGACGTCTCTTAGTCCTCTTCAAAACCCTCAGCTCCTCCATAAACCACAGGGAGCATTGAGTGTGATGAGGCAAGAGAGGTTGCACAGGTGTGATCCTGTCCAAGGCCCCAGCTGCCTCCCTATTCCAGGTGGTGGCCAGGGCCTCCGCTGGACTGTGCAGCAGATCCCTGGGTATAACCCCCAGCTCCCTCTGAAACCCTACTGGGTCCATCAGTCGCCGGGGGCGGACCAATCGAATGGGTCCTGCCTCCCTGCGGAGGGGGGTGGCATAAGAGAATCTCAAGGCCACCAGGGCGTGATCTGACCATGACAATGGGGATAGCTGTAACTCTCCCCTCAGGTCACATTGCCACTGCTCCGACAAGAAAACTAAATCTGGGGTGAGGCCACTGTCTCGAGTTGGGTTGCGAATAATCTGAGTCAGGCCCATGGCTGCCATGGTAGCCATGAATTCCTGAGCTGCCTCAGAGGCCTGCCCCAGGGAAGGCAGGTTGAAGTCCCCCAGAACCATAAGCCTGGGGAACTCCACTGCCAACCCTGAGATGGCCTCCAGCAGCTCAGGCAGGAAGGTTGCCACGCAGCAGGGAGGCTGGTACAGCAGCAACACTCCCAACTGCTCTCATGCACCCAACTTGAAAAACAGGGTCTCACAACCGGCCACTTGTGGGGCAGGGCCCCTGAAGGCCACCAGAGACTCCCGGATGACAACTACCGCCCCTCCCCCCCTGCCCTGGAATCTCGGCTGGTGCCATACCATAAACCCAGCCGGGCACATTTCCGAAAGGGGCATCCCCCCTTCGGGGCCCAGCCAGGTTTCAGTAATACATGCCAGGTCTGCCCCCTCCTCAGTGATCAAGTCACTTATGAGGGGGGCTTTGTTGTTAACAGACCTGGCATTAAGTAGCAACAGCCGAAGACCAGGGCCCCTGTGGGTCTGCTGACCAGGGCCTGGGTCTGAGCACAGAGGGCCGGAACACGCCACTGGCAACAAACACCGGGGGCGTCTTCCCCAAAGATGGCCTGCCCTCTGGCTCCTGCCATAACGTCCCCTACCCGTCACCACCTCAATAGTATGGCCCGCCCTGCAGCCCCCAGAGACTCCAAATCCACCTAGCCCCATTCCAGCACTTCCAGAGTCTCCCGCTTGGAGTAGAGGTCCCTCCATCTACTCACACACCCTCACGCATACACAGTTACCCACAGGGCAATGGCAAGCCCTCTGGCGCACCAGCTCGCGCTCTTGGCGCCATCTGGGCCCAGCCATCACCCACCCATGCATTCTTCAATCCCAATGCTCCCTGTTCAGCCTCTCTCACCAGTCGGCCAGGGGCATCTCATTCGTTCCCCCTCACCTCCTGCCTCTCATTCAGGAGGTGAGTGCTCTCCCACACCATCAGACGCTTCCTGACTTCCCCCCTTGTCTCTCACCCCAGGAGGGAGTCCTCATTCACACTGGAGGGGCCCCAACAGCTCTCCACTGCTTCTGGCAGGTAGGGAGGGGATGGCCCAGATCTCTTTGCCCAGCTCCCTCCACGTCCTCGGGCCTACAACACCAAGGCCTATAGCCTTAGGCCTATCCCGGGCTCTCCCTGGTCGGTCAGTCAGTTCATTGTCTAGCTGGTAGTCGACCTGCTCCACCAAACCGGGCCTCCAGGTTCGTTCCACTGGCTTGCTGTGCTGCTGGGCTGCTGCACCGCTCACCCGCTCTGCCAGGCTGGGCCTCCAAGGTGGGTCTGCAAGTCTGTCTCACCACTGGTCTGCTGCACCGCCGAACCGCTCCGCTAGGCTGGCCCTCCAAAGTTGGGCCGTTGCACCACTGAGCTGTCTGTCTGCCGCGACGCCAAACCGTCCCACAGGCTGGTCCACTGAGGCTGGTCAGCTGGCCCGCAACGCCGTCGATTCACTGCGCTGTCAGGCCGCTCCCCTGTGCCTCCAGGCCTCCACAGGCCACCATCCAGCGTCCCCAGGGGTTGCCCCGCCAACTCCCCTCACACCATTTGAGCCTCTTCCGAGTCCCATGTGCCGCCAATCTGCTGCGCTGCCAAACCTCTGGGACTCGCGTCACTTCACGGTGCCGGGGCTTGCCCAGGTCTGCTGCCCCTCGCTGCTCTGTCCAGGGTGCTCCGTCCAATCCCAACCCATCAGGTATGAGGACCAGGGAGTCTAGAAATCCCCCTCCAAAACCCCCTGATCAGGTGAAAGCCGGGGGGGGGGGACCCAGGAATCTTCCCCTTAGAGCAGCGGTCGGCATCGGCGTCTGCTCCCAGTCACCATCTTGGATTTTTTTCAAGATTTTTGCAAAAAATCTGATGCCACACACGGAGCCCAGCCAGGCACAATTCTGAGAGGGTGTTGGGGCAGCCACGCTCAGAATAAGACTCAGACTCACTTAGAAGGTCTAAGGATTTCTGGTTTTATTTGAACGGTGTGCGTGCAAAGAGAAAGACAGGAATCCTTATGTGGTGACAGGGTGCCCTGTTTATACTTTGCTGGCAGATGTTGTGCTTCTCCAGCCTCGGGCCAGGACTGGATGGGTGCTTGAGACCTCGATGCGTCAGCTGATGGGCGATCCCAGCGATCTCCTTTATCCCCCTGTCTTCGTCCGGACCGGGTGCGTCCCCCGAAGGTGTTTCCCCGATCTTCTGATAGGCGTTAATTACTGCCTGATGGGTGCTCCCATTATGTTGGGCATTACTCTGTGGACATGCGTGCCTGAGGGAGGTGTGAATGCATCCCCGGGGGAAATGGGAAGGCGTTCCCCTTGCCTCTTGATGGGTGCTAAGTTTGGTCTGAAGGGCTTATCTATTGTGTTGGGATATGGGTGCTTGAGTGAGTTAGGGATTATGCTTATCCCTTCCTCTTACCTAATGTGCATGTTCCCTGTTGTGATGCACATATGCCTTGCAACGGGGAACATGACAGAGGGGAACAAGTCCCCCCTTCATCTATGAAGCCTTCCTGTTAACTATTAAGTTTTTTTTTGGGGGGGGGGAACCTTGCTCTTACTAGAAAACTGTGCCAGGCAAGACTGTGTATCCTTGTAATGCTGTTGTTGTATATTTTGAAGATTGTGTATATTTAAATATATCCTAACATCTCCTCTGTATTTATAATCTCATCTTTGATAATGAATAATGTAGTAGTTTTCTGTTCATGTTTGTCTCTTTCTTCCGTTTTTCATGTTTCATTGTTGATCAAATATCAAATGTTAAAATGTGCTGTTGTGGTGGGTTCTGCTATACCAAAACAAAGTACTGATTGTTGATGTACAGTCATTAGTGTAACTGTTTTGCATTGATGTTAGAATAGTCAGGAGCTATTGAATAATGAGCGTTGTCAGCAGGAGGTAAATGAAAAGAATAGCGGAAGTTGGACAGGAATGGATATGCTGACAGCTTGAAAACATATTATTTTCACCCAACATTGTACTTACTGCATTTTTGGCAGCATGTATCTTTGACATCACATTCTGCAATTTCCTCTTAACTCATATGTTTTGTCGTATAAGACAACTCCATATGATAGATGAGTTTCCCATACATGCATTAATTATGCAGTGTGACACCTTCTCCCTCCTTAACTATTAACTTCGTGTATCTTTCAGTTTTAGAAGAAGGGACAATCATTAGTCCAGGAGTGTGTGTGCGTGCCTTTGAGTCAATGTTGACAAGTCCCTTTTCTTTGGCAAGGTTTTTCAGAAGTGGTTTGTGATTGCCAGCTTCCTAGGGCTGAGAGAGAGTGACTGGCCCAAGGTCACCCAGCTGGCTTTGTGCCTAAGGCGGGACTAGAACTCCTGGTTTCTAGCCCAGTGCCTTTGACACTACACCAAACTGGCTCCTGTAGTCCATATAAAAGGATGGCTATTACATCACAAGAATAGCATGAATAGGAATTATATGAATATTCTCTGAGATTGACTGGAACTTTCAGCTGAGATCCTGAGACTGAATAATTTCAGCTGTACTTTTGCTGAACCTTTGCTCAGATTTGCTCTGTAAACTATTAATGACATTATATCATAAAGAATCACTAATCTAGGGGGCTTAAGGAACCCACTGAGAATATAAATCTTTATTGTATTATTCAGTGTTTCTGTAATAGGTCTAACAGAGGAAAATAGGTGTTTCCATTTACCTTGCAACTGTTGTTTGAAAACTGTGGCAGCCTTTTGCACTTTGATTATGCTTCAAACTCATCTTGAATTTCTAATCCATTAGTTTAAAAAATAATTTCTTGGTTATTTTGTATGGCCAGGAAGGCAATCTGCTACCAGGTAACTACTCAGAGGTCTGCAAGAACTGCAATGCAACATATAAAAACTTGAGTTCCCACTATAGTGAGATGCAGAGGAATGGGCAGCTTGAGGAATCTGGAGAGCAGTTCCATTTGTGCATTGATGTGGAGGATGCGGTAAGTTTTATTTTCTGTTTTGCTTCCCTTGTACTATCTACTGTCCTCTCTGAAGGATTGTAGTTAATCAGTTATGCTTTAAAATTTTATTTATTAAATTTACATTTATATAGCATATTAGTTTAGTGTCTCAAGTTGCTTTCATCCAATTTAGTTACTTCATTATTTCTAATCCCATAAGAATGGTAAACTGCAGTTAAAATCCCAGTGCAATAAAACAGAATATAGAAGTAAAATTGATAAAGCTGTAGCATAGCACCCTTGTCTTTTGTTCCTTTTGGGAATATATACCCTTTTTAATAACACCACAATAAGGGTAATTCCTGATAAAGGAAGCATTTTAATGTACTTTGCTAATCTATATAGGAGTCTAAAATGATGGCAATCAATCAAATATATATAAACAAACAAACAAACAAATATCTGAACAAACCCAGTTCAAGCATTTTAGCACTTTCCAATGCTAAATTGCTAAGAACCCACCATATTCCACCTTACTATAAAAATATCTTTTTCTGGCTCTCCAGTTCTGTAGTTTCACCATCTGAGCCTCCAGCCTCTGTTTATCTCACTGGCTGATATCTCAAAGGACCAATTGGCAGGGATGTCTTTTGCCCATACAGTGATGGATCAGATGAGTCACACTGCTAAGTGTAGGCTTAGGTTCCAGGAGCCACTTTCATTAACCTTCTGTTGTACCTCTGTGGACTTTCTTCTGACATGATCTTAATATGGATCCACTGAGTGGTTTTCATTTGGTTTTGTTTTAAAGGCACATGAATTTGGCATCTTCTATATAGTATCCAGATAAATAGATGCTCTTATTACTGTATGAAATGATTGAATTGTGGTTAATGGATATTCAAATGTTGAATAATCAAGAATACTTTAATATAGCACTTGGCTGCTACATTTAAAGCTTTTCAGGCTGGACGTTTTAAAATAAATCGGAAATCTCATGAGAGTGCTAAATTTGCAAATGCCATTAAGGATGACCTGATGATTGTAAACCCACATTGCACCTTATTCAAGGAGGCAGGATCTTGTCTAGTTAGCACTCAAGTTAACTGTACCCATTAAAAGCTAGGCATGCTGATGCACATTCAGTGCTAAACTTTTTGGGATTTACCCAGATGTTGATGATTCCTCAGATGTCTTAATCTCCTTGGTATTTTTTATAATTATGTCCTTCCAGATAAACATCACACAGAGGCTGTGGAGCACAACTTTCAATTGTTCTGTCCCCTGCACAGATACAGTGCCAGTAATTGCAGTTTCTTTATTCATTTTCTTTCTACCACTTGTTTTCTATCTGAGTACCTTCCTTCACTCGAAGCAGAAAAAACGTATCCTGATTCTGGGTAAGTAAAATCATCAAATCTTTATGATTTAATATGGTTTCTGTTTGGATTGAAATAACAAGATCATAATACGTCTATTGCAAGTGGTATTTGCACCTAGGTAGCATGACACCCAGTGTTGGGTGCTTTGGTATTTGGGGCTCTGTTCGCAACTTGGTAAGAATAATCGGGGTTGGAAGTTGATAATGCATCTTTTGATTCTGTCACATCGCTGCACTCTTGAGTGACTAAAAAAGTTTTAACAGTCTTTATTAAGCCCTCCTGAATCATGGTGGTAAGTCAGATGGAAGGAATCAGACAATGGGATGATTTTCTCCTATCTTTTTTTAAGGTGGTAAGGATAAGGAGCTTAGTGTCTGCATTTAGCTTCATCTGAACAATGGCCCCAGCATATTATTGAACACCTGTTAATTAGCAACATCATATTCAGTTTTCTAGACAACCAGTTCATTTACAAAACTATTTGAGTACAGTGATTTAAATAAATGGTGTGGAATTAGAACCTGATCTAGTTGAAAAGACTTGAGTTCACACATTACACTAAAGCAAAAGCAAATTTCATTATGGCTCAGTGTGTTGTGTGAACTCACATGGTAATTTTACATCATAGGTTGTGGTTCATCAACCAGGTGAGGTTTATTTAACAAAAAATACAGGAACACAGTGTGTAAACCAGGTTGTTTTGGGTTCTGAAATCAGATGCAGTCAACTGATTAGTGTATGTTAGAATTACACAGCTGGGGGAGAATATCTTGAAGATTAGTTGGTTTTAACTCCCATTTAATGCAAGCAGCACTATACCCAAAGCAACCATTGCCTCCCTAAAAAGTGGTCATCCAGCCTGAATTTAAATATCTCCTGAGGCAGTTTGTTCCACTGTCAGCAGTTATTTCTGCAGTTCACTTCTCTACAGGTTCCAGAACTTAAAAGTCAGTCTGTGTTCCTAAGTAACTAATTTTCTTGCAGTTGACTGTAATATCAAAGGCTATGAAATCAGTATAGCTTGAACTAAAGGCAGAGAGACAACCCTAAGTCTCTGGTACTTAGATGAAACTTAGAGTGATGCAAAGAACTTAGATCAGGGCTTATGCTGAAGGATAGAAGATAAGCCTCAAGAAGCCAGATGTTCTGGGCATCAAGTAGCCTCTCTTTATGGTCAAGTTATATAGGAAAAACTGTGTCATATAATTCTACTGTGTATTTTGACTGCTTTGGTATGCAGGAATAATTTGACATTTTGCCTTAATAAAAATGTACAAATGAATGTATTACCCATAACGGAATAGAGGTCCACATTGTCATTTTAAAAAAGGGATTCAGTCTTCATTTGAGCACAGATAAGAGTCTTTTTAAAGTTTCAGATTTGTAAGTTTTGTGTATTCCTGGGTTCAACTCTTGAGTGTGAGTTCTCAAGTTTTGATGGTGGCTGAGAGTGCATTTGCTCCTGGAGATTATACCAGACCACAATGGCACAGGCCTTAATTGTATTCTGTTTGGGGTATCATAATGCATTCTACATAGCACTGCTTGTTGGAAGATGTTTGGAAACTTTGGGTGGTTCTTAACACTGGCCTGATCACTAACTAGGGACTGTAATAGAAAGCATGTGATAGGCTTGTTGATACCAGCTGCTGGTGTGTTTCTGGCTGACTTCAGAGTGATGGCTGTGATCTATAAAGCCTTGCATGATTTGATGTCTGACTATATGAAAGACTACATTCCTCCCTTTGAACCTATCCAAATTTTAAAATCTGTTGGAAAGACTTTTCTCTCCTGCCGTTATTTGTGAGACAGGAAGATGAGGAAAGGCTTTGTCAGTGGCTCCTCACAAGCTTTGGAGCTCTTTGCACTGATTGGCCAGACTCATTCCCTCTTTCTCTACAAATAAACAAAGACAGTCTGTTTAAACCATTTGGTCTTCTGGTTGATTTGTCTACTAAAGTGACTATAAATTGGGATTACTAATTTTGATATCCATAGTGGGAAAGGATGATGTTATGTGTCATGATGCCATTGTACAAATGATGTAAATTTCATAATTTGTCAATTCATTTAATGACATCATAACACACATACTATCACTATGACTTGTTCTAGATGCCTCACCCTATAAATTCAACGCTGTTTTTGCGGACTTGGATTTCTTGCGTGAATATGCTGTGAACTACTGGTTTTGTGGGATTTTAACCTTTTCTTCTCTTTCTAGGTAAACGAATCCACTCAAATGCCAGCTTTGTGAACATCCAAGATAAATCCAACTGAGCCTTTGGAATGCAATGGGATTAATTTGATAGCTCTGAAGACAATTATAATTTAACCTTGCACTATGTCGTAACATGTTAAATAAAAGACTGCATGCCTCAGATAGGTGGATGCAGTATTGTGCAACCATATAGAACTCAGTGAGATGATACGACCTCCAGAAAAGAAGCTGAAACTACATTCCCTCCTTCATCCTTAATCTTTTGTCTCCCTGATTGGTAAAATTTTAATTAGGCAGTCCTAATTTTCATACTTTGTATAATACTTTGGATTAATAATATTAACTTCCATATATGATGAGCGTACATGAACGTGAACATTCCATCCTGATTTTACATGAATGCTGATTTTTTAAAAAGTTGTCCTTTTTGAAAAATGAAAAAAAAATGAATGCGATGGCTAACATCAGCGGACAGATCCTAGATCTTAGTCTTTGGTCTATATTGCTACTTAAAATACTGTTTGGCTCGTAGAAATAACCTCTGCATTTTACAGTACTGTATTGCTGGCAACAGCAGAACTACTGGTTGGTGGAATTATAATAGTTACAGACTTGGGCAGAAATGTCATGTCTTGGTATTTCTAATGTTATATGCTTGAATAAGCCCTTATCTGTGCTGGCTGGTTAAAAGCAAGACTATATTAACTGAAACACTGTTACTTAACTTGGTTATTCCCCATCCCTAAAACTATTTTTTATAAAGTGGCTTTATATTTAAGGGTACATAGTATATTTATTAGAATTTACCAACAGTATTTTCTTGTATTTGTATATATTGTCTTGGAAAAATTACCTAAAACAAAACAAAACAAAACAAAAAAAGCTGAATTGCTTGGGCTGTAAATTGGGGTTAAGATAATGGACAGGATTAACATATACATTATAGGGAAAATTCTGATTTATTTATTTATTTTGGTAGAATAATTGCTTAGTATTTAAATCACACACATAGATTTGCCTATCATTTTATTAACAGATAAAAATGCTTAGAAGACAATCACAGACTTTTGGTGTCTGTGTCTGCAGTAGAACTTAGTGGTCTAGAGTATAATCTTGGGGTCTCCGGTAGAGTCCCCAGGGGCCATAGAAATACTGCACGTTTCTCCCTCTGCAGGTGGGGAAGCTGCTGGAATGGTGCTCTCTTAAACAGAGGTGGAATAGTCCTCGGCTGAAGTTACCTTGCCAGCTGTGCTCTGCAGTCAGCAATAACAAAAATGAAGGCATTCCAGAGTAAAGTCAAGGGTGTCATTGGGGAAGAATTGGCTGGGTTCATGCATCATATTGAGCTATGATTCTTTAAATAATAGTTTGCTCAAGGAACCACAGGTGGCTTGGTTTATACAACACATTAAGCCAGGGTGAAGATTCCAATCCCTCGTTATCCCATTTGAGGGTTGTCTAAAATTTTCGGAATCTTTTTTTTTCATTTTAGGAGGGATTAAGGCCATCTCTATTAGGCCAATGTTTCCATTTGGGCTGAATGAGCCTTCTCATTCTTTGGTCTTGTTGTTGGAATGAATGAAGAGGCTCTGAAGCTAATGTATTTATTATCCTTCCCATTAGACCTAATGAAAGACAAGGTTAAAAGTAAAAAGAAACTTAAACGAGTGCTGAAAACAACATAAGAATGTTGGATTATGTATTATGCCTAGGGATTATACAGTACTGTATATCCAGACCCTTGTGTTTAGGGCTTTGCCTAAAGATGAAATTATAAACCAGGACAAACAACTGGATATGTTTGCATTTAACTTTACTACTGAAGACAAGCTGCGAGTAAAGTGCTTTGCTATTCTTTGTGCTGCCACGTTAATCAATCAACTATCCCAGTAGTAAACAGTGGCTGTTTCTCTTGGCTACATGAAGAAAAGAGACACTAAACTCTGTCCTGAATAAGGGAATGTGGGCAAAGCGGATTCAGCCTCCCCAAGTACTGGATTGCATCGTCCACAATTCCTGTGCAATAAGGCTAATAGCTATCTCAGCTGGGGATTGTGGGCAATAACATCCTACATTTCTGGAAGGGAGGTGGTTTAAATTTCTTCCCAAGAGGGCAAAAGTTGTTGTAAGATGCTGCTAGTTTGCAGAATCTCTTTTTATGTAGCTCGGTGGAAGCAGCAATAGATTACTGTTGGAAAAATAAGTTGTTTAATACCAACCAGCTATTAATGAATGAACAATGCATGTGGGGGGAATATATCCATCTATGAAACGTCGTCGTACATATATTCATCCTAAAACTATGTTTTTTCCATTCTGAATCACAATTGGCTCATGACATTTGTTCAGTGCAGACTTGGAAAAAGTTGGGGTGTTAAGCCATTCTTAATCAAATGAACTGCTCTGATTGATGCTGAGTTGTTGGCTATATTTTAATGAGATCTGCACACACTTATGACTGCATAATAGTATTAGTGACAGGCTAATTATATTTGATCAGCAGGGCTAAGCTGATTTGAAATAAAAGTATGCTGACTTCAACTGAGTTCTGGATTTTGGCCAGAATTAAAATAATCGAGCAGGTAATTCTTGTAGAACATGACCTGTAGGATAATAGAAATAACAGCATATGTGGCTAAAAGAGATTTGTATGTCACCAATACAGCGACCTGCATACTAGCATATTACTTTTTTATATTTTAAGATAGCTATTTTTCTACTCAGGTTTCAAGACATGTAGAGTTAGCCAAGTCCTGCCCTCTAATAGCATTACATTGATTTGAGGCATCACATGATGGGGAACGGCTCAAAGCAATCTTTTATTTATGCTGTGAAAGACTTTGTGCATGGAAGGTACAGAATGACAGCTTTGCTTATAAGCAGTGGCTTTTTAAACACATTTGCATTAAATATGTCTGAAAGTCATTACTCTCCAGGATAGTGGTTAAACACTTTTCACGAAAGGTGGGTCGGAGCTGGTTTTATGATTTTCCTGGTTTTTAAGCCAAATGGAAAGAACTTGTGTGATTTTTACTGCTTTTCTGTGTAAATGTAAAATAAAATGGAAGACCTAAGTTATTTCTAAACTTCGAAGGTAGCTATTTTATGGTGCAATGATGTATTTTCTACATTGTTTAAAATTGCCCATGATATATACATGTCTTTTTAATGGACTTTCCCTTATCTTTGGTTTCAGCTTTAAACTTAAATGTCCATGTAAAACCTCTCCAATAAGCAGCCAAAAAAAAAAAGATAACAAGGGTAATAAAAACATGTTCTTTACAACTCCTTTGAATTGCTGGATACCTGTATTTGTTTTACTGGGAGGAGAGCAGGGCTGTTGAAGAATAATGTGCATAGCTATTGCTGTGACAAGATTTTATCTATCTATCTATCTATCTATCTATCTATCTATCTATCTATCTATCTATCTATCTATCTATCTATCTATCTATCTATCTATCGTATTTTTATCGCCGCCCATCTCCCCCACACGAATATTGGTGGTCAGAACTACAGCCTATATAATGCAACAATTCATTTCCAGTATGAAGAGTGATGAGGCATCTATTATTCATGGTGTACTGAAAAACAAGATAGACTCCTCATTCTGTTGTGTACAGCATCATCAGCCAACATGAGTATTGCTGGGCATGATGTGAGTTGTAGTCTAGCATGTCTGCAGGGCAAAAGGTCAAAAAAGACTGTGATAAGATGTGTTGGGTCACATAAAACTGGTTCTATTCATTTTTTCCCCCAAGTTGATCTTAATTCTATCAGCCATAGAACATACTAATCTCTCCACATGGTTTCTGTGAAGATAGTTCACATATTACACAGTTAAGTTCAGTCTAACTGTGAAGAATGAATGAATTTGATGTATACTAGTTGGGCTGTTGTAGTAAATGTTCTGGTATTGTGCATGTGTAAAAATGTCGAGGTAGTAAAACATGTTTGCCATTGTGTCTGTGACACAAGGAGACTGTTCCTCTTCTCTGTAATGCATTTAAACTTTCAAAATGCACATGATAAAATTGTGTCATTGGCCTAGATTTCATGTTGGTGTAATTGCTAAATGGTTACTTTGCACACAAAGTGACCTTATAGGAATATATCTGCTGGGAAATGCTCTTTCCAGTACTGGAGAAAACCAACATCCACTGGACCTGCCCTTCTAGAGAAACAGGACAGTGATTTTTGTTACTTCCTCTTCGTCCCTGTCCCTATACATAATATCCCTCATACCCTATTCTGAAGAGTTCTCCAATTTTTTAAAAAAAGTTTTCTGGAGTATGGAGAACTGCAGGGAGAGAATAAAGGGGTCCAAATTCTCTCTCCCCTCACATTAGGCCAGTGGAACAACTCATGGGATTCTATTCTGCACAGCTCTGGATCAACCCCCTTTATTTATGTTGGACCGACTTTGTCAAATCATTTGAGGAGTGATGTAAATACTGGCTGAGAAAAACCTAGGAGTTGTCTTTCAGAACTCATCTAAACCCAAACACGTACCCTAGTACTCATCTAACAACAACTTACTTTTGAGGGTCAGTCTAGTGGAGTGGTTAGCATAACAGACAGGGTTAAGGCGGAGAGATGCAGGTGCAAATATTGATTAGTCATGAAACTCACTGGGTGACCGTATATAGGTTCCTACTACAGTATATTGCCCTATACTATGTTTTGTTAAAAAGGCCACATATCAAATGGACTCACACATCATGCTGGGCTAAGTCAAATAAACCATTTTGCACTAACCATAATGTGTGACCTGGGACACTGTTCTTGTGCTCATTAGGAGGCCAACAGTCTGTAACTTGCAGGGAAATGAAAGAAAATACGGTGTCCAGAATTACATAAACCAAAACCATAGCCTATCCAAAATAGCACCAATTATTCAGAAAATAGATTGGCCCTTCATGATTACATTGCTTTTGCATTGCTTCACCCTTGGTTGTGGAATGCACTCCCAACAATGATCAGGGATTAGTCTTTTTAGAGGCCTTCAAAGAACCAGTTTGGCTGTTAATAGTTTTTAATTATTCAAAATAGTTTTAATGAGCTTTTAAAATTAATCTGTTTATGTTAATGCATTTAATCTTAAGTTTTAATGTAAACTGCCCTACAGTGTCTAGGAACAGCAGTATAACAAATATATAATTAACATACCAGGTTTCTTAAATTTTCTCCAGCATTTAAATCAGTGGTCTCCAGTTGTGGCTGAATCACAGGTCCCAGCAGGTCTAGCCAGCATTACTAGTGGTAAAGTATGCTTGTAGCTGTTTGGCAGAGCCACCGTTTATTCCTCTCCATATATAAGTAATTTGATTAAGAATAATATGTTAATAATTTTGAGGGGAAATAAAGGAAAAGTTGATCCAGGTTACAGTTTGATCCCAATATTAATTTTTAGAAAATGCTGATTTTTATCAAGCTATTTTATCTGAGGGATGTGGGGAAATAATGGAGCAATTCTTGTTCTGCAAGGTTCATAGCTGGCATTCTTTCTTAGTATTAAGAGCTCTGAAACCCTCTCAATAATGGAGGAACTGGGTAGTTTAAAGGGTGGTCTTCTTTTTTAATACATTATGCTTTAAATATTGTTTTTAATGAATTGACACATTGTATGTGAGAGCAGTTCGTCCTTCACGTTTGATGCCTAATGTATAACCACATGGCTTCAGAAGAGAGTCTTAATGGTAATGTCTGCCTCTTATGGTCTCCTTAATCGAGTGCTCTGGTCTATTTCCTCTTTCCAATCCCATACCTTATAAAAAGAGAGGGGGGAGATAAAGTACCATTTCTATTTTGTACCAATTATGCTCTTCACATTGAGTATTACGTTTTTAGAGAAATATTTAGGAGATTATTGCACATAAATGTGGCAAGTTTATCAAATGCTTAAAGATGCCTCTTTGAAATGAATAGTTGACTCTTAGCATCTAACTTTTGTTTGTTGCCATGGATGCCTCTGTGGATGACCAGGTTTAAGATTTAGACACCACTGAGCTCAGGGTGGATATAAGTAATTCACCAGTGCTCTTGGCATTCATTTTGCCATATTCCTATATTGAATCTGCATTTTTAAATACTCAAAACATGGTGTCGGTTTCCAGATTAAGTTGGGTTCATGTATCATTGCTAAAGTATAATGTGATTTTGCAAATTTGCTGAGCAACATCTATCCCAGAAATAAAAGTTGCATTGCTCAATTGCAGAAAGGACACATGCTGAAAATGTGATTTATTGACCTATAACGAGGCTGTTGTGTTAAATTTCTGCTATTGATTAGATGGCTTGGATAATCTTTAATTCATTAGCTAATGATAGAAAAATATACATACTTTAAATACATAATTCTAATAGGGTTGTGCACTTCTCTTTTCTTGAGCTTGCACAGCAGTTCTAGAAGAGCACCACACAATCCCAAGAAAAAGTGCAGCAACTATAGAGAGGTTCAGTGTGTGTGTCCCTGCATGCTCCAAAATCCCTTTTTGTCTTTGCATTTGAAACTTCAAAGCCCTAAATAATAATAATCCAATATATGACTCTTGTAGCTTTATATATCTTAGGTACTGACTGAAATATAAACAAGCTAGCTATACTCTTTCTACATCTATAATTTGTGTGTGTGTGTGTGTGTATCATATAGATAGATACAGCTTTCAGGTCAGTCTTGACTCCCTGCAATTGCCTGGACAAGTCCCTGTAGTTTTAATATTTAATATTAAAGTAATAATACTAGATACACTTTTAAAATCTCACATAGGAAACATCGCTGAGTAACTGAGGAACTTCTCATATATAAGTGACTGGAAAAAGTGTTTTTGCACAGAGGGAAATTCCCTTTATTCATATATAGCAAAATGTAAAAATTGGGAAGAGGAAATGCAAGCATTAGCTTAAAAATAGTCCTACCCAAGCAGTTTGAGAGCACTGTTCTGTCCTGTTCTGAAAACCTGCAGACTGGGCACCAGGCATTTCTGTATCTCTTCTGGGTTTCAGGACTACCCACCAGAAAATTGTCGTTTAAAAATATTAAAATAACTTGGAAAGAAATTCTGTTCCACAAAAGGACATAGTTTTGGTGAAAAAAAAAAGTTTTCAACCTTCAAAGGCTTTTTTTTTAAGCTCAGCAAATGGGATTTGATTTGCAAACGGGTATGATATTTCTCTGTTGAAAACTGAGCTTTGGATGAGACTTAAGGGCAAGTTATAGGAAGTACAACACCATTCTTGACTCCAACTAAGCTGTACATGGCCTTATTACAGCTTTTTGTACCCAGTGCTTACACAATAGGTAATTCAATATGACTCTGAGCTCACCAGGATTCACGGAAGTGTGTTACAGTACTGCAAATATTTTAAACAGGCTTCTTTATTGAACGATTTAGCCACATGCTTGTTAACATTGGCAGCATATATATTCCCCCTGTGTTTCTGTTAGCGCTTACTTTAAAAATAATGCACACACTGAATTCTGCAAACAATGTCTTTGTCTGACTTACTATTGATTTCAACTTTGGGCTGCAGAAAACTTCACATCCCATCTTTCCAGAGCTTGTGGATAGCTTCCAATATTATTTCTACTCGTCATCCCACTGAGCGAGGCCCTGATACTCAAAGAGAATATAACCGGATAAGCTATTCTATGGGAAGGAGCACACTGTACCTTTATATTTCTAGTAATGTTAAGGATATTCAAAATCATACCGTGAAGGCACAAAGCATACTGTTCCCTGGCTTGTTTGGTACTATCTCAGCAGAGGAATTCAATCTCATATAAGAAAGGGAAAGATGGTGCATGCTGTCTGGACAGACAAGAAACATCTGTCATTTCTCTTGAGCCTTGCTGGGTCCTGTCAAAAACCTGCACCTTGCGCTGGCTTTTTAGAAAGGCAACCAGCTCTCAGGTTTGTGTAGCTGCCGATGGAGCCCCAGAATGGCCCTTTTTGTGTTTACAGCTACAAGAGCAGAACACACACACACACACCCGCCGCCAGTTTAGAGCAGGTCTTCAGAGCTGATCTCCCCTTGCAGTGGACACATTTGAGGGCTGAGCTGCAAGGATATCACCATGCAATCTTTGGGGCATTTTGCTCTGTAAAAGCTATGCTGACTGAAATACACTATGCTCCCTACCACTTCTAAACTATAAGAAACAAAACAATTTAGTGTCTAGCTCTCTCCTATATTTGGGCAGAATTGTTAGGCTTTTGTAAGTTTTACAGCTTGGAACTAACGTGGCCTTGGGCAACATCAAGAACATTCTTGAATCTGGTGAGGCCCCGGGGAGTCATTGTTTCCTAGCTTGCCGATGACAGGGTCCAATTCTAGTCATGCAACTTCATAACAGAAATCTGAAGAGATGATGTGAAACTCAGTCGAAGGCATGAGAGAACTGCAGGGGGAATAAATGTGTATGATGGTACGCAACAATTATTTATTTCTCAAACCATTATGCGTGAGCACCTGCAGAGTTATTTTTAAAAAATGCTTTATTCCACGCAATGCAAAGCCTGGAAGGGATTAAACGTAAAGAGAACCTTTTGCTCTCCTCTGCGAAGGAACTGTATCAATGAAAAGAAAAGGCATTGAAACCTTTTCTCTGAAACATAAACATCATGAACTGGGAAGAAGAGGTACCACAGGCCCAAATGGTGCCATTATCATGAGCAGGTGCTACAATACTGCTGTCAACGAACTGCCCCTTAGATCTTAATTTGCTCTTCAAATGTAAGGAGAGTTTTATATCAACACTGTAAATACAGTGCTAATTTAGAAATAGCTATGGGAAAAAACTTCCCCAACTTGGAAAGGATTTGAATCAGAGAAGGGGGAATCTTATCTGTAGATTTCCCCTCACAATTTTTTCTTTGTTTATACCTTCAAAAGAATTATTCAGACCATCCTTACAAAGCAGTCACTGGCAGGCACATTTTCAGAGGGGAAGTGATTCTCACTGAAAAGGGTAAGTAGTGATCTATTCTCCCCACTTTTATCCCATAAGTGTAGTCTGTTCTCAGAGGTTTGATTGTATATGGCTGTTCCCTGACACAGAGTTTTCCTCCCTGCACCTTAATACACACTCATGGAGTTTGGGGAGGTGATGGGCACATTCAAAAGTTTGAGCAAACAAAACATGGCTGACACAGAGAGGTTCCCACCTCTTCTATGGCGCAGAGCCCTCCACCACCTGAACTGCCTTGAACTCCACTCTTCTTGAGCAAATTGACGATCTTTTAACCTGCCCAGTATTACTCTTGTAGTTTCCTTGAATGTTTCTATTGGTGGGCATCACCAGTTGACATCTGTAGAATAACCTGAATCCAGGACATTGGAGAGCTTGAGCCATAAAACACATACTGCAATAAAATTCATAGTTTTTCTGCTCCAAGAATCACCCATTTCCTTGCCAGAAACTCAAGATGAATAGGGCAAGTTATTTTTCACATGGGACATACAGATGATTTGGGCATTGCAAGCTCTCTATCAGTGTCTTTGTGGGGAGTTCCTTCTCTCTGGGTCTGGGTTTGCATCAATGCATTTCATCTGATAACTGAAACATTTCATCTGTTTGTGACCACTTATGGCAAATCTGTAGAACCATAAACCTTGAAGATTACAAATGTTTTATATTTCCTTTCAAAGAAAAACGCACCAAAGTAAGGGAAGCTCCCCTGGATCTTACAACTGTCCAAATAATTGTTCAAAGTGTTTTGAATTCAGGTAGTTCAAAAATATAATGTGGTGCAGGGATTAGAACAATTATTACTGTGAACTGTTAGGGTTACTGGAATGAGCTGTTAAGTAATTTGTAATCTATACTGATCCATGTATTTCATTACAGCTGACCCATTACAAGGGTTAAGAAAAAAAATCTCTCAGGTATACTTAAGAATTAATATAAAGGCAAAGTTGCATGCAGTTTTAAGAAAATACATCCTGAAGACCACTATGCTATAGAAAAAGGTAGATCCAAAGGTTATCCTGGGACTTTATTTGCCAGCCAATAGGATTTTGTGCCTCAATTTCCAACAAATTATGTTACCTTAAATCACACTTTCCTAGCATGGTGCCTACATAAATGTTTTGGACTACAAATCTCATCATCCCTAATTAGGATAGCCATGGCTCTGCTGTCTGGGAATGGTAGGAAAGCCAGTCCAATACATTTGGAGGCACCAATTTGAGAAACGTTTATTATGTTGATCTTCCTGCAGCAGTTCATATCCTATACTTAGGATGAATTTCAATCTAAGATGGCAAGACTAACCAGCATCAAACAGTGACACTACCAGAACTGGGCTGTAAAAACATGGATGGCAGCCAAGGGATATAGAAAACTCTAGCTCTCTGCTGCCTTCTATGGGTTGTTCTGATAGCCCTGTATGCTAGTGGCTATATACAATAGCATATAGGGCTAAATGGCTGGCTGGCTGGGGAATTCTGGGAGTTGAAGTCCACATATCATAGAGTTGCCAAGGTTGAGAAATACACTGCTTTAGTATATGTCTTTGGAGGAGGAGGAGCAGGGACAGCCACACAAGCATTCTGGATTGATTATTATGTGGGTTCAGATATGCTAGTCCCATGATTTGCTTAACCACAGTTTACCAGATTAAGCCATAAATATGGCTAAGCATGGTTCACAGATCCCAATGGGTGGGTATGCATAACCTGCTAAGCTAGAACCAAACATATTATAGCTTAGTCTGATGTGTAAACGAAGCCTCAAAGTGGCTCCTGCCACAAAAGACTGAAGACTGATCTAGCACATGCCACTTATTATAAAACGGGAGGTATCCTGTTTCAATTTTTCCTCCTCTATAAAGTATGATTTTACTGCTTTGTTTCGCAAGGGAAGTCATCTGGTGCATGAACGTTTTGCGTCTTCCTCTTTCCTTCGCAGAAGTCACGGCTGCCTGTGGATTTCAAACGGGTCTAGAAAACGCATGCTCCGTCACAAGAGAGACTCCTCAGCTGAAAAAGGGGGTTCTTCCTATCAAAGCCCTCTGCAGCTCATGGAAGGGTTCTGCCATGTGATCTTGTGAACGGGGAGGAGGGTGCCATCAACAGCTGACCTATCACAAGACCTAAAGGGGGAAAAGTCAAGGCAAGCCTAATTTGTTAGTGCACAGCTTCCTGCTCTTGATGTCTGGAAACAATCTGACTCACATAACAGAATGTTCTTGTAATCTGCCATAATACCATAAGCTCGAGGCCCATAGACTTTGACCCCTCACAGGTATAATAATAAGCTCTTTTCTTCAGTGGCACATGTTTCCTTGATGGGGGATTTTTTTTCTCCCTAACAATATATCCAAAGCATATGTTTTACCCAGAAACAAAGCATTTTATTCATTAGAGGAATCCTATAATCTGGTTTCTTTTTCAGAGTCAGTTTAGCTTATTGTCAATCAAGAAGTTGTATTATCATTCTGTATCAGTTCAGCTCCCTAATCAGAAGATTCTATTAAAACTATAGCAAAATTGTTCTTTGATAAAACTGTTCTCTGATGCTAAGATATGTGTTCTCTGAACTCTAAGATATGTGGACTTCAACTCCCAGAATTCCCCAGCCAGCCAGATTAAAGGCTTTGTAAGCATTTGCGATGTGTACTTTTTAAAATTCAGGTCCTTATGACTCAGCTGTAACATGTACACAAACACACATGCCCATTGCACTATTTCCTTTTAGGGTAAGCAGTGCTATGCAAAGTGCAGCAGGAAAAGAATTAGTAAGGGTCCCCCTCCCCCAATTAATGGCATAAGAAAACGAAAACACGGTATAACTCAATCTAATTTACACCAATACCATTCCCTCAACATCTCCATATGTTGCTTCTACCACATTCATGTATCTCCTCGTACATTTCCTTTTGATTCTGAAGCTTCTCACTCTTCTTTTTGGAGCTTTTTTTAACCACAAGTTTCTCAGTCTTCCCTTGACCCATTGACTCTTCTTTCATCTGTTTGGCAAATCACTCATACATTCTCCCTGCATGACAAAACCCACACCAATGTACTGTTTATACTGGTCACTCACTTTTGTATTAAATCCACATTCATTCAGCACTCATTCTTTTTGATTTATCACACACACTGAAAAAGTAATTCATTCCAACTGTATTTAACTAATTTTTATGTTCCTCCTGACATACCCAACTCTCACTTTCATGAAACAGAGTTGGCAAAAGCACAATTCTATTTGTTTCCATTTTCACTTCTTTCAATATTCATTCCTCACGACATACACACACACTATTCATTATTTTGCATTTGTATGTCTTAAAATTTCTCCATCCATATTCCCCCTTTTAGTAATTATTCTACAAGGTGCACATATTTATTTTCTCTAGTTTTTACTAGTTGGTTATAACTTACAATTGTTCATTTTGTTTTCCTGGTCAAATAACCAGTGGTTTTTGATACTTTAACTTTCAGATCCATACTCCTTGTTGCATCATACAATCTATCTAACATTCACTGAAAATAATTTAGGTCCTCAGTCTACAACACAGCATCATATGCATATGCATGTACTTTCCTAAAGAACCATAGGCATCCTCAGGGAGGCAAATGACAAGACACATGTCATGATGCCAAGATGCAACTCTTGCGAATTAGGTAATCGAATCCAGTGTTGAAGGCAAATAAAAAGTGTGAAGTTTGTGTCATTATGCCACTGTGTGCATGTTATTATTTTTTCATCCTCTTGAATAGCTGTGGAAATCTATGGAAACAACACACCACTAACATAATCAAAAGCGTTTATTCATAATACGTTTATTCATAAATACATTAAACAACAAAGGGAAATCACATACCCTCGTCTTATATCCTGCTCAGTGTTGAGCCATATGTAAAGCACTCCATCTATTCTCAAGCATGATTTACTTAGATACTGCTCATTGCATTCAACAACCAATCTTCAACTCTCTCTCTCAACACACACACCGATCTCACATCCATACATTTCTCATTACCTCCTGGAGAACAAAATCTGGTTCATACAATCTCTGCCCAACAGAAAGCAACAGTACCTTTCTGAAATTGTGCTCATTCTCACACCTGGTACCCTTTCGAACAACTTTCTGCCAAACATGTTCCCAGGTATGTTTAACAAACTAATCCCCCTATAGTTTTTGTGTTCCTCTTTCTATTTGTATAGAGAATAATGGCTTTCTTTCAATCATGAAGCACAGATGCAGTCTCCATACATATTTAACATGTCACACAGTCACTCTACAAGCAAACCACATCCATGTTTTAATTGGTCCAGTTGCAGCATCTACACCTGAAACCTTACTTTTTTTCTATGTTTTACAGCATTTATGACTTCTTTATTCATCTTTCTTGGGTACTAATGTTTCTAGAGCTCGTTTCAATTCTACTCTTTCATATATCACTATACCCATATAAACTCTAAAACTCCTACTTTCCCTCTTTTTTTTTCATCCCAAATCATTCATCACTCTTATTTTTAATCCCTTTCACTTTGCTGGAGGCTCCTTCTTTAGCCCCTTTTCACACCCTTTCCAAACAACTTTTTATTTCCATCAAAATTCTGCATTTTTCTCTTAATTGTTCCATGCTCTTTGACTACATTCTCCTCTCTCTATATCATCCAGTACCTTTCATCCTCATTTTATATACATTTTCCCCATCCATAGCCTCTTTCAAGTTATCATTGACAAAGCATTCTATTTCACACTTTGCACTTGCATAACTCCACCCACTTCTCTGGTACTCTATAACATTACAGTACTCCTTTCACCCTGTTCCAAACAGCTTCCACATCCTCTTCTCTTCTGTCAACTTCCCATTCATTCTGTTAGGAGATTAATCTACTTTCTAATGCTTGTATCTCTTCCCACAGTTATTCTACTTTCCTCCTTTCTAGCTTGTTTCACTTTTCTTCTGTCTGTCCCACATTTAGGACTCCTTTTTGAAGACAGGAATTGTTACAGAACAACTTCAATCTTGAGAGAAAGATTATGGAGAAAATTAGCAACAACCTCAATTAACAATTACTTACTCTGACAGCTCATGCTACTCCACAAGAATACTTCATGCAGGTTAAATGTGATGCTAATTGAACTCTTACTGATCCTATCCTGATCACAATGGAAGTTAGCCTTGCCTCTTTATTATTTAACTTCTAGGTTAATTGTGTTGTCCAGGCTCAGTCAAATAACATGTTACATCCCCAAAAGCTGGCACACAGACCCATCCATATATTGCTACATGCTGCTGCCAAAATACAGCTCATACTTTCTGAGACATAATTTAGTCCTTTCATTCATAATTAAACTACACCTTTATTTCCTGCATGTATTGATCAAGTCCACTCCATAAGATCAGGCCACCTTCATTCAGATCTATTACACTTCACCCCTTTTTCTTAGTTTCACAGGTACACAATGCATCTATTTTTTAAAAAATAATTAGTTAATTCATGCTCATCACCATTTATTCCTTTTACATTCCAAATCACAATTTTCTATATACCATAGTTTTTACCAAATGGTCTTGTAAATACTAACCTCTGCTGCGCATCATGGCTTTGGTCAGCTGGGGCCTTCACAATGTTTTACTAATTACTTGCTAAGTTGGTACTAAATGTTTTTCTTACTAAGATAGAAAAGCCGTGGTCTAGTTTTGTGCCCATGTCAGATCAAATCAAAATTTAATTAAAGTCATTGACTAGAAATCCAACACAATAAAATCTAATACAATAAATAAATAGCTCAACAATTTCCGTACATAAACAAGGTTAACTCTGCAGATAACCATTCTGACCCATGATTATAACCTCCTTATGATGTATCAGTGCTGCTAAGTTGCAAATTTTGCCGCAGCTTAGGTAACTTTAGGATTTTGTCAGCTGTAAGGTAGCTTACATTAAATTCTTCAGTATAGCTGCCCAGAGTCATCGTATGCAAGATGGGCAGCAGAGAAATTTAATAAATAACTTGGAAGGTTTTAAAAAATTGGAATAAAAGTCACAGTCTAGAAACAACATATTCCATGGGTTCAGTAATACCTGATCCACATGAGTAGTGCCTCTGCAAAACTGGGATGTTTTAGAATCTGCCCTCCAGGATGCCTGAAGAAAGAGCTTTAAAGCAAGCCCTGGAAAAGGCCCATCTATAATTGGAGCACATAACAGAGTACAAATGTTTTGCAGGTGTGAGCCTCTGTATTTCTCTTAATGGTTGGGAGATCTTTTTCATATGGTTTAACTTGTTTTGTAACTCTATATCTCCAATCTGTTCTCTAATTATTTCTTGGCCCTGCCTGTGCCACGTGCAGCATTCGCTGTAAGGGCTGTGCAAGTAAGGACTGGCACATTTTGGCCAATAGGCCATAAGCATAACTAAAGCCCAGTTTTATTCCAAGTGTATTCATGTTATTCTATACAAATCAGGATCTCTAATTTAGAGACCAACTTGCATGTCAACATACTGTTGTCCAGATCACACATACTTACAGTGTATCAAGACACACTCAGTGTGTGTGTGCATGTATGTGTGTGCGTATATATGCCATATGGGCACTAATGTGAAGTATTTAATCTTTAGATGGAAGAGAAAGGTATTCTTTTCTCCTTAGACAATCCAAATGTGAGGCATATTTCCCCCAGAAATATGCCTCGTATTTGACAGTCAATAATGTTGGCTGTTGATTATAGAATCTGACAAAACACCAAGCAGTAAATATTTGTAATTACTTGAATTATATAAAAAAATCATAAGCACTCCTAAAACAAACATACCTGTGTACATTGTCACTTTTTTCTTCTTCTCCCTCCCCAAATATATTTACTTAAGTAAGGTAAAGGTTTCCCTTGACATGAAGTCCAGTCGTGTCAGACTCTAGGGGGCGGTGCTCATCTCCGTTTCAAAGCCAAAGAGCCGGCGTTTGTCCGTAGACACTTCCATGGTCATGTGGCCGGCATGACTGAACAGAACGCTGTTACCTGCCCACCGAAGCGGTACCTATTAATCTACTCACATTTGCGTGTTTTCGAACTGCTAGGTTGGCGGGAGCTGGGACTAGCAACGGGAGCTCACCCCGTCACGCGGATTCGAACCGCCGACCTTCCGATCTGCAAGCTCAGCAGCTCAGCGGTTTAACCCGCAGCACCACTGTGCTATATTTACTTATAGCAGAAAATTTATTTGCATTATTTTAAAACAGAATATCTCACGACTGTAGTTGCTAAGGTATTCCTTTATGTTTAGAGCATTTTCCAGAAGATTTTGTTAAATTCTTTATTTTCTGAACAATCCAAAGCTCTCCCATGACTGCAGTTGTGGTAAAAAGTCCATTTCTTGGCAAATAGGACACCCCAAGTGCAGGGCCGCAACTAAGGTCTGTGTCACCCAGGGCAACCATGGATTCCATGCCCATTTTGGCACCCCCCCCCCAGTGCTAATTTTGGCGCCCCCCCAGGGCAGCACCCGGGGCACGTGCCCTGCTTGCCCCCCCTAGTTGCGGCCCTGCCCAAGTGCAACTTTCCTCAATCTCGTATCTCCAGCGTTTTGGGACTATAGGCTTCGGAATCTACAGTTTGGCAGGAGTTTTCCCATTTGGGAATTCTGGGCTTGGAATTCCAGTCTTAGCCCGTCTGTGGAGCAAAGATTGGGAAAGGTGGGACTAGAGTGTTTAAGTAAGGATTAAGTTCTCTCTCCATGAATCTGTGGGCTCAGCCATGTAGTTTTCTTGACAACAGTATGGAAGTGGGTTGCCCTTGCTTTCTTCTTGGATGCTTTTTCATTTCTCAGTCTAGTCTATAGCCCTCTTGGAATGAAGGGGCTTTTTTACCCATAGAGTAGATATAGCAGCCCCTTAACAATCCATATACAAGGCAGGTGCTTGGATATTTTTCTCCCCAGTGCTGTTAATCACTCTGACTGGTGCTTTCTTTTATTTTTCATGCTTTTCTACAGATGCAGCATAACAATTTACAGAAGGAAAGAAGGATCTGTAAAGTAGCTGTTAGTTTGTCTCAGAAAATCTCTGAAGCCATCAATTTCTTTGTAACTACAATGCATGCTGCTTCCGTTAGCAGGTTCGCAATGCAGGTCGTCTTCGACTTATAACCACAATTGGGCCTGGAACTTCTGTTGCTAAGCAAGGCAGTTGTTAAGTGAGTCAGCCTGCTTTTATAACCTTTTTTGCCACAGTCATTAAGTGAATCACCACAGTCATTAAGTGAATCTGGCTTACCCCATTGACTTTGCTTGTCATAAGTCAGCTGGGAAGGTTCCAAAGGTGATCAAGTGACCCCGGAACACTGCAACCATTTTAAGTGTGAGGACTGGTCATAAGTAACTTTTTTCAGTGCCATTGTAACTTCAAACGATCGCTAAATGAATGGTCACAAGTCAAGGATTACCTGTACAACCTATGGTTTCCTTCAGTCCATTTTCAGAGATAGAAAGATTAGAGCATTAGTATAGCAAAGGAGTTGGTTTGGTTTCCTACAGTGCACAAAGCCACAAACCAACCAAGCGTGTTTTTATTTACTGTAGAGTGTTGTGTAAATTCAGCCACACTCCTATTTGGATACAAATGGCAAAATAGCCAAAGGAAAATACGAAAGAAAGACAGCCTTTTCTATGGGAATAAAGTGTGTATCATGGAAACCAGTTTGGCTGGAACTTCTGGCAATTCTGAGTGTACTGATGTGATGATCTATTTGCATTAAGACTAGGCATAAAATAAAAGAACTGCATTAATATTTATTTTTGGAGAAATATAAGTGTTTAAGATGTTCATTGCTGATTTAGAGAAGGGAACCTTCTTTGACCTTGCTGACAACAATGGCATAGGAAAGAGTGTAGTTAGGCTGCCATCTGCTGATCACAAACAGTTTCTGAAAAGTCTATGTCCCTAAAATACAGAAGCAAGACTAATGTTGGACAATAAGTCAAAACACTTCTACTTTAGTTCATGAACATTGTGATCCCTAAAAGGTTACCCTCTTCTCACTTTCCACTACACTCATTGGGAATTTATATCCTAACACCATGTGCAGCTTATGGCTGCAAGCAATTGAGTCAGACCATGACAAAAGCAGTATGTCCCTTCTTAGACCACCTGCTATATGTGGAAGAAGACAGACAGCAAAGAAAATATAGAGAAGGTGGCTCAAGAAAGGCAGCAGTGTCAAAGAACGAATGAGAGGCTCCACCTAATTCTGGCTCTCATCCTTGTAACCATGCCAGCACAACAGAGATCCCCTGCAATAATGTCGCTCTTGACAAACATTTTACCCTACCTGTTCACGCATGACAACCCTAGATTCAAGTGCCTTCCTATCATGCTGGGACTGATAACAATCTGACAATGCCAGTGCTTGCTGGAAAAGATCCAGACAGGGTTGAACAATGGGCTGAAACTCACAAGTTGAAATTTAACAGGAAGAGATGTAAAATCCTACATTTGGGAAGACCAAAAAAAAAAAAAAAAAAAGAACAGACACAAGTATAGGATATGGGGGACCTGATGATGCTACTGAAACAGATTCAAGTGTTATAACAGATCACAAGTTAAACACAAGCTAATAGTGCAATACAGCCATTAAAAGCAAATGCTACTTTGGAATGTATTAGCAGGAGTCCAGAGTCCAGATCCCAGGAATTAACTGTTACACTCTACTCCGCATTTATCAAGTCCTGCTTAAAATAGTGTCCAGTCCTGGGAATTGCAATCTGAAAAGAACACTGATGAACAGGAGTGAGTTTAGAGGAGGGTTACTAAGATGGAGAGGTGGCTGAAAATCCTACTTTCACTATGATGCTCTGAAGAGAGGAAAAGATGGAGATAGCAAAGACTGTAAAGATGTCTCCTCCCACTCCCCCTCAGCATTGACGAGATATGGTCCCACAGATAGATCTACCAAATGGCTCTGATCCTAGAACATCCTTAATCCAATCCAATTTCCTAATGAAGCAGTACTGGCAGTGCAAAATCACACTGGGTCAGAAGATACGCCTTAGGAAATAGTTCTACCCTTCCAGGAGCTGCATAGCATTTCATGACCCCTTGCACTGAGAGAAGACTGTCAAGGCTTCATGGTATCTTCATCCCCTTCCTGTTTTTCAGGAAGCAATAGATACTACTTGGCCACTACAGCCAGACTTTGGGACTACATTTTGTGCTGCCAGGCCTCGGTAGTAAGTTTGATAACAAGGATAATTGCTTTCCAACTCTTGATTCCAGCATCTTTTCTTGGATTAGGTACGTAAAGCAGATCAATTAATCAGGTTTAGATGCTCCCATGGTATAACTGACTAGATAGAATTAAGTTAACTTTGTGCATGACATGCTGAGTTTTGGCTTAAATTTAATGCCTTTGGGAATTGGTTGACCAGGTTAGTTGGCCCATTTTTGGGCTTTCACAACATACTAACCTCTTTATTGATCTAGTTAAGGGTGCTGTGGAAAAAGAGCCAATGAATTTCCACATCCCTGTAACCTCATGGGAATGGTGTGTTAGCTACAGATAGTGCAGTCCTCCTTCTCAATGACAAAGACTAAGCAAATTCCACTCTCCTTCTTCCCTTTTACTCCCTCATACATAGATTTACTCATTGGGCTAAGCCATGTTGTGGTTTCTTTGGTTGTGGCTGAGCATGTTGTATATATCCAGTGGTGGTTTATTCAGTAAACCACAGTTCATCAAACCATAGCTTTAGTACAATGAATTAAGTAGTACAAACTAAGGGTACTAACTGTGGGAAAGCAAGACCAGGACCATATTTCAACAGTTGCTGATTTTTTTGCCATTGTTGCTCTATCCCTCCATATGTCATTCTGTGTTCTACATGCGTCTGCCATTCATCAACAGCCTGATCAATAGACCATTCTGCCCAAACTACTAGCAATGGCTTGGCTGCACCTTCATGAAGTTGATTTGCAGCAGCCCTGCACAGTTCACAAGCAACACTCATATGATATAAGCTTCTGTGAATGAGATGAAAAGAACAGCACCCCCCACATCTTTTATCCTTGAATATAATTCTTTAAGCAAAGTGTTAGGCTTAGGCTACTTAAATCATGCAAGGAAGTCACTAGTTTTGACTTACAGAAACCAGAATCTGAACATAACCAATTTGGATTTTACATTCTAATTTTTGCAAACAAATAAAAAGTGATGGCCACTAACTTTGTACAAAAAATGGTTATGATGTTGGTTGGGAAACAAACTAGAAGCTTCAAAGAATCCTAAATTTTAGTCAAAACAAACTTGCAAAACAGCTGATCAGCAGGATGGAGAAGCTGCTAAAGGGTGTGAGAAATGACTTTTTCAAAACTTGGATTTTGAGAGAGCTGGGTTTCTAGCTTTATCGTGTTACTCTCAGTGGCTGATCAGCTGTTTGGCCAGATTGTGGGGAGTTGCTGGTACAAGGGAGCTTCAGCTGTGTCCTGGTCTTTTCTCCTGAAGGGAAAAAAGAAAGAATGGCGTCAGAGAAGAATGACAAGGGCTAAAGGAAAGGGAGCATGACAAAGCTGTTCCCCATCTCCTGCATGTCACCTGACTGACACTGACAGAATAGTGAAATGAAGTGCATCAGATATTACTTGCCTTGACATTGCTGCAGGTTATTTTAAAACCAGAATGGCTAAGAATAACTTAGGGCCGTCTCACTTATGGGCTGGGACCAAAGTAAAGCCAATATCATAGACATACAACACAATATAAAAAAATGCCAGGACATGTTTCTACTGTGATTAGATACAAATGGAGAAAGGCCCTGTACTATAAAAGACCAAAACTAAACTGATCTCAATAGACTGCCAGCACAATCTGTTAACATTTCATGTAGACCACTCAACAGATATGTACTGGGAAATAAGTCCCAGTACTTAATAGAATGCAATCTAATCCCAAGTATCTTGGAACTATAACAGTTTAGAGACAGACTCACAATTTCCAATCTGTCAGCTGGTCTTTCAAAAACCATCCTATATTTCAATCTTGTTTCCTCAGCAGCTCCCCTTCTCTGCTACATTCTTAATAAGCATTCTTTGGAGTCAAAGGGACAAAATGGAGACAATAAAATGGAGATTATTCAGAAAGAAAAAGTGTTCACACATTACATTATGCCAAAACTGGGTTTATTTGTGGCTTAGTATATTATACAATCCAGCCCGCATGGTTTGTAAACTAGTAAACCATGTTTACAGCTTAATATGTATGTAAGCCCAATCAAGTATGGTTTAGTTCACAAGTAAATCATTCAGTAGTCCGTTGCGATGTGGATTGATACAAAATGGGGTGAGATAATTTGTACTGCTGTGAGAAACCAGACTTTGTGGTTTCTTTGACACATTGTACAAACCTAAGCAACTGGATGCAGCAAATATGTTGTTAAAACAAATCCAGAACTGATCCGATCACAGAACATTTTCAATCTCGCAAGAAGTCCTAAAAGTCAGTACTTTAATTCCAAAGAATACCAGGGCTATAGAGATCGACTAGGAAGAAAAAAAGTCTCGGGACCAGGCAAACCACTTCCTTGACAAGGAAGCTACAAGTTTCCTTCATTTGGAAGGGAACTCAATTTTTTAAATCCACACCTCCTCCACCCACTATTATTACTCCATCTGAAGGAAGCCACACCTGCTTCGAACTCTCCCGCCAGACGCTTCCCAACCAGTCGGGCAAGGAGAGAGCTGTCCGCTCAGCCAATCCTACCAGGGACCGGCCAAGGAACCGGAAGCGCCCACTTGCCACGATAACGTCACAATGGTTGCGATGGCGCTTGCGCAGTGACACGTCGTCTTCCTTGTATGGAGTGTCGGCTTGGCCGGAGGCAAGGCGCAAAGCGTGAACGAGTGCTGAGAGCAGTGGGTGGGAGGGTGCTGCTCCTGCTCTTCCCGCTCCTCCTCCCTTTCCCCGTCCCCATTCTCGCGGGATCCCTGCAGAGACCGCCGCTGGGGCTGCTTAAACGAGCGAGCACGCAAGCCGAGCGGGGGGCGGGGCGTGTGGGCAGCCATGGCCGGGCAGCAGTTCCAGTACGATGACAGCGGCAACACCTTCTTCTACTTCCTCACCAGCTTCGTAGCCCTCATCGTTATCCCCGCCACCTATTACCTGTGGCCGCGGGACCAGCACGCCGGTGAGTGTAGGGAGGCGGGCTCGTTCCTCCGCCTTCATCTTCCCGTCCGTTCCCTTCGGGGCAGGCCTGGGGCCTCGGCTGCCTCCCCTCTTCGCTCGGCTCTAGCCGGGCCTCGAGAAGGGGCGCAAAGCCCTTCTTACGGCCTCCCTGTTCCTCATAGAGTTCTCTGGGCCTCTCGGCCTTCGCTTCCCCGTGGTTGGTCCTCCTGCTTCGTGCGAGCAGGTGGGAAATCTCAGGGTGGAAGAGTTCAGGCTTGGCTTGGAGTAACGCCTTACAAGCCTGTCTCCTACTGTTTGGGCCGTGGAGGCAGTTGAGTTAGTTCATGGAGCCGTGGTTAATTCAGCCGCTGATTATCATGTTACGTATTCATTGAGTGAAGGGGTGAGCAGGACCCATCAGGCTAGAGCTAAGAGGAGGAATCACAAAATGTACGAGGCTTGTACCTCCTCTTGCTCAGTGCAGAAATCCCAACAGGTGATCGTTAGACCCCAGTTGAACTACTCCGTGGAAGGGGAGACTGTTTCCCTGCTTAACATCTCTTACTATATTGAAGTTATTTCTAACATTTAGCCAGAATCTTGTTTCTCTTCATTTCAACCCATTGGCCCTTGCCCTGCCTTCCATCCCAACAGAACAGTCCCATCTCATTTGCATGTAACCTCCTTTTAGGTATTTGTAGATCATTATCATGATTCCCTTTAATCACTTTTGCAAGCTCATCATGTCCAGTTCTTTGGAGAGCTTGATTTCCAGACCTTTTGCAATCTTGATAATTCTCTTCTGAATTTTCTCCAGCTGCATGGTGCTGAGAAAGGAACATGGTAATCTGAGTGCTGTCTGACCAATGTTGAACGCCATACGCTGGACATAATGTAACACACTGCTTGCTCATTTTCAGCTGGTAGTCACTAGTATCCCTAGACCATTTTCACACAAATTGTCAGCAAATCAAGCATCCTCAGTCCTGTAACTATGCATCTGATTTTTCATAACTGAATACAGGGCCTTCTGTTTGTCATAGTTAAATATCATCTGCTGGATTTCACTCTGTGTTCAAGATATTTTCTTGAATTATGGTTTTGACCTCAGAAATATAACAAATCTCCCTAGCTTGGTATCTTGCAAAGAGTTCAACATCTAGAAGGCCATGGATTCTTGTTACAGAAAATAGAATTGCACAGAAGAACATGAATGTGTGTGCACTGAACAGGTAGATCCATTAGAAGTTATTTGATACAATATGTCACCTTTTCATAATCCAGTGCAAGCATAATTCTGACTGGGGTTGATGGCTTTGTAGTTGAGAAGTGGAAAGCAGGCATCAGTGTCAAGATTATAACTTTGTCCAGAAAGTGTATATTTGGTTTGTAAGGGGATTAGCAGATTTTATGTTGAAGGAAAAAGTTGTTATTCTCATTACTAATTTTAAGCATTACAGAGTTAAGGACCAAAAAATATTAATTAAATGACCTTGCCTGAGTACTCTGCCTTGAAAGCATAAGATTGTAGTCATAGTAATCTAAATAATTCTTGTTTTTTCAGTGAGTTCTATAGAGTAAGTAGCATTTTGATATCAAGCTTGCTTTCTGTATAGCTTTTATATATATGGAAATGCACCTGCCATATGTATTGGAGTCTTAAGAAAGCGGGGCATATCTCATGCCTTCCATGGCACCCTAGTGTTCAGCTGACCATATAATTTTGTTTGTTTTTGAGTGATGTTGTAAATGAGGTGCATTCTTTTGGTATTATTCTTTACTTGCTTTCTGTCATGAAAATAAGCACAAGCAGCTGTCAGTGTTTATTATTATAATGTGCATTTATTTATACTTTTCACTGCAAGATAATTCTGTAAATTCTTGGTGGTAAGTTGGTTTAGTAACTATGAGATATCTTAAGTCTGATTATCTCAGTATAAGAGGCACTCAGGGCTGCAAGTTTATGTAGAATGGGTACTTGGGAATAAAGAATTCAAAGGAAGTCCAGATCACATATGGGATGCTTTTGTAGAAATGTTTTATTTCTAAATATGTAAAAAAGTTATTTTGTCGAAGTGTTTTATTCCTTAATATGTAGAAAAAAATGTTCCTCTTTTGCAATGTTTGAAGTGATTATTGCATTAAGGTAGTATAAAGTTAGTTGCACACCTAAAACATCTTTGCCAGATTCTTACCCATCTTTTTAACAATATCAGCACCAAGAAAGTTAAAGAATGATCTTATCCCTGAATGGTTGTCAGAATTATAATCTGCTTTATCTTTTAACACTGCTTTTGATGCCATTAGTACAGCTCTTTGTGTTTTTTACAGTGTTTAATAATGGTACTGCTGTTGACAAGGTTGCAACAATTTTTATATAAAATCATCTGTTCAGGTTTGACAAAACTGATTTTATTTTTTTTAGAGTCCTCATTTGTTTCTGACTACTTCAAAAATGTTAATCTTGGGTCCGAACAGGATTTGTTTCTTGAACACACATGCCAACTTGGTCTAGTGGTTAAGGCACTGGGCTGGGAACCAGGAGACTGTGAGTTCTAGTCCTGCTTTAGGCATGAAAGCCAGCTGGGTGACTTTGGGCCAGTCTCTGTCTCTCAGCCCAACTCACCTCACATGGTTCTTGTGGTGGAGAAAATAGGAGGAGGAAGGAGTATTAAGTATGTTCCCCACCTTGAGTTATTTATAAAAATAATAAAGGTGGGATAAAAAAAATCTAAAATCTAACGTCTATTTTGATATCTTAGTCTTATTTATGCATGCATGCAAACTCCATCTCTAATTTGCTGTGAGATGATTAGAGTAGTTGGTTACTATGTAATTTTTGAACAATTATGTAATGAGCCGAACATAACAAGCTAACTAGCAGAAGATAATCAAGCATGTACAGCAGTGTTTACAGGAGTTATCTAAGTAACCTGGTCCCAAGCTGCTGAAACTTTTAAAGACAATAAATATGCACTTCAAATAGATTTAGAAATATAGTAGGTATCAGTGCAGATGGGTGGATGCTCCACAAAACTGCACTTTTCAAACACTTTTCAGCACTGTACAAAGTGAATTTCAGCAATCCAACTTAAATACAGTTAATGCATGTATGGTCATAATTAGATCTGCTGGCAATAAGTATAGGTGGTAAAATTGAAAAAAGCTATGCAAAACCATACCTAGTTTACCTACTGCAGGTTATTTTAAAACCAGAATGGCTAAGAATAACTTAAGGCTGTCTCACTTATAGGCTGGGACCAAAGTAAAGCCAAAAAGTCACTATTCTGTGACTATTTCTTAAAACTTAGAACTAAATTCCACTCTGTATTATGTCTAGGGTGGCAAACTAAGCCACACTTATTCTAGTCTCCTGTTTTGGTATCTTCGTGTTTTGAAATGTGCTCTTTCTTCCCTTTTCACATTTTGTCCTACTTTCCTTTGTGCTTTAAAATATCAGATCCTTTATCACATTTCAGAAGACCTTGCTCCTAACACTTTTAGAAAAAGTCTGTTAGAAACAATAATTGTAAGAGTAAAGATTCACTTTAAAAAACGATTTCACTGTTAATGGAGTTGTGTTCAGTAAAACTATTTATACACATGAGAAAATGGAAAACTATTGAGGATAAAATGAGAATTCTCCACATCCTTTTTTATTATTATCAAACTTAGTCTTCACCAGCTTGAGAACTGGAGGAATATAAATTGCATTGTCAGGAAGAACAGAGTTTTGTGTGCACTTAACTATGAGCAAGACTCACTGAACACTGGGATTGTTACAAATTGAGATGATGCAAGATTAAGTTATACCACAAAAACTGTCTAAATTTCAATACATGACTGCTTGCTTTTTCCAGATATTTGCAGGCTCTTGTTTCATGTAAGAGTGTGAATTTGTTAAACATCCTTAACAAAGTAACATTATTTTTTAATGTACTCCATTAAAAAATAAAATTGTGCTGCATATTCAGAAATAATTCCCATTTGTTTCTTATTCCCTTTCTGTTTTAAAAACTCCCTGAAAAATCATGTCTCTAAACTTTGTATAAAGAATGGCTTTTACCAATCTTATGAAGAAGACTTCTTGCAAGATGATGCTGTCAAGGTAATGCATGCTATATGCCAGCAAATTTGGAAAACACAAGAATGGCCATCAGATTGGAAAAAATCAACTTATATCCCCATACCAAAAAAGGGAAACACTAAAGAATGTTCAAACTATCGAACAGTGGCACTCATTTCACATGCCAGTAAGGTAATGCTCAAGATCCTGCAAGGTAGACTTCAGCAGTTCATGGAGCGAGAATTGCCAGATGTACAAGCTGGGTTTAGAAAAGGCAGAGGAACTAGAGACCAAATTGCCAATATCCGCTGGATAATGGAAAAAGCCAGGGAGTTTCAGAAAAACATCTATTTCTGTTTTCTTGACTATTCTAAAGCCTTTGACTGTGTGGACCATAACAAATTGTGGCAAGTTCTTAGTGGTATGGGGATACCAAGTCATCTTGTATGCCTCCTGAAGAATCTGTATAACGACCAAGTAGCAACAGTAAGAACAGACCACGGAACAACGGACTGGTTTAAGATTGGGAAAGGAGTACGGCAGGGCTGTATACTCTCACCCTACCTATTCAGCTTGTATGCAGAACACATCATGCGACAAGCTGGGCTTGAGGAATCCAAGGCTGGAGTTAAAATCACTGGAAGAAACATTAACAATCTCAGATATGCAGATGATACCACTTTGATGGCTGAAAGTGAAGAGGAACTGAGGAGCCTTATGATGAAGGTGAAAGAAGAAAGTGCAAAAGCTGGCTTGCAGCTAAACCTCAAAAAAACCAAGATTATGGCAACCAGCTTGATTGATAACTGGCAAATAGAGGGAGAAAATGTAGAAGCAGTGAAAGACTTTGTATTCCTAGGTGCAAAGATTACTGCAGATGCTGACTGCAGTCAGGAAATCAGAAGACGCTTAATCCTTGGGAGAAGAGCAATGACAAATCTCGATAAAATAGTTAAGAGCAGAGACATCACACTGACAACAAAGGTCCGCATAGTTAAAGCAATGGTGTTCCCTGTAGTAACATATGGCTGCGAGAGCTGGACCATAAGGAAGGCTGAGCAAAGGAAGATCGATGCTTTTGAACTGTGGTGTTGGAGGAAAATTCTGAGAGTGCCTTGGACTGCAAGAAGATCCAACCAGTCCATCCTCCAGGAAATAAAGCCAGACTGCTCACTTGAGGGAATGATATTAAAGGCAAAAGTGAAATACTTTGGCCACATAATGAGAAGACAGGACACCCTGGAGAAGATGCTGATGCTAGGGAGAGTGGAAGGCAAAAGGAAGAGGGGCCGACCAAGGGCAAGATGGATGGATGATATTCTAGAGGTGACGGACTCGTCCCTGGGGGAGCTGGGGGTGTTGACGACTGACAGGAAGCTCTGGCGTGGGCTGGTCCATGAAGTCACGAAGAGTCGGAAGCGACTAAACGAATAAACAACAACATGAAGAAGACTGAATAAAGTCTAGATATTTTTGACTATTAAAAAGAATAGCTTGTTGGCAGTATAGTTTAGTTGCAGAGCATTTGACTTGCATGTAGTATTTTGTGGGTTTTGGTTGTGTTTTTGAAAAAAGTATAAATTGTGACTTGTAAGTTTGAATGTATCAGCCATACTATACGGTATGTAAAAAATGGAATCTGTTCTTAGTCTATGGAGTATCATTATAGTAATACTTCATGAGTATGTAATCAATAACTGCAAGAAGTAGCTATTCCAAGTAGCAACAGATGACAGTATTCCAGCCGAGCTATTTAAAATCCTAAAATATGATGCTGTTAAAGTATGCCAACAAATATGCCAACAAATCTGGAAAACCCAACAGTGGCCACAGGATTGGAAAAGGTCAGTTTACATTCCAATTCCAAAGAAGGGCAATGCCAAAGAATGTTCAAACTACCGCACAATTGTGCTCATTTCACATGCTAGCAAGGTTATGCTCAAAATCCTACAAGCTAGGCTTCAGCAATATATGAACTGAGAACTACCAGAAGTACACGCTGGGTTTCGAAGAGGCAGAACAACTAGAGATCAAATTGCTAACACTCGCTGGATCATAGAGAAAGCAAGAGACTTCCAGAAAAACATCTACTTCTGCTTCATTGACTATGCTAAAGCCTTTGATTGTGTGAATCACAACAAACTGTGGCAAATTCTTAAAGAGATGGGTGTACTGGACCACCGGACCACCTTACCTGTCTCCTGAGAAACTTGTATGTGGGTCAGGAAGCAACAGTTAGAACTGGACATGGAACAACCTATTGGTTCAAAATTGGGAAAGGAGTGCGACAAGGCTGTATTTTGTCACCCTGCTTATTTAACTTATATGCAGAGTACATCATGAAAAATGCCGGGCTGGATGAATCACAAGCCAGAATTAAGATTGCCGGGAGAAATATCAACAACCTCAGATATGCGGATGATACCACCCTAATGGCAGAAAGTGAAGAGGAACTAAAGAGCCTCTTGATGAGGGTGAAAACGGAGAGTGCAAAAGCTGGTTTGAAATTCATTAAAAAACTCAGATCATGGCATTTGGCCCCATCACTTCCTGGCAAATAGAAGGGGAAGAAATGGAAGCAGTGACAGATTTTATTTTCTTGGGCTCCAGGATCACTGCAGATGGTGACTGCAGCCATGAAATTAAAAGACGCTTGCTCCTTGGGAGGAAGGCTATGGCAAACCTAGCCAGCATATTAAAAAGCAAAGATATCACTTCGCCAACAAAGGTCCGTATAATCAAAGCTATGGTTTTCCCACTAATGGTGTATGGCTATGAGATCTGGACCATAAGGAAGGCTGGGCGCTGAAGAATTGATGCTTTCGAACTGTGGTGCTGGAGAAGAATCTTAAGAGTCCCTTGGACTGCAAGGAGGTCAAATCAGTCAATCCTACTGGAAATCAGCCCTGACTGTTCATTGGAAGGACAGATACTGAAGCTGAAGCTCAAATACTTTGGCCACCTAATGTGAAAAGAGGACTCACTGGAAAAGACCCTGATGCTAAGAAAGACTGAAGGCAAAAGGAGAAGGGGACGACAGAGGATGAGATGGTTAGATAGCATCACCGATGCAATGAACATGAATTTGAGTAAACTCCGGGAGACAATGGAGGACAGGAAGGCCTGGCGTGCTATGGTCCATGGGGTCACTAAGAGTTGGACACGACTGAACAACAACAACAATATATGTGGGAAGCTACACCTAACATTTTCTACAGTGGACTTTCCCCTTTGTTTTATTCATCTTGTTTCCCAAATCTGCTATAAAGGTTTCCTGAATTTGCTGGGGCAGTTTTGAGGTTATGAGCAGGAATGCTGGTGAAAGAAGGAATCAATTTGTAAAGAATCTTGGATCTCAGTGGATCACTTTCTAGTTTCTCTTAACTGTAGCTTTGGTTATTTTAACCTACAATAATCCTCATTCAGTTTTGTGAATTCTGTGTAAGCTAACCCGTCATTTTTAATGGACTGGACTAAGTGACTATTTATTTATTATATTGTGTGTCTTCGCCAATATCTTAAAGCAGCCCACCATTTCCAAAGTTTCAACAATTTCCTCAACCACTTTCTAATTTGCAATTTAAACACAGATTTTTATGTTTCATTTATTTCCATAATATTAATTCATATCTGACTAACATTGGCATTTATATCTTCTCAGTTAACTAGATTAAAAACTTAGGAAATATTATAGAAAACATCTAAAATTCAAGATTATTTTTAAAAAGAAAATGCTGAACTCTATTTCAGGCAGACTAACAGGATTTCAACTATTTTCCTGGTAGTTGTAGAAACTAGGGCACCTAGTGACCCTCCTCTCCATCTCTCTTCCCACACATCCCATCTCAGGAGCAAAATTTCTGTTAAATATGAATGTTAAACATAGACCTTACTTTGGAGATCTGTAAGTTATAGAATTAAATCTAGTGGTGCCTTTGTGTGAATAGAAAGACTGGATACATTGATTAGAGTTTTTGATATAGGAATATATCCAGTAACAAATGAGGTGAGATAATTTTCACAGATCCTTTGCATCCTTCATGCTGTTCTGGATGATCCCCTAACTGTTGGACCTGATTTTCAGAGTGTATAGAGGGGGAATTGCTAAAAAGCATGTTTCCTCTTCCGTTAATGGAAATATGTCTACTAAGTCTCTTATCTGAACAGAAGGATACAAAGGGTTTAACCTTTAGTCTAACTACTCACTAGATTCTAACAGATAATGCTAGTTGCCAGCATTATAACAGCAGGGAATATTGAGTGGAGGGTACATGTTACTAAATATTTTTTCCTTAACTATATCAAGCCAGCACTGCATTTGCATAGTCCCTTTTTAGTAACTCTTAAAATATTTGTCTCAGCTGGTACAGCACCTGTCTAACCTTGTCTGGGTTTGAAAGCTAAGCTGGGTTGGGCCTGGTTAGTACTTGGATGAGATCTTTACCTTGTATTCCCTTGATGATTTTTGAAAAGTAAAAAAAAGCAGGTTTGGGACGCTCTTTCAGAAAAGTGAAATATTTAACCATATCTGATGTCAGCCAGGTCATATTCTGTGCATTTGTATAGTAGGAGGTGAATGATAATATGGGGGAAAAAGTGAAATATGTAGTTTTACAGGTAGTATCGCAAAGTTTTTCCTTTAAGATTTGAGCAGATTCAAGAAGAGAGCCTAAGATGTAAGTTATTTTGTTTCTATTAAATGGTAAAATTATCTTCCTTCCCCAGAGCAAATTCGTTTAAAGAATTTAAGAAAAGTTTATGGAAGATGCCTGTGGTATCGATTGCGATTGTTAAAGCCCCAGCAGAATATAATGCCTACAATAAAGTAAGTATGCTTTAATAGGATTTCTACTTTATAGTTTTTTAGAATTCTAATAAAAACCATATTATTTTAACATAAAATATTGAGAAATCTGATAAGGTCGGCATTTTACCAATAGCTCCTAGCAGATGTCGTTGAAGTTTTAATTGTAAAAAAATTGAAAATGATTCCTAAGTCATGGATTGGATTTCAGATAAGAAAGAACCTAGTGCCAATGTGCAGTGTTTTGGATTCACAGATCTTCCTGCTTTGGAGAAAGAAACATATGTCTATGATGTACTGTTTTTAAAATTATATTGTGGAAACCCTAGAATTCTATACAGGCTGAGGATTCCTCAGTGGAAGATGAAGCTTCGCCAAAAAAAAAAAAAAACAGTCCACCAAACATCCTACTTTCTGGAGGATTGTTGGGTATATGCTTTTATTACTTAAGACATGTTAAGCTGAGTACCCAGCGGGAATACTTGAAGGGACTGTAGAATATTGACTGTAGAAACTAATAGACATACTTGTTTAATTCCTTTGGTTTTGAGAGATGTATAGAGATTCTTTTAGCTATTGTTTCCTCTGTTGTTAAGTCTTTAAATGTACCTGGATATGTTGGTTGCATGAGATTTCTTTCCAAAATTTTAAATATTTAAAATTGCTTTCACTTTCAATTTTACAGAAAAGCTGTTTTGCTTGCTGGATGGGCACTGTTTTTGTTTCTTGCTTACAAAGTGTCCAAAACAGATAGAGAATATCAAGAATACAATCCATATGAAATATTACAATTAGACCCAGTAAGTAGCACCATTTTTCATTATTTGAGCTAAAATTGACACTAAATTTAAATATTTCAGAATGGCCCTCAGTGAACTATCACATGCTTAATCTGTCTGTCTGTTCCTAACTCCACAGACCTTCTTCAGAAGGCAGATTAGGGACACATGGAAAAGGGAGGGAAATCTGTTCTGCCAGTTGTGTTTGCCTAATGACAACAGGCAGCATTCAGCCAGCAGAGAGATGTTGAGTTATTTTTTTATTTGAAAAGTCATGTGTATTAAGACAAGATGTAAATGATGTATTTAATTTTCAGTATTTCATTTGTGAATGTTAGTCACATTTTGAGCTTTTGAGAAAAGGTGATGATTTGAAACTCTGCATTGAATACCTGGCACTATTCCATAAAACGATGTAAATTAGGCATGCAAGGAAAGCAACAGATTTGCTAAACAATTCTACTTGGTATTAATACATAGAAATGCAGTTCAGATCTAAAGACAGTGGGCCCAAGTTCTGCCTTGCATATTAAATGCATTTCAAAAGTTTAAAACACAATATCCTTATATGAAGCAATAATGTATATCTCTGAAATTACAGGTGGCATTCAGTTGTGCCTGTCTGTTCATGGGAGGACTTTTTGCACTTCCAGTTATATTAGGAGGAAGTAACTCTTTCAAAAGCAATGTTAACAGCAGTAGCAGATTGGTAGGATCATATCTTAGAATCCTTTCCAGTGGGTTTAGATCTGTTTTGGGACTGACAGGGCTTTAGATAATCTAGGACTATGCCAGAAATTAACAAGTGGCTGTATCCCTGTTGTTTTGCTGGACTTCTCAGCCACTATGGACCATAATAAGTTGTAGCTGTCTCAAACTGTTGTCTGAATGTAATGATGAATTGTATGTGAGCTATGAAACTAAATTTTACAGTAATCCAGGCAAGCCAAAGGTCTGTTGTTAGTGGTTATGAGCTAATATGGGCTTTGCTGTGAATGTTCAGAATCAAGGTGTACTGAGTTCAGTGGAACTTACTTTCAGGTAAGTGAAGATGGTTGCACCCTTTATTTGTTCCATATAACTAATATGAACGTCTTCTTTTAATAGGGTGCAACAGTGTCAGAAATTAAAAAGCAATACCGTTTGCTGTCGCTGAAATACCATCCAGATAAAGGTGGTGATGAAGTTATGTTTATGAATATTGCTAAGGCGTATGCAGCGTAAGTTTCTTAAGTTCTGTTCATAGGAGGGAAAATTGTTGTAAACAACTTGAATGTATGCTAATGCCATTATCTATATGTTTGAGCCAATTTGTCTACTTACAGCAATTGTTACAATACAGAATTGATTTTGTTTCCTTTTTGGTATATAAGTTGATTTGTGATTCTGGTTTATAAAACAAGCAAAGATCTAAGGTTTTAGATTCCCAGCCATATGAGGGCTTCAGAGGAAGGGAAGAATCATTATATTATATAAATGTAAATTATTTTCTCCCTTTTGGCATCAGAAATGCACATTTGGACCACAGAGGAGCCTTGTTATCACTGGGGATAATGCTGGATCACTTCCATTTCAAACTGCATTCTCCCCTCTCCTGTCCCAGTTGGTTGTTGTCAACAGAGGTTACTGTTACTAATTGGTATACCTTGATGATATTCTTGCATGTCGTTTCTTTGCCATAGCTGTCTGCTGTACTATTTCAGTATGGATCATCTTGGGGATTTAAGTTTTTATGCAGCAAATTTTAAGGCTTTTCTTTGAGCAAAAAAACATATGCACCCTTGAAAGAAGCAGTGAGGTGCTTTCTAACATAACTGTGCCTCTTATTTTGTAGTTTAACTGATGAAGAATCTCGAAAAAATTGGGAAGAATATGGCAGCCCTGATGGACCACAGGGTAATTCTGTGGATTATTGTACCAAGTCATAGTTTATGTAGCATCCTGACTTTTGCTCTGTGACTTGTGCTATCAGTAACATTATTCATTTTATGTACTGTGTGTGTACAGTTATGTCATTTATCTTTGTACCTACTTATTTAGGAAATTTTAATTGAGAAGTTTTGATAAGCCCCAGTATCATGTGGGCTAACTTCAATGTCACTCATGCCTCATTCCACTATTCAGTCTATTACACACCAGTGAATCCTAAGTTATGCAGAGAGCTATCTTCATAAACCTTTATATGTTTGTTTATGCATTTTGCTTGGTAAATTACAACTTCACATAGAATGTTGTCCTGCTTATGTTTTTGCTTGCTACGTGGGAATGGTAGTTCTGATACACATATAAAGTCAGATAGAATTGTGGACATTATGGATGGCCATAATTTGTTGTTATGAAAACATTCTGGAGAATTTGGAATATCTCAATTTCATACCTACTGTAAATTCATGTCTACTGGTATTTCCAAATCAACCAACAGCTTCTCATGGAATAATTATACAGGTTCCATTGCTTACTGTTCCCCTGTGGGTCAGTTGAAGGGAAGTTGTTTACAAAGCCGTGAAAGTCAAGGTTAATGCACTGCTGTGCTGTCCTGAGTTGGCATCAGTAGCATGATGAATTTGCTCTAAAGTTACCTCTCCATAGTAAGCTACTCAGAGCTAAAACCAAATTGAGTATGCATAATCCATTCAGTTTGTATATCTTCCCCAAGAGCATGGTATTTGCAGTTCTTACAGCCTTCTAGGTCCTAGGGATGTTTCTTTAAAAGTTATCTTACAAGCTAACCTTCAAAATAGGTTGGATTGTCTTGTTATACAGAGAAGCCTTTATCACTTCTTGCAGTTAGCTTGGATTGTAGTTAGTTATCTTTTAGGTCATCTGTACTTTTACAAAGCAGTACAACTTCTTTTCATACCACGGGTGTCTCTTGATCTTAGAGGCACCCTTCGTCTCCTGCTATCTGTGAAGGAGTGTTTATCTCCTTAAAGCCCCAGGGCAGATAGGAGCAAAAAGGTCATTCCTTTAGTTGGTTCTGTGTGCAGATATGTACCACAGATAGGGCTTTTTTAAAACAATAAGATTTTTAGTTTTTGTTTAATAAGGGAAAGCTCAGGATGTAAAGATGTATAATTCACCCAGCTTGTATGACTGGAGGAATTTATGTAAGTTGATTATATTGCCATATTTTGTAACCCATTTTTCCATGTTTTTTTGCAGCTACAAGCTTTGGAATTGCATTGCCAGCTTGGATTGTGGATCAGAAGAATTCTATTTTGGTAAAGCAACTCCCAATTTGGCTTTATTAAGCTGAAATCCTTAGTGCAGATGATGGTCAACAGAGTTTTTTTTAACAGTCATTTAGAGAAAAATGACAGTCCGTTGATGTATGTAAACTTTGGCTTTTCTGTTGCCAGCCTTGGGAAACTTAGCATTTGTCCTCCAAGATGCAGTCTAATTTTGTATGAAGAATTAGTAGTCCTCCTGGCTTCAGCTTTTAGTGGTGGAGTGTACTTTGCCTGTGATTTAACTATGGCGAGTCTTGGAGGCTTTCTTTTATTGCTGGGAGGCAAGATAATGTAGTATGTCCCAGTGGTAATTTGACTTTGCTTACCCTGTTCTGCAAGTTACAGATTCTGTAAACACATTTCAATTCAATCTTGTCACGTTGCCAAGCTGCAGTGGAAGGAAAAATGCCTGAACTGCTAAGCTTAGGATAGGAACATTCATTCCTAGATACTTTGTTTGAGGTTTAATTGCATATATCCTGAGGTTACTTAGAATAATCTAATCTAGTGGTTCTCAACCTTGGCATCTTTAAGATGGGTAGTCTTCAATTCCCAGAATTCCTCAGCAAGCATGCTGGCTGGGAAATTCTGGAGGTTGAAGTCCACCCCTCTTAAAGATGCCAGGGTTGAGAAACACTGATCTAACCTATGCTGTGAGCCCATAAATTGCAAACATGATGTCCATTCCTATTGCTGCTTGCCTTCTTGAAGAAAGAGATTAAAAGATAATATCACACTTCCTATAGTTTCAAGTCCAAAATATCTGAAGTTCTAAAATAATGAGATTTAAACAAAAATGCTTCAAGGGATATGGTACTTGTTCTGATACATATATGCTATATCAGATACCTTTTCAGCTAGAGACACAAATATATGCTTCCCCTCTGCCTTTTGTTAATTATTTGAAGATGAAAATAATGCTGGAATCTAAACACAGGTGTGTTGGCAATTGGCCTCTTGTTGTAAAATGACATTAAATTGATAATTGCAGATATATTATTGTAACTTGTGTCATAATTAGAATGGCTATTCTTTGTTGTTTATCTTCAATAGTTAAAATTTTGTCAACACAAATAGTTTCTCTTTAGCAGAGTGGGAATCTAGCAAGGAAAATATAGAGTAGGAGTCTTTTAAACTATGACTTGATTATTTGCTTGGTTTCTGAAATTTTTCTTTCAGTGCTTATAGGTAATACAACATACAAAAAGATGGCTGTGCCTATGTCGGCATTTGTGACTTTATTACAGGGTTTCTGATATTTCTTTTCATATTCCCTAGGTTTTGCTGGTTTATGGATTAGCATTTATGGTTATTCTTCCAGTGGTTGTAGTAAGTATTGTTTTAAATCAAGAGTGAAAAATATATTTCACAAGGTACAAAGTATGGAAATGTCAAACCCTGTGTTCACAAAGTCAACCATCCCAACATTATGATAATTTTCTAACCTTGCAACTCATATTTACACATATATCAAACTAAATGGAGAAGAAATTGAAGTCGTCAACTATTTCATTCTACTCAGATCAACGATCAATGCCAAGGGAAGTAGTAATCAAGAAATCAAACGATGTATTGTGTTGGGAAAATCTGCCTTCAAAGACCTATCTAAAGTTTTCAGAAGTAAAGATGTCAGTTTAAAAACAAAGGTGCCTCAGAAAGACGTCAGTGCAAAAACAAAGGAAGACTCATGCCATGGTATTCTCAGTTGCCACATATGCCTGTGAAAGTTGGACATTAAAAAAGGAAGATAGAAGAAGAATGGATGCATTCGAATTGTGGTGTTGGTGAAGATTATTGAAAATACCATGGACTGCCAGAAGAACAAACGAATCAGTTTTAGAAGAAATGCAACCAGAATGTTCCCTAGAGGCGAAGATAACTAAGCTTAGACTCTCATACTTTGGGCACATTGTCAGGAAAGACCGATTGCTTAAAAAGGACGTCATGTTTGGCAAAGTTGAGGGCCAACGGAAAAGAGTGCGATGGATTGATACAATTATAGCAACAATGGATGCAAACATTGGAACAGTCAGGCATATGGCGCAAGACTGAACAGCATTTCGTTCTGTTATACACAGGGTCGCCATGAGTCGTAAACGACTCGACAGCAACTAACAACAACAGCAGCATATGATCAGTGTGCCAAATCTGTGTAGCATATTTCAAGTATGCCCATGACAGTTGATTATTCAAACTCTGTGGTCTCCAGTTTTATGAAGATTGTCGTATGTTACCTAGGTTCTATTTTTGGCTAAAACAAAAGGGCTAGAATTTGAATTCTGAGTGTTCAGAGATGTTGAATTTCAGGAGGAAATGCTCTGTATTGCTCCTCTGTATAGCTTACAGAATAATATGTTTTGGATACTTAATAAGTACATACAGATGGTGAAGCATGAAAATAGATGCTCAGTTCTCTGCTGAGCATCATTGACTGAATGCATTATGCTTTTCAGTACAAAGGGTTGGCATTTTAAGTTTGTCACATTTCCTTCTTTGCAATCATTTTATGGTTTTCCTGCTGCTTGGCATTATACTACATGATACAATACTTTTATGCAGCACAGATTCTTTGTGTCTTTCAACTTTTGATCCTGTAATGTCAACTGTCATCTACAGAACTGCTAGAGTTTTTGTAATTCATTGCTTTAATAAGGATTATGCTCTTGCAATCCCAGAGGATCAAAATTGGAGAAAATGGTAGTATATTCACTGCATTTGTGTATCATTAATAGATGTCAATGTTTCTGTCTTAAACGACTTAGGGTTCTTGGTGGTATCGATCCATACGTTACAGCGGAGACCAGATTCTCATCCGTACAACCCAAATTTATACCTATTTTGTTTATAAAACCAGAAATATGGATATGAAAAGTAAGTGTTATGCACCAGTTAAATATTAAAATATAAATTTGTGCTTCTTTTGTAGTTCTTTAGAGATAGACCTACAATCTGCAGAATGTTTAAACTTTATGTACTAGGTTTTCTATGGTATGCTACTTGATTTCTTGAGAAGAATGTGGGATTAAGGTGCTAAACCTGTGAATGGGCTGTAAATTTGAGGTGGAGTTGGTTAAATTAAGTTTTCTCCTCATCCTAGGAAGAAGACTAGATGACTAGATTAAACCGGAACATACTCTGTAAAGCATATTTTGTTGTTATGGGAGAGGGTCAGTTATGCAAATCCTCTTCCTCTAGCACTCTGGTACAGTTGGAATACAAATTCTGTGAGGCTTAAGGCACCAATTTCACCCTTTAAATTGCCCCATTTCCCCACCTCCAAAACGTCCAGAAATGTCACCCTTGTCATGATGGCTCCAGTTATATCATAAAATCATCAGCCATACTCCTTATAGTCTCCAGGTGCAGCAGGAGGAGGAAGTGTTTCTTACAAACTAAAAAAAGTTATCCACTCATGCTTTAGTATATCAAAAAGTCATGCTAAAATCCAGAGTTGTTATTCAAAAACTGCTGCTCCAGCACAAAGCAACTTCTTGCTCACACATCTGGGACAATGCCAGCAGCTCTTTTGCTCCCTAACACAATTCTCTGGATGTAACCATGCACTGATTTCAGCACAGTAGCTGCATGATCATATGGAAAGAATTCTGTACAGACTGATACCATATACAGGTTTCAGATAATCTTCTGGCTTAAAAATGAAGTACAGGGTACCAATAGAAGAGGATAAATAGCTTGAATTGTTGATAAGTAAATGTAAGGAAGATACCTATTATAGGCATTCTAGTGTACTCATACAACTTTGTGCTGTAGAAGGATAATGGGATTGTTAATGTTTTCTGTGAAGACAATGTATGTTGATATTATAAGGCTGGTAACTGAGACATAATTTTAGCTGGTATTTGTGTTAATTGTCATCCATCTTGGATCTTAAAACAGTATGCATAGCCACCATGGAGAAAGTCCCATTGTAAGATTTCTGAGTCCCCCTGCATGAAAATAGTTGTCTAAGGTAGTCCTGCTTTGTCCTTGCTTCTATAGGGAGAGAGTGATCATAAGGTATTTGTATTATCTTTAGTTCTTTGCTGTTGGTGAGTACCTGAAGAGAAAGCGGTAAATATAAATAAACATCTTGCTGGGACAGATTTTGAGAAAGTCTTTACATACATCTTAATACATTTTGCATATTTACATTGCATTTATGTTATTTTCTCTGCAGGACTTATAATGGTTTTAGCAGGGGCTTCTGAATTTGATCCTCAGTATAATAAAGATGCCACAAGCAGACCTGTAGATAACATTCAAATACCCCAGGTTTGTTATTAGTGGAGTGTGTTTTTCTTTGTGTGTTGGTACCAAACATCCTTTAGTTACATTCTCTCTCTCTTTCATTTTCAGCTTATCAGAGAAATTGGCAGCATTAATTTGAAGAAGAATGAACCTCCACTTACTTGTCCATACAGCTTGAAGGCCAGAGTACTCTTACTAGCTCACCTTGCCAGAATGAAAGTTCCTGAGACACTTGAACAAGGTATGTTGCTTCTAGAAACCATGATAGTGTAGGGCTAGAACAAGGACTTGAAATAATCTTGTTGAATTTCAAGTATCACACTTGTTTTTGTTCAATAAGAGGTAGCATTTATTTTGATGGCAAGGAAACATGTTTGCTGTTTTTTTTTTAAGTTCACAAAAGGGATTTAAGTTTTAAGCAGAAAAGCCAGTTGTACCTTCATCACGTACATATTTGTGGTAATCACTGACAGAAATTTGAGTTTAACCGAGCCTTGGCTGAAATCTGCATATTTCTTAAACCAAGTTATACCTGAACTAGTTACTTCTGCAGACAGTCCCTTTCCTGCCGCTTGCCTCCCTCTGTATGAACTAGGAAGCCTCTTTAGCTGTAAATTCCTGTTAATGGACAAACAGGAAACTATAGTAAATAGCCTCTGAATAGCTATTTAGAAGCTATCAGCAACAGAAAATTATGCTTAATTGTGACTTCTAGATTTCTTTACGTTACTTGCTTATGGGAAGAGCCATGGCAGCAAAAAGAATGTTTGTGTGTGCCTGTGTGTGCAAGAATAGTGTTTGTGCATATCTTGATTTACATCAGGAGTAATAATTTGAATAGTGTTGGATGAAACATACTGTGTCCATCAGTCATTGGTGGAGAGATTCCCTCTTCCTCTACAGTCTCTCGGGTGCCCCCCAGATCTGCTCTAGAGGACCGAAGGACCCTTCAGAGCAGATTTGGAGATGGTGTGGAGGTATGTAAGAGGGAAGAGAAGACGGGCCGTCCTTTTGCACAAACAGAAGCTTGCTTGCATAATGCCATGTGGAGCTTTTGACAGGGGTCTCTTGGTAGCCCTATGATGATGAGAAAGCAAAGACTATAGTCATGGATAGTAGTCATCTTATGCACAGAATTGCTCCGTTTTTCCTTTCTTGTAGATCAACAGTTTATCTTAAAAAAGTGCCCTGCTTTGCTTCAAGAAATGGTAAATGTAATCTGCCAGTTAATACTCATGGCACGTAGCCGTGAAGGTAAGTCCTAACAATAGTTATATACTTGTGAATACTATAATATTTAATATTCTATAACCTCTCTATGGGAACAAGTAATATGTGAGGAAAGAGTAACATTGTACTTACTTTAACTTTCTTAAATAGCTCTGTCTGTCTGTCTGTCTGTCTGTCTGTCTGTCTGTCTGTCTGTCTGTCTATCTATCTATCTATCTATCTATCTATCTATCTATCTATCTATCTATCTATCTATCTATCAAATTTATCACCGCCCATCTCCCAAAAGGGACTCTGGGCGGTTTACAATAAAACATAGATAAAAATATAAAACTATAAAACCCTATAATACAAATACAATAAATATAATAAAAACCTCGATGGTTAAAAGTTCTTTATGATTTGCAGGCAGAGCACGGTCCTTCTAAGAAACTAACCATCCCCAGGAATGGCTACTCTCCCTCCTGCCCCAGGCATAATTACAGAACCAGGTCTTTAGCTGTTTCCTAAAGTCCAGGAGGGAGGGAGCCAATCTCACTTCCGGAGGGAGGATATTCCAAAGGGCAGGGGCTGTTGCAGAGAAGGCCTGCCTCCTGGACCCCGCCAGATGGAATTCTCTTGCAGATGGGGTCCGTAGCATGCCCTCTCTACACAACCGGCTTAAACTGAATTGCATTAAGGCACTCTTAAACTAGAGCAAGAGATCTGGTAGTATTTTAAAAGATACTCCTTCTCTGAGTCCACTTTCCAGTTTCACTAAAGTACCCAGCATTATAGTTCCCTGGGTGTATTACAGGTAGTCCTAGGTTAATGACAACTTGTTCAGCGATTGTTCAAAGTTAAGGGCAGTGCTAAATGAGTGGTGGTTATGACTGATCCTTGAAATTCTGCTGTCCCAGCACCCCCACGTTCACGTGATCGCAATCTGGGTGCTTGGCAACTGGCCCGCACTTAATGACGGTTGCAGCATCTCGTAGCCGCATGTTCATGATTTGCAGCCTTCCCTGCTGGCTTCCCACAAGCAAAGTCCATGGGGAAGCTAGCAGGGAAGGTCGCAAGTTGCTCCGGTAAGTCTCCCCCACCCATGCACTCTCCCCCAGCCCCTCTGCACTTGCACCACACCGGCTACCTGCACACCCTCGCGCACCTTCCCTGAACCTCACAGCACTTGCGCTTCACCTCCCCAGCTACTAGTACACCCTCCCCAAGCCTTGCTGCGCTTGTGCAATGCCTCCCTAGCCACTTGCTCACCCTTCCCAGCCACTTGCGCACCGTTACACACCCAGCAGCAGCCACTTACCTGCCTGCTGACCTGCTTGCGAGCTGCCTGGAACTTGCAACTTCCTGCTGGTTTCTCCACTGACTTTGGTTGTTGGAAGCCAGTAGGAAGTTGCGAGGTGGTGCTTGCTTAATGACGCACGATCCTCACTTAACAACAAGAACGGGGACTGCACAGATTGCCATCACTAAGCAATGTGGTCATTGTGCTTTATGATTGCATTGCTTAGTGACAGAAATTCTGGTTCTAATTGCTGTCGTATTTGGAGGACCCTGTACTGTGTATTGCAAATTAATACTGACAATTCAGTATACATATTTCCCTTTATCTCTCCCTCAGAAAGAGAATTTCGTGCTCCATCATTGGCTTCTTTGGAAAACTGCATGAAACTTTCTCAGATGACTGTGCAAGGACTTCAGCAGTTTAAGTCTCCACTCCTTCAACTCCCACATATTGAAGAAGATAATCTCAGAAGGGTCTCTAATCATAAAAAGGTAGAAGACACTGAGATAATTGGTAGCATCTTAGAACTAACTTGCTCTGACCACATTTTGGAAAAAGTTTATTCTTTGAGATACTAATTCATACAAAATTTTGTCCAGAAGGATTATATTTCAGGGTCATAAAACAAGAGAAAGTCTACAATAGCTGTTGTTCCAAATCCCAGAGAAGCAAAAAGCTGCTGGCTAGGTGGTGGCACAGTGTTACTAATCGCTCATTCTGTTACCAACATCTCCAGCCATATGATGTTAACCTGATTTTGATGCTAGTTTGCAAAAATGGCACAGAAAACTACTTATTTCTGCACAGCTTTTAACGGTGCAATTTTATTATTTATTTATTATTCAAATTTTGTTACCTCACATCTCCCCCAAAAGAGGAAATTATCAACTGATGATGCTTAGCTTTTTGTATCTTAGCAAATGGCATTTCTGAGTAGATGGAAAGGTGGAATGTCAAGTAGGCAGAATTTAATGCCAGTTTGACAGTTTGAGGCTAGCTGTTGGCTTGACTAGAGGAGTGTGCGTGAGAAAACAGAAGCAACATTCATTTTCCACCTTCCTGTCTCCTTTCTCTTTTGATCTCAAAGATTACCAGTTGATCTTTATGTTTAATTAAACACTGCTCCATTTCCAGAGAATCACACATAGGGATTCAACATATATTGTCTTCTTTTTGTAACAAGGTAACATTTAAGAAAAAACAAATTTAAGGTTGGATACAGTTTATGTTCTTGATAACTCATATCTAATTTCATTATTAATCATGTTGCAGGAACATTTTCTTAATTAAAACGTTCCAGGTTTTAAGAGCAGCTGCTAGTTTTTAATAGAAGGTGTGTGAAATGGAAAATGTGCTTTGTTTTCAACCCAAAATAAATACATTGTTCTTTCAAAATTCTGCCCTGCTGTTCTGGGGATGCTGGGGCTTGGTAGCACAGAAAACTGCAATGTTTTGGTCAGCCTGGTTTTTAGCCAAAACGGAATCCAGAGGGGCCTTACGGTTTTTTCATTTCAACACTTTGAGTCAATGTTGACTCCTGGCAGCTGCCTGGACAAGTCCCTGCAGTTTTGTTGGCAAGATTTTTCTGGTTTGCCATTGCCTCCTTCTGAGGGCTGAGAGAGTGACTGGCCCAAGGTCCCCCAGCTGGCTTTGTGCCTCAGGTGGGACTAGAACTCTCGGTCTCCCGGTTTCTAGCCGGTTGGCTACACCAAACTGGTGAATTGGTGCATTTTGCTTTTTCTCCCCATGTCCTATGCACTGACCCACCCACTAGTCTTATCCTAATCAATCAAGTGCCTTCCTTTCTTTGGGTCCCCTTAGATGCCACTGCTACCAATGTTCTTGGGTTCAAACATGGCCTATTAACTGCTCTGACCACTCCCCAACCCCTCTTCTTCTCAATGTTTTCTTTTCTCTAACTCTCTTTAGTTATTGTCCTTGGCTTTTTCCTTCACTGAACCACATCTGCACAGAACCCCAGACCATCTGAAACTAGCTGATCCATGTAGATGTATTGCACATCTTTATAAAGTATAGCCTTTTGAAACTAATGTGGCAAAAATTCAGCCTTTTTCAGCATGTGCTATCTTTTGCGAAGCTTAAAATATTAATGAGGCATTATGTAAGCCATAGTTCAGAGTGTAAGTTTTTATTTAGCAATGACATATTTGCATAAATCTTAGAAATGTATTGATAAACAATGTATATGATACCTTATTTTCTAAAAGTGAAGAAAGATACTTTGCTTTGTTTGTGAAAACAGTACAAAATTAAATCTATCCAAGACTTGGTGAGTTTAAAAGCCTCAGATCGTCACAATTTACTGCACTTTCTTGAAGATGAAAAATACGAAGAAGTTATGGCTGTCCTTGGCAGTTTTCCACACATCACCATGGATATAAAACCCCAGGGTAGGTGTCATCTGCTTTCTTAGTGATTTGATAAGGATTCCTACTATCAAATTAATGCCATATATTGAATGATGTTAATGAATTTATACTGTTAATCCCTTAGGGATTTTGAGTTTTCCTGGATTGGTTGTCTTAGATTTGAGGTTCAAATAAAGAGGATATAATAAACTTCCATGTTGACAGGTTAACATGTATAACTCTGGAGGATGGTTGTGCAAAATGTTTCAAGGCTGGAGTTTCATGAAATGCCCTGTTTCCAAATGTGAAACTACTCTGGCCATGGAACAGCCTACTCCAAGCATTGCAGAAGAGTTTCAGGCTTGAAAAATCTGTTCTCAGTATGAAATGCTTCCTACCCACTGTGTTTTAAGCTTGAATGATTCCAGAATGCTAAGGACATGAAGACAACAGTTTTACACTTGAAATGAGAATTTTTGTGAAATTTCATGCTCAGATTGGTTCAAAATGAAACGTTCTGCGTACCCCAACTGGAATGGAATACCACAGCTTACCAAGTGTTCTGCATATAAAGCATGACAAGTTTTGACTAAGGCTAGCTAGTATGTAAACAACCTCTTGCCTGAGCGGCTTTCAGGGATAGACTGAATGAATTAATGCTCAGATAGGTTATAAATTAGTCATATCTAATATTGCATTTGTATAATTTCACTGCTTGTACACTGGTGGCGCTGCGGGTTAAACCGCTGAGCTGTCGATCGGAAGGTCGGCGGTTCGAAACCGCGCGGCGGGGTGAGCGCCCGTTGCTCGTCCCAGCTCCTGCACACCAAGCAGTTCGAAAACATGCAAATGTGAGTAGATTAATTGGTACCGCTTCGGCGGGAAGGTAACGGCGTTCCGTGAGTCGTGCTGGCCACATGACCCGGAAGTGTCTATGACAACGCCGGCTCCAAGGCTTTGAAACGGAGATGAGCACCGCCCCCTAGAGTCGGACACGACTGGACTTTACGTCAAGGGAAACCTTTACCTTTACCTTACACTGATTTTAGGTAGAAATCTTGTGTTTGAGCATTTTTCAGGGTCTTATTTTCTGTTACTGTTCCTAGGTTTGGTTTACTTTCCTGAGTTTTTGAATACTCATTGGGGATAGATGGATATATATATGTGTGTGTGTGTGTACACACACACGCGCGCGCATGCACACTCCTGTTCAATCATGCATCACTCTCAGCTATTGGGGAGAAGCAAGGATTCGTTGTTTCCCAGAATTAACACAACACATTTTAGTTGATCTTTTACGTTGACCCATTAAAGTAATTTTGTTTGATCTAAATGGGCAGCAATCATTCAATTCATTTTTAAAATAAGTATATACGAATATAAAACTGTAGATGTTGAGCAGTATCATTTGAGGGCACAATTCCTGTGAGAAACTTGATAATTAAAAAAAAAAAAGTTTTATCTGAATGTCTTTGTTTTCCGTAACCTGTTAAACATGTTTACTTTTGCTTAACTGAAGCTCTTACAATTACTTGTTTAAGAATTGTTTAGTGTTTTGATTTTCTAAAAAAGTTAAGAAATTTAATATGAACTATAACTCCATGCTGGTATTTCTGTCTATGTGATTTGATAGCTTATCTTTGCCTTATTTTACTTCTCATTTGTAACATAGACCATTATTCAGAACAGCCTTTGCCAACCTGTTTCCTTCAGATATGTTGGATTATCTGATGCCTATCATATTTGACTTGCCTAGCCAATTGATATAGCAGGTAAAATCATTACAGCAGTCCTTCACATCTGACAGTCATCAGATAATGCCAGGAAGATGCACTACTAAAAGTTCCTTTGGACTCCTTTGCTATTTTTTGTCATATATCAAATTGTCTCATGTCCTTTAGTTCCAAAGTAAGAATGCACAAAACATTTTGAATTCAAAATACCCACTTCAGATATGAAATACCCCATTTTGAATGCTTTTGTTATTTTTTTATTATACAGGTAGTCCTCACTTAATGAACACAATTGGGACCAGAATTTTGGTTGCTAAGTGAAGCAGTCATTAAGTGAAACTAACCCAATTTTATGAACTGTTTTGTGGCAATCATTAAGCAAATCACCACAGGCATTAAGCGAACCACCTGGTTGTTAAGGGAATCACATGGTTCCCCATTGATTTTGCTTGTCAAAAGCTGGCCGGGAAGATCAAAAATAGCAATCATGTGACCATGGGATGCTGCGACAGTCATAAATGCAAACTGGTTGCCAAGTGCCCAAATTGTGATCATGTGACCGTGAGGATGCTGTGACAGTCATAAGTGTGAGGACCAGTCATAAATTGATTTTTTCCAGCACTGTTGTAAGTCCGAACCATCACTAAATGAATGGTCATTAAGTGAGGATTACCTGTACATCAAGTTGCCTCAAGTCCTTTAATTCCAAAGTAGGAATGCACAAAACATTTTGAATTCAACATGCTTTGAATTCAAAATACACACTTCAAGTATGAAACACCTCATTTTGAATGCAAAACAGTTTGAGTGCAAAGCAGCCTACAAGACTGAAGCACTCCCAGAATGATGGAAGAAGCTCATTTTTTATTGAAAACCTTGGTGATTCAACTTTGATATAGTTCAAATTTGGAAGGTTTTATACACCTTTATTCAAAAGTATGCATTTTAAATTTTTTTAAAGAGAAGATTCTGTACAAAGCCTTTGAAGCAGAAATTGAATATATACAAATTTGTCTTTGAGCGGCTATCAAAGCCTTTCTTCTTACTTGCTTTGGCATCCTTCCTTTACCCTTCAGTCTGCAGCTGCTTGTGCTGTATCTTTAAGGTCCTTTGGGTTTTATCATTAAATGAGATGGTTGGTTAAAATCCAGATGAGAGCTGAAGCTGCAAAAATTTTAGTTTTTCCTTTTTGAGGCATGAACTTAAAAGTTGACTAAAACCTATTCACAAGAAAGCTATATAATTGGGGAACCTTTATTTCAGTTTTGGATGATGAAGACAGTAATAACATCACTGTAGGATCGCTAGTCACAGTTTTGGTCACCTTGACAAGACAGACAATGGCAGTAAGTATTCATATTGGTACACACTGTTCTTGGGTTTGTTTATGCTACATCCGGCCATATCCCTGAATGCATCAAGGAGCAAACTACACAGGGCTGTGGAACTCCCTAAGACGTCAGTTCATGCCAAAATCTCCACTTGTGGCTTTTATGTGTGATATATGAAGGGAATCTCTAACTGTGTCCCATGTTTCAAATTAGAGGTACTTACTGATTGCAGGATTTGGTCTGGATCCCAGTCTAATGACTCAGAAAACAGCTCAATCTGATTTGTGCCAAATCTGAAGCTTTGCTTCCGTGGACAAGAATTGGACATATATAAATAACTCTAATATAGAGAGAACTATATTATGTAATACAAGGACAACTAGGCCCACAATCACCATCTGATTCTGTTAGAATGTAAAACAGAATCTGATTATATTTGTGGGCCTAGTTGTCCCTTCTAGATAGAGAAATCCTTTCACGTTTCCAGCAAATGATGCAGGGAGTTCTTAATAAATTAGTCCTTAACTGTTTTTAGAAATTCCCCCTTCCCCATCTGCCCAGGTATTTGTGGGTCAATTTTTATGGAACCACAGACAACTATAAAACCGTTCTTTGATAACCAGGCTGCCACATTACAATAGCAATGCAGCTCTTGTGTTATCAAAGCTGATTTTGGGGTGGGAAGAGAGCTTTGATATCCAAGAAACAAGTGTATTATTACAAGTCCTTATGACAAATACATATTTCAATGCTACATAGGGAAACTTCTCATGATCAAAAAGCCATACGCTTTCTCCCCTCCCCCTTGCAACCCACATTTCTAAAATATTTCTGGCTTGGCAATAGAACAGATTTTACATTCCCTTTTCACTTTGTGAAAGTGGATACTGTCAATGTCTTCTGTAAAATGCAGTTACTCTGAGGAGGTTATATGTGCTTCTTGATTTTTTAAAATGAAATAATCTTTCCGTCTTCATCTTTTTGGATTGCCCAGTTTACAGATGTGCATTTATCAACTGGGAAATGTAACATTCATTCATTTTCAGAGATGGTCAAAAAGTAGATCTATAGGTGATTTGCAATAGATCTGCCTGTCTGGTTTCCTTGCAGTACCTTAACAACAGTGAGAATGAAAAGCCCTCCTTCCTTTTAAGTTAGGCTGCTGAAAGAGAGGAAGGCAGGAGTAGATATTTATGTAAGAAGAGCTGCAAGTGTAGTTCTGGCATTTCTAACCAACTCTTAGTCTAAGCCATATGCACATTCTGTTCCTTAAGTCTTCCACGCCTTCAACAATTATTTTACATCTGAATTTAAAAATATCTCAGGAGCCCAAAGTCTTCTGCCAATGACTAGACTGACTGAAGTTGCCCTCTGTTAATAACTGGATTCTTCATCTGAGAAATGTGAACCAATGTCTCACTTTCTGTTCATTATCAATGTTTAATTGATCGGTTTTTCATGTTGTTGATACGGAGACTAAGATACTTTATTTCTCCCTCTATTCAGGATGTGTTTGAGAAGGAACAGTCAACCTGTTCAGCGGAAGAACAGCCCGCAGAGGATGGCGTAAGTTTAAAACGAATAGGTGTGGATCGTTGCGTTGCAATCCCTGTTTAGTAACCAATGAGGTTTCCTCTCCCAACGGCCCTGGTGCTAAATCCCACATTATGTACAAGATTGCCAAGTTCCTTAAAATCATTTTAACCCTTGGAGGGTAAAATTGTTTTCGAAAGGTGATTTAATCTGATCTCTGGGTTTATAGTTTATGACTTAAACCTTTTGTAAAGTATTCAGAGGCATTTGTTGAGAGGATACTTGCATACAGATGTTAAAAATACAAGATATGATAGGTAGGGTTCTGTTGGTGTTACACTTGCAACAAGTGTGAGCCAGCTTCTGTAGAGCCAGCTGTTCCCTGGAGAGATGCCCATAGATACTGGTGGTGCCCTGGCAGTTGCCTTTCTCCACAAGTTGCAAGGAAATCCCTGATATTAAAATGTCTATATTGGTTTCTATTCTGACACTTAAAACAGACTCAGATGGCTTAAGGACTGAAGTGACCACTTTAAATGTTATTAACTTTGCAGCAAGGAGACCTTAATAAAGTGAAGAACAAAGGATGGCAGCAGAAGAATAAAGGAACAAAGAAGACTTCCAAATCAAGGAAGAAAAAGCTTGTGAAAAAGAAGTCAGCTCCTGCTCCTTTGTTACAAACAAAGCAGCTGAAGCAAAAGCAAGCTAATGGGGTTGCTGGGAGTGTATGTATCAACTGAAACAGATTGGGATTTTGTTTTGAGGATTGTTGAAAAGTATTCTTAAATTTCAGAGAAACTGGACTGAGGTTTGTAATTTGCTGAAAAATGGAGATTAATAGCAAGCAAAATTATGTGTGGATGGTAAGCTGCAAAATAAATAATTTGATTCATATGAAACCCTAGCCCCTCCATTTAGATCTCATAGGACAAATTCCATATTGCTTAACCATAGCCTGTGGGATACAGTGGCTGAGCATTATGAAATTCTGATAAGTAACAGAAGAGGTTATTTGTGTCATCTTACAAAAGACTGTAGCATATTCTTCCTGTTTTAAGTGCAATATCATTTGGTAGCATGCCTTTGTTTTTTTTAAAAAAAGATGTAAATGTTACAGTTTTACTATAAGAGATTCTCCAAAATAAGTCAAGGAGGGAGCTTGTAAAAGCTACATATTCATGAGTTGAAATGATCTAATGTGTCAAAGGCAAAGGATCCTTTGACTCAAGTTCAACTCTCGGTGATTACATAGACACATCTCTATTGTTGCTAGGAAAAGAACATGGAAGTAGTTTGCCACTGCCTTCTTCTGGGATGTTCTTTGTACTTCCCAATCTAGCCTACCACCCTAAGATTTTCTGGAGGTGTCTCGTCCTAGTACTAACCAGGTTTGGTCCTGCTTAGCTTTTATAAGGTTAGTCAGCATTGGCTACAACTTGCCACCTACTGTAAATGTGATGCTGTGGTGTGCCTAATTGTAAAAATTTGGTGTCAGCTTAAGATACCCGTTTTAAGACTACTGTCTGAATGTAAAAAAGTTGTTACCCTTTTTTTTTAATTTAGGAAATTGTCAAGGAAGATGATTATGAAGTTTCTGATAAAGGAAGTGAATCTGAAGAAGATGACACTAATCGGGAATCATTAAGTGAGAAAGATGATGGCAGTGACCGAGACTCTGACAGAGAGCCAGACGAAAAACAGAGCAAAGATGATGAAGCGGTAAGGCTTCTTTTTTATTGCCTGAAGGAGAAATGCCCCGATGGCCATTTGACCTAACCCAAGGCCTTTTCTGTGATAAGGTAGTTCCATCAGCCTATTCAGTGGGGCAGAGAGAGAGAGACTATTCTCCAGTTAATAAAATAGATAAAATGTAGAATTGGAAAGCCTTTGTAAAGTACATGGGCTTTCTGTTTCTGTATAACATGTCTACTTCTGTACTAGTACAGTAAGCCAAAGGTTTTTATGCAGATAACGAAACTGGTAAAAATGCATTTAAAATTGATAATTCTTTTCCTTTCAAGGTTATTATTGACATCCAAATGCATTTTGCATTCCTGTTTTAATTTACATACTCTTCTCAACCTGCAAAAAAGTTATTTTCTTAAGGGAGACAGAAATGAACAGAATATTCTTCTTTTTCTACTAGGAGTGGCAGGAATTACAACAGAGCATACAGCGAAAAGAACGGGCTCTCTTGGAAACCAAGTCAAAAGTAACCCATCCTGTTTACAGTCTCTACTTTCCTGAGGTCAGCAAAGAGATAGCTAAATAATCTTGAGATGAAATTATTCACATTTTGACAAGTTATAAAGTGAATGCAAAATACCAGAACAGTTTCTGTTTTCTCCTCAAACATTTAATTCCTCAGTAAGTCTTCCGAAAAGTTAGGTAGATTTTGAGTCTTTTAACTAGCGCAGTGCTTGCAATTGTGCAAAACCTGTGACGACTGTTATGCACAGCGATACTCTTTTATGCATGTCCACGTTCACTAGGCAGCATGCCCAGTATAGTTTTGTTAAGATTAAACAAGAAGCTCTAACCTGTCAGGTCTGCCATCATTTAATGTTCCTTTGTTCTTTTTTCAATGTTCCATTTTGTGTTTTTGGCAGAATATTAAACTAGGCTTTGCTGAGCAAGTAGATGAATTTGCATATAACAATAAGCCCTAGTTCCTGATCGTAAACTAATAATGTGAATAAGATGCTTCCTAATCCACACAGTTCATCTTTTTTTGTTCGTCTGTTCTTGTGAGCATCTAAATACAGAAGGAAGGAACTTGTAACATATGAACATAAGTTGATGGCTTACTGCGCACACAAGGGTTCCATAAGCTGTTTTAAATCAGGCTATGGTCCTGCTATTGTAGATGTATTCTACTCTGAATCTTGTGCAGTGCCTTTCCCTTCCTGGTTTCTTTATCTACAGTTATAAAGTCAGAGTGAATATGTTGCGTGCAGTGGCTTGTAGACCATTCACGCTGCAGGTTGTTAAGCCTGGATTTTTGATTTCTTGTATCTTTTAGATACAATATTTAGATAAATATTAGATAAACTGTTTCTTTAAACAGTCATTAAAAAAATGGAGATTATTCTAGCTTGGCACGTGTGTATACTGGTCCCCTGCCATGCCTCCATTTAGTGCCCGTTTGTTTTAAAAAGAACATTGCCCATGTGACAGGTACAGTGCCAGCTTATTCCAGCATATACTTTGGTTTTCAGAGTTTTATTTTGTTGTAATGCAATCTGTACCTTGTCAACAGGGCCAAATATAGGGGTCACTTGTTTACTTTTTTCTGACACCTGGAGCCATGGAATGCATTTTCTCAAAATCGTGACTAACCATTTCATTCATGTTGGCTTGCAATGAACAATTAATACTTCATCCATCCGTCATGTGAGAGTGCAGAAAGCTGTTACTAGCCACTGTGCAGAAAGCTGTTACTAGCCACTGTGACCAATATTTTAATAACAAGTAGCCTTTATTTCTGTAAACAGTTTGACCTGTTTAACCCCTTTTAGAGAGTGTATGATACCATTAAGATTGGTAATTCAGTTGCTTATGTTTAGCTCAACCTGCTTGGTGACCATTGGAAGTTGATGTTGTTTTTGAGTTTTGCTTCAGACAAAACTGAGTTTTAAAAAATAGAAAGAAACAACTGGGACCCCTCAAGAAAATACTGCAGTACATTTTTACTTGTTAACATCACATCTAGTTAGGATGTCAGGCACTGTGTTCTAATTCAGAATGAGGCTCAAGCAAGGCAGTTATCTCCATTTCCACTCCAGTTCTTATTTTTTCAGATGATACTCAGTATTCCCAGTAATGGATTCTTGTACTAGGCAGAGGGTTGAACTGGATGATCTCAAGGGTATATCCCAATGCTTCCATTCTCTGGTTTTTACTGTTCTCCCCACTGCCAAAAGGTAATATGTGCCTAAAAATTGCCTAAAAGGATATATTAGATTCTTGGGCCAAAGGTTGCCCTGCATGAGATGCAGTAACAGTGAAGCTAAAGGAAGCTAACTTGGCTCTTTCTCTTGGAATGAGTCAACTTACAGCTTCTATTCCAAAACCTCAACTACAGTTTTTGTTGATGGAAATCAGATCAGGATTACGGTCTCTGATGTGTCCTCTCTTTCTTCCCTCTCCTTAACAGGAAAAACAGGAGTGGTGGTGGCTATATATAGCAGATAGGAAGGAACAAATGCTAATATCAATGCCATATCACGTGTGTACATTAAAAGAGCAAGAAGAGGTGAAGTATTTCATTCATTTCTGATTCTTCTGTAATAACTGGGATGGCTTTTCTGTTCTTTCCGGCTGATAAAAATAGGCAGTTCAGAGCTGTGCATTGTGGGGTCTACTTTCCCCATCTTGCTCCTGCTCCTGCTCCTTCTCCTTCTCTGGATCTTAGTTGCTGTCTTGGCCCCTGCTTTTCCCAGGCTCCGCCTGGGTCGTGGCCCTTCATCCAGCTTAGCCTGCTGTCTTTGAGGAGTCCCTCCTTGGAATCTGTCAATCTGTTTTTTCCAGTCCTGACACAGCAATTGGAAACTGACTCTAGGGAAGACATTTTCCCTTCTGTGTCCTTTAGCTGCTGTATAAGAACAGCCTAATTCAGCCTTGTGTAAAGTTAAAGCATCTGATGAGGAGCATTGAGAAATGGGGTATTTTCTACTAACAGATCAACTGGAATCTGTTGTAATTGGAGGACAGCTGTATAGATGCAACACATTTGATACTCAGTGCTGTAAGTGAACTTTTTGAAATCTTTTTTTGGCCGTGAAAAGATTTTTCCTCAGCTCTCTAATTTTTGGAAAGTTGATTTGTTAAGCCACAGTACATAGCTCATTGAATATAAACAATTCAGCACTCAAATCAAATCATATTTATTCGGTCAATGACCAGCAAAAGCACTAGAAATAGCGAGATTGAAATCTAGCCATTTTTAGCATTGTATGCTGTTTGTTTTACTGATGCTGTTTCATTGTTGTGCTTTTATAACTTGAGCTGAGTGGTTACATGTGTTTCCAGGTAGAACTAAAATTTCCTGCACCAGGAAAACCTGGAAATTACCAATATACTGTTTATTTAAGATCGGACTCCTACATGGGCTTGGACCAGATTAAACCCTTGAAGGTAGGTTTCTCACACAGATGGGTTTGGGGAGTGGGGAGGGTTCTACAAGTTCAGTACTCATGTTGCTGCGTACAACTGCACCGGCATGGTCTTGTACCTACAAGTTGTTCTGTAATGCTGGGTTTATTTGAGCACTTGGGTTGGAAAGAAATTTCTGCTCTAATGCCAAGAGCTGGGACAAGCTTAACTTGTGAGGCAGGGGTCAGCAACATCATATGAAGTCATCTGCAGTGTGCGTGTGCACGTGCACACACACACACACACACACTGACAGCATTAAAATAATGTTTGATAATAAAAGTGGCTGGAATATGGCAAGATAGCTAAATCTTGCAAGACTCCTTGCATGAAAACAGCCATTTTAAACATTTTGGTACCTGTGACGTTGAGCAACTCTGCTTTAAGAAATACAGAACTGATGCTAAGTAATGGTCTTTCAAGGGGCAAGAGAATTTTTCCAGGTATTTTGACCCACAAATATACAAGCTAATGCCTGATAAAAAAAGATTGACTAATACTGAATCTTGCAGGGGGCGGGGGAACAACCTGTTTAGCAACTTACCTATTATATATGCAAAATATTTTGCAGTTTACTCTTAACTTTAGAGTACCCTTGAATTAATGTGTAATATGATGTAGCAGAAACTTAGATAACTTTCCCCAAATGATAAATTTTAAATTATATTTTTGCCCCTCCCTGCCTGCCTGCCTGCCTGCCTGCCTCCCTCCCTCCCACAATCACTTGAACTCTGTCTGCAGCTGGAAGTTCATGAAGCAAAACCTGTGCCAGAAAACCATCCACAGTGGGATACAGCAATAGAGGGAGATGAAGACCAGGAAGACAGTGAGGGTTTTGAAGACAGTTTTGAGGAAGAAGAGGAGGAGGAGGAGGAAGATGACTAAATAGTATGATGAATGAACTGTATGATATGGGACATCTCTACACACTTGACCTGGGAAAGGATAAAAACAGTGCAGATCAACTGAAGATTTTTTTTTAAGTTTCTTTTTACCAATTATGAGTACTTTATGTAATTTCCCAGTGGAGGTCTGTCAGTCAGTTGGTATAACCTGGGAGATGCTTAAGGCTCTTCACAGCCTTTAAGTACAGGATGCATTTATTCCAACTGAAAATAAAAGCTTTTTTATTCTCAATGTCCAGAAGCGTGGGCTATGTTGTCTGATCAACTTTTGGTCCAGTATAGTAACAGATACTATTATTAAATAGAAGCAGTCATTAAACCAACGATTCATATTAGACAATTTGTTTTATAAGTTCTGTTGAAATTATCATCCACTTGAGTTTCTGTGTTGGGGAAATCTGAGAGATCTTTTGCAGTGATGTTAAGAACATTATTGAGCTGAGATTACGTACAGCTTTAAGTCTATTTTGTTTGCTTTGGACTTCAGAAATTGGTATCTTACCCTGAGAGGGGTACATTCCATACTGTCACACACATGGGCTTTTTTTCTTTTTTGAGAGAGAGACTTAAATCTACCTTTAGTGGAGGGGAGCTCTTGCCCCTAATTCTCATGAAGGTTATAAGTATCTATTTCTCAATGGCTAAAAATATGTCTAAGCACCTACTGTCTAGCAAATCATACAGTATTTATTTCTTTCGATAAACCTGTATGTATACTATGAGTTTGGGGACCATATGTTATACCAAGCAGTGGCAATATCTTTTTCTAAAGATAATATCAAATCTATAATTCTTGGCTTTCAATCTACTTTATTCTGTCAGAAGCCTTTTAAATCAGACACGCTGACACACTAAGATATGTTTTTTGTATTCAGAACAATTCAAAATAAACTGGACTAAATTTGATAAAAGTTTACATTGTAATAGTTCATTTTTCCTCTCTACTGAGGGTATTAATGTGGAGAACCAGACTTTATTCACAACACAGTTGATTTTGAGTAAGTATAGATCTCAGGTTTTCTGTGAGGGAGAAGCAAAATCTTACAACAAATTCTACTTTTTCTTCCCATGTAATAAATATGATTATTGATGTGGTTAGAAACTGTAGAAATACATTCAGATGTCAATCATGTAGTAAGATTTTTTTATCATTAAATGTTAAGGAACTACAAAGCTGAAGTACTGTAAAACTCTTGACAAATAAATTTGTCATGCAGGAACATTTTCATATAACAGAAGCCACCCAAAGGCCAAATGAGCTGCTCTTTTATTTGTGACCCTGTTTATGAAATAGATTGTCACTTTCAATGCAAACTTACCTGGATATTTCTCTTTGTAATTGCAGTAGTTGCAAATAAAATTTGAAAACATCATGTGAAAATGTTTTATTAAAAGAAGGAACTATTGGCAGGGTAAGGTGTTTGAAATTTAAAACTTAGATTGTAATAGGTGCCATCCACAACATTATATAATATCCATATATTATACAGAAGGATTTGTCACATAGAGATAATGTTTCACTTTTTAGCTCATCACATTCATAATATCAAACTATGATATGAAAGTAGCTTTCTTTTGAAAACAGCCTGCCAACAAAATACGTTTCCTATTAAATAGTTTGAGCAGTAAATTACTTATTTCATCTAAAGCCTAAGATAGGCCAAAAGGTGAAGTCTCCCTCAAGTGAAACTTGATTCCTGGTGTTTGCGTGGATACATTCATGTTTTCTGGCAGCAATAGGGAAATGATTTGCCATGGACTTCATTAAGTTTATTTTTTGTTTCCACTCCAATCTATAGCCCTGGTTTTTTTCCCTTCTACTGGTCTCTCAACCACCTATTAGCCATGTTTGACAAACACTACATAGTGTTTTTAAGATCAGCCATAGATGCTGCTGTGATTCAAGTCATAATTAAGGAGCACTGGCATGTTCCTAAGAAAATTTTTTGGGGGGTTAGATTATATATATCTAGAAGTGCTAAGTAGCAGTTACGTTACTATGAGATGGTGAATAATAAACCTGGGTACATTTCTTAACTTTAGGCAAGAGGTGATTTGTATCTTGCATGTAAAAGGAATGACTTGAAGAATGTTACAGCTTTTGCCATGTTAATAAGTTCTGTCTTGTTGATCTTTATTTTTTTCTTTTAAAGTATCAAGAAGGATGTGATAAAGAATGAGCTGGAAGTTCCTGAACATTCACCAGACTCTCCTAAGCAAAAATACATTTTCTAAGCAAGAGTTTGAGTTAAAAGAAAAGATCCATATTTAATAGCATATTTTCTTAATAAAGGATAAAAGTAGATATAAATATTCAGATTCTTGTTTAGAGAACTTTATTAATTTTCAGAATATAATTAAAATATAATTAAAATACAAAATATAGAATATAGAACAGATAGAATACAGTACTAAAGAAAAAAGAAAAACTGTAAAAGTGCAGAACAGAGAGAGAACAGAAACAGAAAGTGACTTCTGACCTTCTCCAATACAGGTATAAATACATTTACAAATTTAATCCCTTACCATTAGTTAAACCTTAGTATTATTTCTATCAAATCAAACTGTTAAATCATTAAAACCCAAAATCAAAACTTCATTTTTTTCTGACACAAGCAATTAGCCTAAAAGTTGCCAAGTAGAAACAAATCCAGAAACAGTATACAGATTCTGACATTAAGAGCTAGAAAAAACATTTTTGTAAAGTGAAACAGTAAAACATTTTAATACGTTATTTCCCTTCATCTGGCATAAAAAGGAAAAGGAAGTCCTTAGAAAATATTAATTGGTAGGACTATGGCAGCCACATTAGGTGTCCCTTGGGTGGAACACTTTGAAGATTGAAGGGTCTATATGAAAAAGACGCACAAGAAGACTTGGATTCTGCACAGGGTGTGCTTAATATGAAGCGGTGCTCTTTATGTGCCTTTACTAAAGCTGGAAACCCCCCCCTTTTTTTTCCAGATTTCATCTTCCCTAAATAGCAGGAAATAGAAGAATATTATAACATTTACTATGACCCACTTGGAAGGTTCTCTACAGTGCTGGATATTGTCCCTCTAAAAGCTATGTAATGAGAAGACAGGACACCCTGGAGAAGATGCTGATGCTAGGGAGAGTGGAGGGCAAAAGGAAGAGGGGCCAACCGAGGGTAAGGTGGATGGATGATATTCTAGAGGTGACGGACTCGTCCCTGGGGGAGCTGTGGGTGTTGACGACTGACAGGAAGCTCTGGCGTGGGCTGGTCCATGAAGTCACGAAGAGTCAGAAGCGACTGAACGAATAAACAACAACAAAACTATGTACACTGCAAGTGCAGTAAAGAAGAACCAGGAGGGTCAAGGACCATAATAAATCTTTTCCCCAAACCCAAAACATTTAGAACAGTTGTAGAACATGCTATAACTGTACTCATTGACTTCGTCCTTCCTTGGTGCCCTGCTTTGTGGGCATCTGGTTGGCCACTGTGGAACTCACACTGTATCTTGGAGACTCAATGGACTTTTTCCAAAATCAGATCTAACAGGGGCCCTTACTTCTTGATATCAGTGTTTTGTTTGAGCTACCTATCTCAAGGTCCTTTGCCTGCTAGCCCTCTGAACACTGCACATGTTTTCCTACATCTGGAGGAACCTGTACCAAGCAATAATGGCTAGAGAGAAAAAATCTCCCCAATTCTTTTGTAGAGGCTTTAGAGATGATGGCCATATATTTCAGCTTCTTTCTGGACGGTCCCATCTTCACATCTTTTCCCTTAGCAATGCAGTAATTGCAATTTTCTCTCCCATCATCACTGCTGCACATTTCCCTCCAATATACATTATAAGATACTTTGTCCTAACAGTCAGGAACCACGCTGAGACAAGGAATAGGTCTCTAGTGTTTTATTACTGCTACATTAGATGGAAAATCCTAACAAGCTGAAGAAGTGTGGGAAAACCCAGACAGATAAACCCCAAAAGTTAAGGCGGGTCTGATCTGTGTCTCTTTGAATGGCTGCTTAACTCCTCAGTACTACGCATGCGTTTTCCCCCCTGGATTGGGGCCCCCTCCTGCTCACCATCAGTACTCATGACATCACCCTCCCCTCCAGATTCACATTCCATTTCAGCCCCCTCCCAGAGTCTCTTCCTCCCTCCAGAGTCTCATGAGAGTCCATCTCCCCCTCCAAGCTCCCATGGGAACTGGGCAATGATGGAAATTCTTCAAAGGAAAACTCCAAGGACGAATCAGTGCTGCTCTCCAGGTCTGATAACGCTTCTGGCCCAGGTGGCTGCTGCTGGAAAATAGATAATTAGAAGATTCTTCCCCCCTCCCCCTTGGGAAATGCAAGCCGGAGGTGGAGGGCTGCGGCTTCCCCTCCTCCTGTCTCTCTGGCCTCAGAGCCTCTGGTGGGGGTGGAGGTTGCCAACTTATGAACTCCTCTGCTTGGGATTCCTCTGCTTGCTTAGTCAAGTGAGGAATCTCTGGTAGAGTGCGAGGCTTGGGTTTGTGAGGGAAAAGCTGATGGAATTGTTGAACCAGCACTGGTGCATGCACATCTCTGGCATTTTCCCACGTGCGCTCTTCCTCAGGGTACCCTTTCCAGTGTATTAAATATTGGATGCCCCTTCCCCTCCTCCTAGAGTCCAGAATTTCCTTGACTTTGTATTCCTCCTCCCCCTCCACAATTACTGGATGTGGGGGGGGGGGCATTTGTGATCGTAAGGTACTTGGGGGAGGGTCTTTGGCTAGCAAGGCTCTCTGAAAAACTGGATGGATTTTCATGGATGCTGGCAGCTTTAAGCGATAAGCCACTGGATTTATCTGCTGTACCACAGTGAAAGGGCCCACAAACTTAAGAGTCCAACTTCTTGGAGGGCCTGGTAGAGGTCAAAAACTCGGTAGAGAGCCACACTTTGTCTCCTACCGCAATCTCTGGCCCCTCTTGTCTGTGAGCATCTGCAGCTCTCTTGTAAGCACTCTTTGCCCTGTTCAGCTGCTCCTTTAACAACAACTGTGTGGCTTGTTGCTCTTTAAGAAAATCAGCCATGGCTGGAACAGTTCCTTGCTGGGAGGAGGTGGGCAACACCTGAGGGTTAACCCCGTAGAGTGCTTGGAAAGGAGACATCTTGGTCGAGGATTGCACAGAGCTGTTATAAGTAAATTCTGCCATGGGGAGCAGGGCTGGCCAATTCTCTTGCTGATAAGTAGTGTAACACCTGAGATACTGCTGTAACCATTGGTTAATTTTCTCAGCTTGCCCGTTACTAGCTGGATGATGCGATGATGACAGGTGGATCTGGACCCCTAATGACTGGAAAAGGGCCCTCCAGAACCTAGAAGTGAACTGAGGGCCTCTGTCACTCACCAAGTGATTTATCATGCCTCTATACCTAAAAACATGGTCCATAAACAACTGTGCTGTGGCTTGTGCAGATGGGAGGCCCTTGCAAGGAATAAAATGCACCATTTTTGTGAAAAGGTCCACCACCACTAGTATGGAAGTCAGCCCCTGGACTGGGGGTAAATCAGTGATGAAATCCATGGAAATTGTATCCCGAGGCCTACTGGGGGTGGGTAGGGGTTGCAAGAGTCCTGTGGGCTTCCCTGGGAGAGGCTTGGCTCATCTACAGGTATGACAAGAAGCAATGTAACCCTTTATGTCTGCAGTCATCTTAGGCCACCAGTAGTCTCTTAGAGCTCTATGGAGGGTTTTGAAAACACCTCCGTGGCCTGCCGTTTGATGATCATGGCAAAGTCTCAGTACTTCTTCCCTCAATGAGGGGAGAATGTATAATCGCCCAGTATGCCAGAGGATTCCTGCTTCCACATTAAATGGGGAGGCAGTGTCTTGCGGGTCCCTCTGGAGGTCATCCATCCTGGCCCTGGCATATGGGTCCTGTTGCTGCTGAGCTCTGACTCTTGTAAATAGGTCCTCTGCTTGTCTGCCTGCTGCTAAAATCTCTGTCTAGTTCCCCCTCATAGACTGCTCAAAGTTGTGAGGTTGTAATATAGTAGCCTGGACCTCCTGGTGAGTAGCGGGGGTTGCCTGAATGGATCGAGACAAGGCATCTGCCAAACAGTTCTGTGCCCCGGGAACATAAGAAATAACAAAATTGAAATGGGAGAAAAACTGGCTCCATCTGATTTGGCGTGGGGTGAGGGATCTGGTGTTTTGTAGAAGCTGTAAATTCTTGTGATCGGTGCAAACTTTCACAGGAAAGGTTGCACCTTCTAGCCAGTGCCTCCACTCTTGAAATGCTGCTTTAATTGCCAGCAACTCCTTGTTAAAAACATCATAGTTTCTCTCTGCTGGTGAGAGTGTGCGGGAGAAAAATGCACAAGGGAGCAGTGTCTTTCCTTCTTTGTCATTATATTGCAATAAAACAGCAGCGATAGCAAAATCTGAAACATCTGAATGCATTATGAATTGCTTCGTGGGATCAGGGTGCTTTAAAAGGGGCTGCAAAGAGTTGCTTAAATTCTTGGAAGGCTGCTTGCTCTCTCTCCCCCCAAATGAATTTTGATCCTTTCTTCAAAAGCTGTGTGAGGGGTTTAGCCCTGTCACTAAATCTATTTATGAATCTCCTGTAGAAATGGGAGAATCCTAGAAATCTTTGTACATCTTTCACATTTTGGGGGAGTTGCCAAGAGAGAATTGCCTGGACCTTAGACGGATCTATGGATATGCCTTCTGTTGATATTCTATAGCCCAGGAAATGTAATTCAGTTAAATCGAAGGCACACTTCTCTAGCTTGGCGAACAGCTTGTTCTCTCTCAGTCTTTGTAAGACATTACGTACATGGGTTACATGAGTTGTAGCATCCTCAGAGAATATTAATATGTCATCTAGATAAATGACCAGATACTTATCTAGTAAAGCAGAGAAAATTTGATTCATAAATCGGGAAAATATGGCTCCTGCATTAGTCAAGCCAAAGGGCAAAACAAGGTACTTCAATTTACCAAACCTGGTATCGAAGGCAGTCAGATATTCATGCCCCTCTTTCATCCGGATCAGATTGTACACATTCCTGAGGTCCAACCTAGTAAAAATGTGTGCTTTCTGTAAGCGATCCAGCAGATGAGATATTAGGGGGAGTGGGTAATTTTCCTTGACCATGACTTTATTGAGGGAGCTGAAATCATGCACCACTCTCATGGGTGCCTCCTGGGTTGCCGGTGCCAATGGGTCAGGCTTCTTTGGTACGAAGAAGGTAGGAGCAGACGCTGGGGAAGTAGATGGTCGGATGAAACCCTTTTGGAGATTAGAATCCAAGTAATCTTTTAAGGTGTCTAGTTCTTTGGGGGACATGGGATATTGTTTCCTTGCTGGAATCTTGGCTCCTGGTATCAACTCAATGGTGCAATCACAGTCCCCATGGGGGGGTAGTGCTGTGGCCTCTTGTTCGCTGAAAATGTCTGCGAAATCTGCGTACTTGGCTGGCAACTGGACCCCCCCTGCTTCCGTGACTGCGTTGGTTGCTGGAGAGAGAAGAGCGGCTTGAATCTTGTGGTGCTAGCATTCCTGAGCTGGGAAGGAGATTGCTCCCATAGTCCAGTTCAACAATGGGTTGTGGATCTTCAGCCAAGGTGTGCCCAGGACTATAGGCACATTAAATGATGCAGTAACATAAAGTTGGATCCACTCAGTGTGGTCTCCCATTGTTAGTTGCAAAGGTTCTGTGAAACTTCAAATCGGCCCTGCCTTGTGGGGCTGGCCATCAATGGTCTCAACTTCTCTGGGACGTGGCAATTCTATGGTCGGATGTTGAAGTCTTGTACGGTCTGTACATCAATAAAATTGGTGGAAGCTCCGGAATCCATGAGGGCCTCTAGCTTGACCTGGTGCTCTGGGTTTACATGCATTATGACTGGTAAGTAGTAAAAGGATTGCCTGGAATCCTCGGAATGAGCCCTTCTTAGTTGATTGATGGTCTCCCTGCTGAGCTCTGTGGAGGGAGACCGACGGAATTTCCCTGGTTGGAAGTCGAGGTGGAGGTGGCTCTTGGTTCTGCTGCTTGCCCTGGGGCTCTTACGGAATTTGCTTGGCTTCTCGCTGTAATGATTGCCTACTCTAATAGACTCAGACTCACAAGCAGGAACTTAATGATATCTGATTTATTAAAGAATAGTATGCAAATACAGAGAAAGCTGAGAATGAGCAAAAGCGTGCCAAATACAAACTAAAAACCCTTGGTGCAAACGTAATCCCTCCCCTCACCCAGCCATTTCAAATTCCCCACCACAGGTGCTGTAACAGTTTCTGCTGATGTCCTGGGAAGAAAACCTTGAACACACAAAATAACTCAAACACATTCCATACAGCTGAATACAGATAACAAACCCAGGAGAAGAATCCTCCTCCCCTCCCAACCGAAACACGCATCAGCAAATTGACATGCGAAACGTTATGATGTACAATGCACATTGAAACGGGGAACATGACATATCGCCCCCCGCAAAACAAAACATTAGGGAGCAGGCTTCAAAGGGTAAGCCAAATGAAAGCGTCTAACTAGAACAGGAGCGGTAAGACCATGGGCAGACACCCACTCGGTGGGGGAAGTGCTTCCAGTGAACCAGGTACTGAAGGGTGCCACAAAGCCTGCAAGAATCAAGGACCTCCTTCACCTCAAAATGTTGCTGTCTGTCAATCATGATCGGAGCAGGGGGGGGAGGCTGTGAATGCCAGTGGGGAGAATGGCTGACAGGCTTGAGCAGGCTGCAATGAAAAACAGGATGCACACGTTTCAGATTGTGAGGTAAATCCAATTTAAAAGTGACAGGATTTACAACCCCAACAATGGGGAAAGGACCCACAAACTTCGAGGCCAACTTTCGGGATGGCTGTGGTGACTTTATAAACTTGGTGGATAGATATACCTGATCTCCCACTTTAAAATCAGGTTGAAGGGCTCTTCGTTTGTCTGCGTGCAATTTGTAAGCAGACTGGGCATCAGCCAAGGCTTGCTGAATCACTGGCCAGGAATCAGCCAGTTGAGCAGCCCAATCAGAAGGAGAACAAGGCTGGGTGGGAGGTTGTGGCAGCTCAGGAATGGGCACAAAATCCCTCCCAGAAACAATACAAAAAGGGGTGTGCCCTGTGCTCTGATGGACAGCATTATTGTAAGCCACCTCAGCAAAAGGGAGCAAATCAACCCAATTGTCCTGCTGGTAGTTTATAAATGCCCTTAAAAATTGTTCAAGGGTCGAATTTAAAACCTCCGTAGATCCGTCAGTCCCAGGATGCGAAGCAGTGGACAATGCCTGCTTGGTGCCAATCAATTTCAAAAATGATTTCCAAAATTGGGAAGTGAACTGTGTCCCGCGGTCCGTGACCAAACGGGAGGGGCTACCGTGGATCCCGTAGATGTGGATTAGAAAAAGCCGGGCCAGTTGTGTGGCGGACGGAATAGAAGCACACGGAATGAAATGGGCTTGCTTGGAAAAATAATCCTTGACTACCCAAATCACAGTCTTCTTCTGACTAGGAGGAAGGTCCACAATGAAATCCATAGAAATCTCCTCCCAAGGGCGGGATGGGCTCACAACTGGCTGCAAGAGCCCTTGCAGCTTACTCCTTTTTCGTTTTGACATTGCACAAACAGGACAGGAAGCAACATATTCTTTTACATCATGCCTTAGAGTGGGCCACCAAAACTGCCGCCGCACCAAGTGCAACGTCTTGACAAACCCAAAATGCCCAGCCACTTTATCATCGTGAGAATGGTTTAAAATTTCCCCTCGCAACTGCTCAGGCACATAGAGGCGGTTTTGCTTCCAAGCTAATCCACTGTCACTATCAAAAGTTACATTGTCTCTATTTGCCTGCAACCAAGTATCGGATTTCAATTCTTGGAGAAATTGTTGTTGCAATTGAGAGGGAATTGGCACTCTCCTCCCAGCCGGCGAGAGCGAGGCTGGAGGCAGCTGCGCATGGGTTTGGCTGCGAGTGACAGCTTGGAGACCCAGCTGGGGCTCCATCCACACAGTACCCACTATCTCAGTCGCTTGGACTGAATCTTGGGGTAAGCGAGAAAGAGCATCAGCCAGGAAACTTTTCTTGCCTGGAATAAACTTCAGCTGAAAATCAAAACGACTAAAAAATTGAGCCCAGCGAATCTGTTTAGGACTGAGTTTTCGGGGGGTGCGGAGCGCTTCTAAATTCTTATGGTCAGTCCAAACTTCAAAAGGGCATTTAGCCCCCTCTAAGAGGTGGCACCATGCTTCTAAAGCTGCCTTGACTGCAAAAGCCTCCTTTTCCCAAACATGCCACCTCCGTTCAGTTTCAGAAAACTTCCTGGAGAGATAAGCACAAGGCTTCAAATGATTGTCAGAATCTTTTTGCAGTAAGAGCGCCCCAATTGAAAAATCGGAAGCATCGACTTGAACCACAAAAAGTCGCGTGGGATCGGGGTGCTGTAAAATGGGTTCAGCAGTGAAAAGGCTTTTAAGTTTTTCAAAAGCTGCCTGGCATTCAGGAGTCCAATTGAGTATCGCCCCCAGGTTCTTTACCTTTCGTGTGTCTCCCAACCTCTTGGTACATAGTAAATCAGTAAGGGGCAAGGCAATTTCAGTGAACCCCTGGATAAATTGGCGATAATAGTTGCTAAATCCGAGGAAACTTTGGAGTTGCCTCCTGGTACGTGGGCATTCCCACCCCAATATCGCTTGAATTTTTTCAGGGTCCATCTCAATACCCTGGTCAGATATCCTATACCCCAGATAGTCAAGTCTAGTTTTGTGAAACTCACATTTTGACAGTTTGGCATACAGTTTGGCACTCCTAAGCTTGTTAAGCACCTGCCTAATTAGGCGTTCGTGCTCCTCCTCAGTCTCTGTGTAAATTAAAACATCCAGATACACCAGTACACCTTTGAACAAATGGTCATGTAAGACTTCATTTATCAGTTGCATAAACACCCCGGGTGCTCCCGCCAACCCAAAAGGTAAGACCTTATACTGGAAAGAACCCAATGGACAATTAAAAGCAGTCTTCCATTCATCCCCCTCTCGGATGCGGATGCCGAAATAGGCTTCCCGCAAATCCAGCTTTGAGATTTTTCCCTTTGACAGATGTGCTAACATGTCTTTTATTATTGGCAAAGGATATTTGTTTGATATCGAGATGGCATTTAACCCCCTGTAGTCTGTGCAAAGTCTTAATGTGCCATCCTTCTTGTCACGGAACAGCACGGGGGCTCCGACTGGAGAGTTCGCTGGCTCGATAAACCCCCTGGCCAAGTTTTTATCAACAAAATCCCACAGCGCCTCAAGCTCTTTTTGAGTCATTGCATAAATCTTCGGCTTGGGCAGCTGTGCGTTGGGGACCAACTCTATTGCACAGTCAGTTTTTCGATGAGGAGGAAGTTGGTCCGCTTCCATCTCCCCAAACACATCAGCGAACTCCTGGTATTTATCCGGTAAGCCCTCCAGTGGTGGTATGCTGACCCGGGGGGTTGCCGCCGCAGCCCTCCCCACTCCAGCAATAGGAACTCGGTCCGCTGCAGGGGCTTGGTAAAAGCCATCTGAAAAAGTCAGAGTCCTGTGTTCCCAGTTTATGTAGGGGTTTTGTTGGACCAGCCAGGGAATCCCTAAGATGACTAGGGGATGACCCACAGGTGCTACCACAAACTGTAACCCCTCATGGTGGCTGCCCAATTGCAACGCCACCATTCCTGTGAAATGAGTCACTGGACACCCCCCCCCCCCCGCAGTTGAACCATCCAGCTGGGTGAAAACCATGGGCTGCTGCAGGGGAAAGCTGGGTAGATCCAAAGCAGCCACCACGTTGGGGTGCATTAAGCTTCGTGAACACCCTGAGTCTATTAATGCCCAAACCTCAACAGTCTTTGTGTGGGAGCCTACCTTTACCTTCACATTCAGCGTGGGACAATTGGCACTCACCGAAACATCTTCGCGCCCGTCTTCCACCACCTGCCCACAGGCGCTTTTCAAAGCAGGTGGCTGGCATTTCCCGCCGACTCTTTGAGATCACTTTCCTCCTCTCCCCTGAAGTAAGGTACCTCCTCAACTTCGGTTTCCGCCTTGGCTGCCTTCATTCTCCAGGGCAGCGAGGGCGATTTGCCCACTGCTTTTCCAGACCTATCATCTACCTTGGCTTTTGGGCAAGCAGCCGCCCTGTGGCCCTCCTTCCCACACTGGAGGCACTGGCCTTTGGCATAACGCCGCTCCCTCTCCTCCTCCCAGGCACGGTGCCCGGGTTTTCCAGTCATGGCAGTGGGTCGGGATCCCTTGCTAATCGCCGCGTGTCTTAGCGCCTTCTTGCTGTGGGCGAAGGTCTCATGTGCATGTTCAGCCTTCCCTGCCAACTGTATCCATTCATACAAGGTATCTGGGTCGTCCCTGCCCAACGACCACCTCAGGACCTCCATATTCAGACCCTCTTTAAATTGCTCTATTAAAGTAGACTGGGACCAGTCATCAACCTTCCCAGCCAAAGCCTTAAATTCCAGGGCATAGTCTGCTACAGACCGTGGCCCCTGGCTGAGTTCTTTCAGAGCCCTCTTTGCTCTTTCTTTGGCTAATGGGTCTACAAAGTGTAACTTCAACGCCCACAGGAATTCTTCAAAATCATCAAGCTCCGGAGCATCTGCCTCGTTTAACTGGACATACCAGTCAGCAGCCCGCCCCTTTAACTTGTTGGCAATGGCATTTATCTTGGCCCTTTCGGAACGGAAATATGGGCCAAATTCATCCATATAATTCCTTGCATTTGTAAGGAAGAATGACAACTTAGTTGGATCCCCATCAAATTTGACAGCAAAGTCTTTCACTCCTGCCCCAGGTGGCCCCCTTGCAACATCTGGGTGGTCGGTCTTTCTCTTGGTTACTGGGGATCTCCGCTCTTGAGGAGGGGACCTCGAGATTCTCACTTTGTGAGATTTTGGCTCAGCCCTGTGCTGTCTCCTGCCCCTTTCCAGCTGTGGTGCCGCTGAGGGGGGAGGGGGGAGAAGGGGACAAATACCTGGTGCTTGGTTCCCCTCTACTCCTTCCCTGGGCCCCCCAGTCCATTGACAGTTTCTTTAGCATATATTCCATCGACTCAAATTTTGCCTCCAATAGTCTTATCCTTTCAGGGGTTTGGGAGTCCTCTTTCCCTCTCTTGTCCCTCCTCACCATGATTGGGGACAGTGGATACTGCTGCTTCCAGGACGTCTTGGACGCCCCTGGTAGGGGTCCCTGTGCTTCATCCCAGGTGATCAGCTCGCCTGCCGACTCTCCGGTGGGCTCAGGTGCTATTCTTTCTCCAACCTCCTCTTCAGGCTGGAACTCAAAATCTCCTGCACCTCTGATATTTCTCAAGTGGGGTCCCTCCCTATTCTCCTAACCATAGAATTGTGTTCCCCATCGCTCATGTCCTCACTTCCACCGGTATGGGTTGTAGGTTCAGTCACTGCTAGCTCTACTCCCTCACAAGATAAATCTGGAAAGGGGCTAACGGTAAAACTTTGAGATTCTCAGCTTTATGTAATGATTGCCTACTCTAATAGACTCAGACTCACAAGCAGGAACTTAATGATATCTGATTTATTAAAGAATAGTATGCAAATACAGAGAAAGCTGAGAATGAGCAAAAGCGCGCCAAATACAAACTAAAAACCCTTGGTGCAAACGTAATCCCTCCCCTCGCCCAGCCATTTCAAATTCCCCACTGCAGGTGCTGTAACAGTTTCTGCTGATGTCCTGGGAAGAAAACCTTGAACACACAAAATAACCCAAACACATTCCAATCCAGCTGAATACAGATAACAAACCCAGGAGAAGAATCCTCCTCCCAACCAAAACACACATCAGCAAGTTGATATGCGAAACGTTACGATGTACCATGCACATTGAAACGGGGAACATGACACTCGCTGGGCAAGCTCTCACCATATGCCCTGGGATTCCACAGTAGAAACAGAGGGCTCTCTCTCTCCTTCTCTGTCTCCCAGCCTCAGAAATAAGCCTCCTGCTCGCCCCAGTCTGCATCGGCTCCTCTGGTCCTGAGTAAAGAGATGCTGTGGGGAAAGCTGGAAATCCTGGAAGTGTTCTGAGGCCCCTGCCTCTCCCTGGCTGCGTCTGTCTGAGCTCTTCTAGCCTGGCATCTACGACCACAGACAGTTGATATAAACCTTCTAGGGTAGCTGGTGTTCCCTGGTACACTAATTCATTTTTAATTTCTTCATCCAGCCCCTGTTTGAATTGGTCTTTCAAGGCACTCTCATTCCAGTCCAGATCTCCTGCTAACAGCTTGAAATCAGCAATGTAAATTCCCACACTCTTGTTGCCTTGCTTGAGCTTCCGAATTTCCCAGCTGGCAATGACCTCTCTGATCGGGTCGTCAAAGTGTGCTCAGAACCCTGCCAGAAAATTCTGGTAGTCGTTGAGAATTGGGTTGTTGTTCTCCGCCATGGGAATAGCCCATTTGGCTGCTGGGCCCTTTAGCAGACTTAGAATGAAGGTGACTCTGGTTCAGTCTGTGGGAAACTCTGCCGGTCTGCTGTCGAAAAACATTGTGCAGCGTGTGAGAAAGGTTCTCAGCTGTCCTGCTTCTCCTCCAAACTTCTCTGGTAGACTGCCCTGGGATCTCAAGACTACTGGCGGAGCTGCTGCTGCTGCTGCTGGCACCGGTTGTGGGTTAACCGGAGCTGGTTGTTGTAACTGCTGTAGCATGGCTGCTTGTAATGTGTTGATCTGGAGATCTACTTGTTGTTGATGTTGTTGCAATGCTGCTGCCAGTTGTTGGATGGCTTGCCGAATTTCCTGGTTTTCCGAAGACATTTCCCCAAATGTCTCTTCCTTTTTTTGTTCCTCCCTCTTTCAATGGGAGTAGGAGTTTGTTAGGATTGATGTCCTAACAGTCAGGAACCACGCTGAGACAAGGAATAGGTCTCTAGTGTTTTATTACTGCTACATTAGACAGAAAATCCTAACAAACTGAAGAAGCGTGGGAAAAACCCAGACAGATAAACCCCAAAAGTTAAGGCGGGTCTGATCTGTGTCTCTTTGAATGGCTGCTTAATTCCTCAGTACTACGCATGCGTTTTCCCCCCTGGATAGGGGCCCCCTCCTGCTCACCATCAGTACTCATGACATACTTGGTATCTTATATAAAATGTATATTGCTCACACAGATCCCCTTACTTCATCCATCCTGGGTTCATGGGGGGTGGGGTGGGGTGGGGGTGACCAATCTTGTTAGCATGCTACTCTAGTTGGTGACGTGAAAGAAACTAGAGAACAACATTTTATTTTGGTTTTTATTGTAATGCCACATTCCTTTCCAGAAGGGGGAGACAAGTGCATAACTTTATAATAAGCATAGCAAAAATGTAATTTGCTAAAAGAACAAATCTGAAAGACGCTCAAGTACTATGCACCATTGTGTTGCTTCATATAAATTTATCAGACTGTACCAAGCCAGTCTTGCAATCAGAGAAGAAATTTGGCTTCTTTAAAAATCTTAATACTCTGTATTTTCACAACAATAAAGACAGCTAAAGTAGCAGTTTAAAAATATATAACAAGACCTCACACATAGAGTTAAAAATAAACCCTCTCATATCTAAAATTAACCTTAAAAAAGCAAAACGCCAGCTGACAATGACCTGTCTCTAATATACACTAATCAGAACATGTGTGATGTGAAAGGTCCCCTGTGCAAGCACCGAATCATGTCTGACCTTTTGGAGGGACACCACTTTTGTGACGTTTTCTTCCAGACTATAGCAGGGTGGTTTGCCATTGCCTTCCCCAGTCGTCACCTTCCCCAGCAATCTGGGTGCTCATTTGACCGACCTCGGAAGGATGGAAGGCTGAGTTGACCGGAGCTGGCTGCCCAAGAATCCAGCTTCTGCTGGGATCGAAGTGGGGTCGTGGGGAGATGTTCTGGTTGCAATACTGCTGCCTATCACTCTGTGCCACACGAGGCTCAGAACATACAACTGAATTATTTCAGTCAGCCAACATAGTAATTAAAAATGGAAAATTAAATATATGTATCATACACGCATACCCATCACATTATTCCCTTTCAGGTAAGAAGCTTTATGCAAAAGGGGAAGGAAAAAAACAACAGAAAAAGACTAGGTAGTAAGCAAAGAAAACAAAAGGCAGGAAATAGATAAAAAAGATCCAAAACCTCTCACTATCTTTCTGTCTTTGCAAATCACCATTGTTTCCACCAGAGCCATACACTGATTCATACGTTGTCTTTTGTTCTTTAAACTCACAATTTTGTAGATCTTATCAAGTCTTCTAGCCACAACTTTCTCACCTTCTCTTTCCCTTCAACCCGTTCATTCTTCCTTCATATATTTGCTTTGTAATTCAGTCCTGATGTGTTCTCTCTCTAAGACAAACTCCTCAGCATACTCTATTCGATCCATATGCATTCATCACCCATTTCTTCTTGAATGCTTCTGTTCATGCTTTATCATGCACGCATTTAAGTAAACTATTCCCAGGTCATTGAACTTACTTTTATATTTCTCCCGACTTAACTCCCAAATAAGAAAAAGGGCAGAAGCACGCTTTTTTACACAGCAGTGTTTGCTTCTTTGACAAACACTTTTTCCATGCAAACATCACATACTATCCACTACCTTTCTACCAGCATTTCCAATCTCTAAAAATTCTCCATCAATTTTCTCAACTTTAGTGAACATTTAGTACTAATTCTTCTTCCTGCTCTATCTATCTATCTATCTATCTATCTATCTATCTATCTATCTATCTATCTATCTATCTATCTATCATCTGCCATTTTGACGTACCTTGCAACTGTTCACTCCATTTCCCCTGTCAAATACAACTACCTTGGTCTTTGATACATCAGTTTTCAAGACCATGCTCCTGCTGCTGTCTGTCTAATATTTGCTGCAAATCATTCAGGTTCTCAGCCAACAACCCTTCATCTACATACAGTTGTTTTTCAAGAGGGCAATCAGTGTACTAGCCAATCTGAGTTCTGAGTGAGAGAGCAAATGTTATTTGGGGGTTAAAAGGTTTGGTGTTTTTTATTTGATGGGTTACTATTTTGTGTGGATGATTTCGTGATTATTCTCTCTGGAGAGGAGTTAGATAAGAAGGACGGAGTTGAGATGTGGTAAAACAACCATGAACCAATTCATGAGACCATGAATTGCTGAGCCAGGGGCAATTTTGGTTGCAAGGCCTGGGCTTGGGTTGTCTGCAGGGAGCTTCTTGCTGGAGGCCAGTGTACGGGGCCTGCAAGGGGAGAGTGAGGAATCTATTGGCGGCTGTCCTAACAGTCAGAAATCACGCTGAGACGAGGAGTAGGTCTCTAGTGTTTATTATTGCTACATAAGACAGAATCCTAACAAACTGAAGAAGCGTGGGAAAACCCAGACAGATAAACCCCGAAAGTTAAGGCGGGTCTGATCTGTGTCTCTTTGAATGGCTGCTTATGCATGCGTTTTCCCTCCTGGATAGAGGCCCCTTCCTGCTTGGATTCAGTACTCATGACAGCGGCTGTCATGTTCACTGTTTCAATGTGCACTGTACATCGTAACGTTTCACATGCCATGGCACTGACGCACGTTTCTGTTTGGGAGGGAGCTGCTGTGAAACCTTGTACCAACCTCTGTATCTGTGTTCATTACAATGGAATGTGTTTGGGTTATGTTTTCTGTTCAAGGACTTTTCCCGCAGACCATCAGAAGCTGTTAGGAGCACCTGGGATTGTGAACATGGGAAGATTCTATGGGGGGAGGGATCTCATTTGCACCGAGGGTTTTTAGTTTGCATTTGGCGTGCTTTTATCATTCTCAGCTTTCTTTGTGATCCTGCATACTATTCTTTAATAAATCAGATATCTTTGAATTCCTGGTCATGAGTCTGATGGTGTTTTAGAATAGGCAATCATTACATAAAGCTGAGAATCACCAAAGTTGTACCGTTAGCTCCTACCAAGATTAGTTTCTTGTGAGGGAAAATAGTTAACGATGGCCGAGTCCAAGCCCACGACCGAGGGACTTGAGGAGATGGCTAGCTTGATGCCCGAGTCGACGGTCAAGAGTGGAGAACTGAGCCTCACCCCAGAATGTTCAGATTTCTGGCAGGATTCGAGTTCCAGCCCTGAGGTGGAGGAATCTGACGATGGGGGAGAACCAGAGCAACCGGCACCCAGCGAATCGCCCGCAGAGTTGATCACCTGGGATGAAATGGGAGAACCCCAGCCAGGGACGTCCCAGGCATCCTGGAAGTATCAGTTCCTGCTGACCCCATATGTAGAATCTACTACGGTATCAACAGAGAGACAGTCTAACATGTGAGGGAGGGAGGAATCTTAAACTCCTGAAAGGCTGAGTGGTGGAGGCCAAAATAGAATCGATGGAGTACATATTAAGAAACCTGTCTCTATCATTGGGGGGGCAGGGGAGGCGCAAAGGAGATCCCAGCTCCACGCAACCATCCCCCATCCTTCCACCCGGACTGCCAGCGGAGCGGGGCCGGCGACAGCTCCAGGATGAATCTCCACCCTGCAGAGCTCGACCACCAGTGTCCCCACCCCGAGGAGGGAGAACTACTGTAACCTGGGGCCCAACCACTCAAGCAGCCACTGATTCTGCTCCAACAGGAGTGGGGGTGAGAGACTTTTCTGTCAAGTTTGATGGGGATCCAACCAAGTTATCTTTCTTTCTAACCAATGCTAAAAGTTATATGAGGCAGTTTGGAGCATACTTCCCTTCCAAAGAGGCTAAGATAACTGCCATTGCCACCAAGTTGAAGGGTCGAGCGGCTGACTGGTATGTTCAATTAAGTGAGGCTGACTCCCCTGAACTTGAGTATTTTGAGGACTTCATGTGGGCGTTAAAGCTACATTTTGAGGATCCTCTGGCCAAGGCAAGAGCTAAGAAGGCGCTGAAGGATCTTACCCAGGGCCAACTGTCTGTAGCTGATTATGCCCTGGAGTTTAAGACTTTAGCTGGGAAAATCCCCGACTGGTCTCAGTCAACCTTAATAGAATGGTTTAAAGAGGGACTCAACTGGGATGTCCTACGGTGGGCGTTGTGTAGAGACGACCCAGAGTCATTGTACGAATGGATCTGTCTGTCTGGCAAGGCTGAGCATGCCCAGCATACCTTCATGCAAACCAGATGACCTGAAAAACCACCAGCCACCATGAGAGGACCCCGAAGTGCTGCAACTGCTGCCCGGCCAGGCTATAGAGCCTGGGAAGAGGAGAGAGATTGGTGCTATGTGAGGGGTCAGTGTCTCCGATGGGAAAGGAAGGGCATTGAGCAGCTGATTGTCCAAAAGCCAAGGCTGGAGATCGAGCGGGCAAGCTGCCAGCCAAATCGCCCCCCCCCTCGCGGTGGATGACAGCAGCCAAGGGCGCAGCCAATGCTGAGGAAGTATTCTACTTCCCGGGAGAGGATGAAGATGACTCTAAGGAGCCGGTGGGAAACGCCAGCCACCTGCCATGAAGAGCGCCTGTGGGCAGGTGGAGGAGGATGGGCATGAGGATGCTATGGTGAGTGCTGACTGTCCCACTTTAGCAGTAAAAGTGAAATTGGGTTCCTGCACAAAAACTATGGATGTATGGGCTTTAGTTGACTCTGGGTGTTCCAGGTGTCTAATTCACCCTGATCTGGTTGCTGCTTTGGACCTGCCTAGCTTCCCCCTCCAGCAGCCTTTGATCTTCACACAGTTGGATGGTTCAGTGGTGCGGGGGGCAGCAACCCATTTCACTGGAACTGTCGCAATGCAAATGGGCAGCCACCATGAGACTTTGAAATTTGTAGTGGCACCTGTTGGCAACCCCTTGGTAATTCTGGGGATCCCCTGGTTGACCTATTGAAGCCCATATATAAACTGGGAACACAGAACTGTGACTTTTAAAGATGGGTTTTACCAAGCTCCTACAGCGGAGAGACCTTCACGTGCAGGGGTTGGAAGGGCTGCAATCGCCACACTGCCCCTAGCTTGGCACATTTAGAAGGCTTCCCTGATTGATACCAAGACTTTGCAGACATTTTTGGAGAAATGGAAGCAGATCAGCTACCCCCCCATCGGAAAACTGACCGTGCAATAGAGTTGGTTCCCAGTGCTCAATTGCCCAAGCCAAAAATTTATCCATGACTCAGAAGGAGCTTGAGGCATTGCAGGACTTTATTGACAAAAATCTGTCAAGGGCATTTATTGAACCTGCAAATTCCCCAGTTGGGGCCCCTGTGCTATTCCGGGAAAAGAAAGATGGCACGCTTTGACTCTGTATGGACTATCGGGGGTTAAATTCCGTCTCAATTTGCAACAAGTACCCCCTTCCGCTCATGAAGGACATGTTAGCTCACTTGTCTAAGGGCAAGATTTTCTCCAAGCTTGATCTTCGTGAAGCCTATTTCCACATCCGCATACGAGCTGGAGATGAGTGGAAAACTGCTTTTAATTGCCCACTGGGTTCATTTCAGTACAAAGTCCTCCCTTTTGGGTTGGCAGGGGTGCCTGGAGTTGGCAGGGCTTGCCTTTGAACACCATCTCAGTTAGTATAAGATGCAATGACTCTCTTGCTGACTTGCATTCCTCTTTGTGATCACATTACAGCTATCTTATCAGTCCTTTATCAGTTACCAATAGGTTTCAGGATGCAATGCTAAGAGCTAATTTTGACTTATAAAGTGTATATGGCTTAGGCATAAGGTGTCTGCAGGACTGCCTGCTTCAATCTGCATCAACCTATCCAAGGAGGTCCTCTTGGAAGAAGCTGATGCTGATGCTCCAATTTTGTGAGGTGAAGGGTGCTGAAACCAGAAAACACTGTATCTCCACCATGGCACCATTTCACTGGAACAGCCTCCCTCTAGAAGCTAGATTCTACACACACACACACACACACACACACACACACACACTGCTAGTAATGGCCTTTCAAAAGTAGTATGAAAAACAAACTTTTCCAGAGGGCCCTCAGGGAATGATAGCTCACCATTTACATTTGCTGTGTAATGTAATTGTAATTTATTGTTCTTTTAAATTTTCCTATGAATTTTTAATTGTCTATTATGTTATTTGGTGCTGTGGGTTAATTTTATCACTGATGTTTTATTATGTTGTATCTTTGCTGCAGGCTGCATGAATCTGGAAGGATTTAGCTGCATACATATTTAGTAAATCATCCATCCATCCCACGCACCTCTAGCATCACCACTAGTATTTCATATACATTTATTTATAAATACCAAGTAAACATCATACATTCTTGTCTTACTTCTCGCTCAGTGTTGAACCATTTCCTGGCATTCCATTTTTATCACAGATATTTTACTTCCATCATAGGCTGCTCTTATCAAATTCAGCAACCAACCTTCAACTCCATATTCTCACAGAATGTTCTATAGTCCAATCTCTTCACCTTAGTATGCACTTTCTCTAAATCATCAGATGTACAATAAAGTTTCTTTCTCACATTTATGTTTCTCAATGACTTGCTGATGAGTAAAAATCTGATCTGCACTTCTTGCCAAAATGCATTTCTCAAATTTTGCTCATTGTCACCTCTCATACCTTTCCAATCAAAATTCTACCAAACACCTTCTGAGGAATCCCTAACAAATTAATCTCCCTGTGGTTTTGCATTAACCCTTGTTACTTTTCCCCTTGTAGAAGGGGACAATATCTATATTCGTCCAATTATCAGGCACAGATTCATTCTTCACTCATATATTAAAGATATTGCATCCTTACTATTTTTCAACATTCTTATAGCTTTTATGACTTTTTTTCTTGGATAGCAAAATTTATAGCATGTATTTCAACTCCAACCGACAGGAAGCTCTGGCGTGGGCTGGTCCACGAAGTCATGAAGAGTCGGAAGCGACTGAACAAATAATCAACAAAAATTTCAACTCCATTCTTAACATATCACTATTGTTTCCATACAAAATTCTAAAGCACTCCTTCTAGCAGTTCCTCATTTTTTTCCACCCCAAATCATTAATCCCTTTTATTTTTAACTCTTTTCACTCTGCTGGAGACTTCTTGTTTAGTCTTCTTCAAACATTTTTTCTTTCCATCAAAACTCTTCTGTATTTTCTATGCCTCATATTTTCTTAATCACTCTTTTTTTACTACACTGTTGGTAACTCTGTTTTCTCTCTATACACATTGCACAGTATCTTCCACTCATCCTAATTTTTTGCTGCAATTTTTTTTCTTATATGCATTTTTTTCTCATCCACAACCTCTTTCATTTCATCATTCCATTAAGCATCCTTTTTAATAAATCTGGTTTATGTAATTTCAGACACTTCTGTGTACTTTGTAACAAAACACTTTTTATTTTTTTTCCCAGGCATCTTCTGGATCCTTTTTCTTACATCCTCTTTTCATTTATTCTGTTGGGAGATTAATCTATTTTCTAATCAGTTGTGCTTTTTGATTAATCCCTTTTCCAATGAACACATGAACAGACTTATGATTAAATGATGTATTCAAAACAAATAGCTTTTTGTAAGCGGATTTTCAAGTATTACCATTCTCATTCATTTTTGGCTCCTCAAGTGGCCCAATCGCTTTTCTGTACATTCTTCCCTTATTCCCACCCATCCATTTTCATCACCTAACAGAATAACTACCCCCACCCATCTCATTCATTCAGAATTTTGCACATTTCTCTCTAAAATGTGCCACTGTTTTTTCCATGATCACTAGTCACTGCAGCATAACATGCAGTTACCATCACCCTATGAATTCTTACTTTCATAGGCCCCCACAGCAACTTAGATGACACCAATTCATATTTTCTGACATACATTTTAGCCTTTTCATTCATAATTAAACTTAACCTTCAGTTCCATACCTATAGTATGTATCAACTGCACTCCCAAAAATCAAACTACTTTCAAAATCATTACATCCTTCTATTTGTTCTTAATTTTACAAACACACAACTTATTTATTTTATTTCTTCAATTTCATTTAATTCAAGTTCTTTACCATATACTATATTCCTCTTACCTTCCAAATTATAAATGTGCATTTGTTCAGTTGCACATGGGTCCAGCAGTATTGACCACCACCTATCATAGCTTTGGTCAACTGAGGCTTTCACATATTAGTAAGATGAAGAAAGAGTAGAGTAGCCTTACCAGTCTTAACCCTACCCATGCCACATACAGTACTCCCTCCTAACAGTCAGTACACTGTTACAATCAGTTTTGGCTTCTATATCACACATAGCCCAGATTTACCCCAAGGAAGGACTTCCTTGCAACAAACATCCTACTGACTAATCACATCTGGGATATAGAAATTAACCATAAAAACTAGTGTGGCAGTCCAAATTTCTAAATAGGTATCCAATTGAGACTCTGAGTTATAAAATAATTGTTCAGATATAAATATTTGACATTTTCTATAGTTCTTCCAACTTCAGAGTATCAGGGATTTTTTTTGGGGGGGGAGGGTGTTTTGTTTTTATAATAATAACACCACACAAGATCTATTTTCATTGACTTCCATTTTATTTCCAAACCGTTGATATATAATTCAACAGTATGCACTTCTGTAAAAATCATTGGATCTTTCAGAATAAGATTACTATTGGAAATAACTTCTGTTCAAAAGAGAACCATCTAGCACAAGACCTTATATGAACCAGTGTTGTGTGTTTAATACCACAGCATCAGAAATCAACTGAATGTATCAAATTATTATTTCAATAGACATGAAATAATTGTATTGAATGGATTACAATTTTGGGTGTGTAGAAATTTTACACATGTTGTTAAAATGATCTTCTGTTGATGATTGTGTGCTGGCCATTAGAATTCATTATTCTGTGCCTTTATATCATCTTGAACATGATGTGTGTGTGTTTGTGTGTGTGTGTGTGTGTAAACAATCTTGAGTTGTGAGAAATAGCGCAATATAGAAATGTTACAATAAATAAAGATGTATATCATTAAAAATCACACATAAATGACCCATTGAAAAACTTTGAAAAATATTCCTTATCTCCAGAAATGCTTAATTTAAGTGAGGCCAACCGCAAGGATAGAGAGCGAAGAACCACGCTGAGGCCAGGAGATTATGCTCTAGTGCTTATTGTTCTACTCTACAGTGCAAAATCCTGCTAAACTGAGAAGGCAAACCCTACCAGAAAAGCCCAGAAAGCTAAGGTGGTTCTTTTCTGGACTTCTTGATTGGGAGCCAAAGAGATTCAGTACTGCGCGTGCCCTATTCCCCCTGGAGAGGGCCCCCCTCTTCTTCACCAGCAATCTCCATAACACCAGCTAGGCAAATCCATTGCCATTTCTATGGGTGTTTATTTCAATTAAATTTAATAATATGAGATACGTGTTCTAGGTGTTCTCAAACCAAGGTACAATCAACATCCAGAGAAATCTGAGAACTTAGAAAGGCAATTCCATTCTTACTGCTGCTTCCTAGTCATGACACAAATTCTTCAATGGACAGAAAAAGTAGTTCAATACACTCATGTTTTTAAGGGCTATCTACAATTTTTGGAACTCCCATGTTTGGTACAGGAATACAAAAATAGATCTTTTCCAGTTAGATCACCCTGCTATAGTTCTTTTGTTAAACTTTGAATTAAATTCTTGTGACTTTAAATCGATGTCTTCAGGTGTTATAGATTTATTGATTGCTAGAATAATTGGAATAAAGCTTCTTACTGCTTTAAATGATATACTAAAATATTACATGGTTGTTCTCCAAGTTCTGCAAACCTCTGTCATAGACAAATACCTAGTTTACTTAGCAAAAAGCAATTTATTTCATTTGTACTTAGCATTTGCAATTCTGCTAACAGATGAGTAGCAAACTGAGATAATAAAAGCCTACCTTCCTTATCTAATTTTTCTTCTTGTAATGCTATTTGTTTTTCCGGTGTGCATGATTTTCCCTTCATATATGCCTTGCGTGCTTCCTATTCAATAGCCCAAAGAATGTTGAACTTGCATTCATATTAAACTGTTTTTGAAGCTCACCATTCGCTTTTTAAGTTTAAGTTTAAGCATCTAAATGCCAAATATTCTTTCTTTAGAAGAATTCACTAGTTGTAAGAAACTACAACTGCATACAACCAGTCATTGTAATTGTACTTATATGATGATTTATTACATCTTATGTATGTAATATGGAAAAATGGAAAATATGGAAAAAAAGTAATCAAAGTGAGAAGAATTTTGATATCTAGAAAATGAAAGGTATAATTTCTTTCACTTGGATGTAATAAATGCTACAGATCAATCAAACCAACCTCATTCATATAAATGTTCATTGTTAACCAAAATGAAGACTGTATCTTCTTAAGTGAAAAACTTCTGTCAAAGATTGCATTAATTTCATTAATATCAGTGACACTGCGACTCTGGTCCTTCTCTCCCTATCCTTCAACTGTGGGGGCACCCAGACCAAGTTATTCCAAAGGATTGGTTACCTTGTCGTGGTGCTGGAGCTTGAGCACCTCAATGATGCCATGGGCTAAACCGTGAAGGGCCACCCAAGACGGGAAGGTCATGACAGAGAGGCCAGACTAAATGCGATCCCTGGGGAAGGTAATGGCAACCCACCCCAGTATTCTTGCCGTGAAAACTAAATGGATCAGTACAACCAGAGATATGTCGGTATACCATCGGAAGATGAGACTCCCAGGTCGGAAGATGGTCAAAATGCTACTGGGGAGGAACAGAGGAGGAGTTCAACTAGCCCCAGACGTGATGACGCAGCTAGCTCAAAGCCGAAAGGACGGCTAGCGGCCGACGGTGCTGGTGGTGAACGGTGAATCCGATGTTCTAAGGATCAACACACCACTGGAACCTGGAATGTAAGATCTATGAGCCAGGGCAAATTGGATGTGGTTATTGGTGAGATGTCAAGATTAAAGATAGACATTTTGGGCGTCAGTGAACTGAAATGGACTGGAATAGGCCACTTCACATCAAATGACCACCAGATCTACTGCTGTGGACAAGAGGACCACAGAAGAAATGGAGTAGCCGTCATAATTAATAGTAAAGTGGCTAAAGCAGTGCTTGGATACAATCCAAAAAATGATAGAATGATCTCAGTTCGAATTCAGGGCAAGCCATCTAACATCACAGTGATCCAAATATACGCCCCAACCACAGATGCTGAAGAAGCTGAAGTAGAGCAGTTCTATGAGGATCTGCAGCATCTACTGGACAGCACACCTAAAAGAGATGTTATTTTCATCACAGGAGACTGGAATGCTAAGGTGGGCAGTCAGATGACACCTGGAATTACAGGTAAGCATGGCCTGGGAGAACAAAATGAAGCAGGACATAGGCTGATAGAATTTTGCCAAGACAACTCACTCTGCATAACAAGCACTCCCTTCCAACAACCTAAAAGACGGCTTTATACATGGACTTCACCAGATGGACAACACCGAAATCAGATTGACTACATCCTTTGCAGCCAAAGGTGGCGGACATCTATACAGTTGGTAAAAACAAGACCTGGAGCTGACTGTAGTTCCAATCACGAACTTCTTGCACAATTTAGGATCAGACTAAAGAGATTAGGGAAGACCCACAGATCAGCTAGATATGAGCTCATGTGATGAGTACTGATGGCGAGCAGGAGGGGGCCTCTATCCAGGGGGGAAAACGCATGCATAGTACTGAGGAATTAAGCAGCCATTCAAAGAGACACAGATCAGACCTGCCTTAACCTTTGGAGTTTATCTGTCTGGGTTTTTCCCACACTTCTTCAGTTTGTTAGGATTTTCTGTCTTATGTAGCAGTAATAAACACTAGAGACCTATTCCTTGTCTCAGCGTGATTCCTGACTATTAGGACAGCTCACTAATATTCCTAAGGAATATGCAGTGGAGCTGAAGAATAGATTTAAGGGACTGGACTTAGTAGGGTCCCGGAAGAACTATGGACAGAAGTTCGCAACATCGTTCAGGAGGCGGCAACAAAATACATCTCAAAGAAAGAGAAAACCAAGAAGGCAAAATGGCTGTCTGCTGAGACACTAGAAGTAGCCCAAGAAAGAAGGAAAGCAAAAGGCAACAGTGATAGGGGGAGATATGCCCAATTAAATGCAAAATTCCAGAGGTTAGCCAGAAGAGATAAGGAATTATTTTTAAACAAGCAATGCGTGGAAGTGGAAGAAGACAATAGAATAGGAAGGACAAGAGACCTCTTCCAGAAAATTAGAAACATCGGAGGTAAATTCCAGGCCAAAATGGGTATGATCAAAAACAAAGATGGCAAGGACCTAACAGAAGAAGAAGAGATCAAGAAAAGGTGGCAAGAATATATGGAAGACCTGTATAGGAAGGATAACAATATTGGGGATAGCTTTGACGGTGTGGTCAAGTGAGCTAGAGCCAGACATCCTGAAGAGTGAGGTTGAATGGGCCTTGAAAAGCATTGCTAATAACAAGGCAGTAGGAGACGACGGCATCCCAGCTGAACTGTTCAAAATCTTGCGAGATGATGCTGTCAAGGTAATGCATGCTATATGCCACCAAATTTGGAAAACACAAGAATGGCCATCAGACTGGAAAAAATCAACTTATATCCCCATACCAAAAAAGGGAAACACTAAAGAATGTTCAAACTATCGAACAGTGGCACTCATTTCACCTGCCAGTAAGGTAATGCTCAAGGTAGACTTCAGCAATTCATGGAGCGAGAATTGCCAGATGTACAAGCTGGGTTTAGAAAAGGCAGAGGAACTAGGGACCAAATTGCCAATATCCAATGGATAATGGAAAAAGCCAGGGAGTTTCAGAAAAACATCTATTTCTGTTTTATTGACTATTCTAAAGCCTTTGACTATGTGGACCATAACAAACTGTGGCAAGTTCTTAGTGGTATGGGGATACCAAGTCATCTTGTATGCCTCCTGAAGAATCTGTATAACAACCAAGTAGCAACAGTAAGAACAGACCACGGAACAACGGACTGGTTTAAGATTGGGAAAGGAGTATGGCAGGGCTGTATACTCTCACCCTCCCTATTCAACTTGTACGCAGAACACATCATGCGACAAGCTGGGCTTGAGGAATCCAAGGCTGGAGTTAAAATCACTGGAAGAAACATTAACAATCTCAGATATGCAGATGATACCACTTTGATGGCTGAAAGCGAAGAGGAACTGAGGAGCCTTATGATGAAGGTGAAAGAAGAAAGTGCAAAAGCTGGCTTGCAGCTAAACCTCAAAAAAACCAAGATTATGGCAACCAGCTTGATTGATAACTGGCAAAGAGAGGGAGAAAATGTAGAAGCAGTGAAAGACTTTGTATTTCTAGGTGCGAAGATTACTGCAGATGCTGACTGCAGTCAGGAAATCAGAAGACGCTTAATCCTTGGGAGAAGAGCAATGACAAACCTTGATAAAATAGTTAAGAGCAGAGTCATCACACTGACAACAAAGGTCCGCATAGTTAAAGCAAAGGTGTTCCCCGTAGTAACATATGGCTGCGAGAGCTGGACCTTAAGACAGGCTGAGAGAAGGAAAATAGATGCTTTTGAACGGTGGCATTGGAGGAAAATTCTGAGAGTGCCTTGGACTGCAAGATCAAACCAGTCCATCCTCCAGGAAATAAAGCCAGACTGCTCACTTGAGGGAATGATATTAAAGGCAAAACTGAAATACTTTGGCCACATAATGAGAAGACAGGATACCCTGGAGAAGATGCTGATGCTAGGGAGAGTGGAAGGCAAAAGGAAGAGGGGCCGACCAAGGGCAAGGTGGATGGATGATATTCTAGAGGTGATGGACTCGTCCCTGGGGGAGCTGGGGGTGTTGACGACCGACAGGAAGCTCTGGCGTGGGCTGGTCCATGAAGTCATGAAGAGTTGGAAGCGACTAAACGAATAAACAACAACAATTCCTGGTTTACCTAAAAATGTACAAAACACTGGATCAGACCTAGGTGTTATTTAATCCATCATATAGTACTTGTTTCCATAATTAGATGTCTTTGGTACAACCACAAGCAGGTCAGAAGGGCAAACATACCTTTGTGATTCAAAGCTAGCAGTATACAGCTATTGTAGGCAACTTACAGCCATCATGATTAGTTAACACTAGTATCTTTGTGCTCCATGTAACAGCAAGTAGCTGTATGAGGCCATTGCTGTATCTTGTAATTGCAATAATGTAATTATGACCTCTGCTCAGAGTCAACAATATGCCATCCATTTGATCCCTCAAGAGGCCTTCTTTTCCAAAATACATTATTTTATTTGTAAAATAATTCCAAAATTCCAAAACTGCATGAGACATTTGGTGTTCTCGTGAGATTTTGATTACTTTGCAAGACATCTTGTGCAAGATTCAGGGCCGCAACTAGGGTCTGTGTCACCAGGGGCAAACATGGATTCCATGCCCATTTTGGCACCCCTCCAGCACTCATTTTGGTACCCCCCCCAGTGCAGTGCCTGGGGCACATGCCCCGCTTGCCCCCCCCCCCCATCCCAGTTGCTGCCCTGGCAAGATTCAGGTAGTTTTTGGTGAGATTACTGAAAAATCAAGCAGTTTTGTTTTTTGAGAGGTTGCTGCCTAGAAAAGATTCCTGTCAATTGGGGAATTGGTGCTTCCTTTTGCCAGTCTTCAGTCATTAGAATGTGGAGATTATGGATCTGATGCATTTTATTTATTTATTTATTTAAATTTATTGGCCGCCCAACTCCAGTGGACTCTGGGTGGCATACAGAACTAAAAAAAAACATAAAAACAGCAAGAAACACTAAATCAACAGGCAGCCCAGACTAAAATACTCTGCTAACAAAACCGCCCCCCCCCAAAATCAGGGGCCATTAAACAATGACAAAGATCAACCCCAGGCCTGGGACCAAAGCCAGGTTTTCAAAGCTTTCTGAAACCCTAGGAGAGAGGGCATGATCCTTATCTCTGGGGGGTGCTGTTCCAGAGGGTGGGGGCCGCAACAGAGAAGGCACGCTTCCTAGGTCCCACAGGATGGCAGTGTTTAATGGAGGGGACCTGGAGCATATCTACTTTGCTGGAATGCACTGGGCAGGCAGAAATGATTGGAGATAAGCGGTCTCTCAAGTATCCAGGCCCTATGCCATATTTGGGATATGCATTTTCACTGAGAACAGACCAAACTTTCTGTTGATTCACCATGCTTGTTCTGCCACTTACACAAAAGGTAAAGTTAAGTCTCCCTCAAGTTAAGCTCAGTTCTTGATGACTGAATAGATATTTATTTATTTAACATATTTCTATGCCTAGCCAGCTACTAACACCCTCTGGGGGGCAAACTAAAAAGAGCAACAGTCCATAACATTAAAAGAATGGCATAAAAAAGAAATAGTAATAGCAGTCGAGGTCCCTAAAAAAATCTGGCGACAATAACAACAGATAGACCTGCACCCACATTAGAGCTCCATTAGCACCCAGACCCCAATCCCTGGGGGAATAGCCTGGTCTTTGTGGACTTGTGAAAGGCCATCTGGATCAGGGCCATCCTATATTTCACAGGTAAGGCTGTTCTACAAGGCAGGCACCATTATCTGACAATGTACCTTTCTTAGCAACAACATAGATGTGGCTTGCAATTGTCTTCTTGCAATAGGCTTTTTTCAGTTTCTCAGTCTAGCAATCAGCCTTGGAATTTCCTGGTGGTCTCCTGTACAAGCCCTAACTAGGTTGAACCGTTGCTGTGTTTAGCTTTTTCAAGTTCAGGCAAGGTTTGCTAAGTGCTGCCCTTTGCCATTGACCTCCACACAAAAGCTTCATTTCATTTCATTTCTTTCATTTCATTTTTTGCCTTTCCTTTGAAAGCCTAATGTGGCATACATGGCGGTTTCCTCTAATTTTGTTTTAACAATAACTCTGTGATATTCTTTAGGCTGAAAAATACAATAGTGAATAGCCAACAGTCTCCCGGTGACCTTCACATGAAGCTTACACCATGGACCTCCTGGTCTCATTCCAACTTTTTAATCACTAAACTGCACTAGGTCTCCACTTGAGATCAGGACCATAATTAAGGACAAAAAATGGCAGTAATTCTGCACAATGGCTAGGCCGAGTCTCATGTTGTTAGCCTTATCTATTCCATTGCTGACTCCAGATACCTGTTTGGTGTGTTCACTGCCAGGCATTCACATTAATTCTGAGGATGGGAAAAAAATGGTTTTGGCTTTTTCTATACCCCTAGAACTCCTGTCTCTAAAGCCCTAGATGGTATCCCTTAAAGATTTCATATCAATGGAAACCACTCCTATGACATATCAGTGCCACTTTGGAACAGAAATCTGTGGAGAAAAGTCCCGGCAATCTTGAAATGAAGCCACTACTGATCAGCTCCCTTCCTTCAACTTTCAAGCCAGATAGATCATTCAGAAAGATGCAATAGTTGACTCTATAGAAAACCACTGAAAAGTCCAAGGGAATCAACTGGCCTTGAGAGACAAAGCTATTGTAAAGCCCTTCCCCAACCTGACTTCTTAAAGAAAATTCATCAGCATAACCTTTGTTTAACATGAATTAATCTGGTGCCATACTAACCTGGTCTCTGCTATTCAGTTAAATGCTTAAGTGACTGGATTTAATTTAATTACTCCTCCTTGGTGGTTTAGCTGTTTGCAACAATGAAATTTAATATGAAGTATAATTTTATATAATTAACATCAGTTGGCTCAGAGTTTACATTAAGAATCTTCTCTGTTAAACTCTGTGCCTTGGCAATAATTTGTAGCTATATAAATAAATATATTGCAATTTGAAAGGATAAAATCCTTTCAAACACCTTTTTTTCTTTTTGGCATTCAATTCAGATGATTTATGTTTCATGATCAGTACATATTAATAACTAATTTTGAAGGCATCTCTATTTGCATCTTTTGTTTGAGTGGAATCTACTTGTTCTGGTGTTACAACAGATTTGGATAAATTTGTCACCCTGAATTAAATCAGATGGAAGTGAGACTAAAACTGAATCTGAGCCCTCCTGAATTTGCTTTAGGGATTCAGAAATTGGATCATGGAGATAAATAAGTTGTTTGCGAAAAATGTATACATGTCTCTTCAAGCAATTCATGCACGCACACATGTACTACAGAATGGAGAGGAATGAGAGGGGGAAGAGGGGATTAATTCTTATGACTGACAATTGTACTCGCAATAATTCTATTAGTGCTCTCTAATCACAGTGTCTGTTCAATTAAGTAAACATTTGAAAAATATTGCGATAAATTATATTATTGGAAAATAGGACATAGATTGGAGAAACACTACAAGCCCCAATGTTTTTGCAAAACACCATTTGTTCATAGCACATTTATTTTAAAGCTTTAGTTTTGTTTTTTCCCCATTTTGTACTGTCAACCAATGCTATTAAAATATACGCTTTCATAATTTAATTAATTGCCCTGATTTGTATTCATGTGAAATGACTGATTTATTAGCTTTCAAGGCTTCTGTAATTACTCTGTGTAAATCAAGTTTCAAAAGATTAGGTTGTAATGGCTAAAAATGTACCTTATTCGTGACAGGGCAGAGGCTGATCATACTAGAGAGGTTATTTAGCTAATGAGTCAAGTCCTATAAAATACAAGGACAGCACAAAATGTCTTTGAGCAGAAGAAAGTAACAGCATCTGAATGTGTGGATCCTGTATGAGTTTAACTGGAACTGCTAAAAACAGAGGGCCTTTCATCACTGTAAAATGGTTTGTGCAATGGTTTACGTGAATGGATGTAGGGCTTTTGAAAATGGAGCTGATTCAGAACAGATGCCATAAACTGGGAATTTGAGAAGCAATGTACTTGTTTTGGTAACAGTAAGATTCCAACGTATCGGAAACATATTCTTCCTATCTTGTGGCTTTTGATTTTTTTATCAATTTAAAGACACGTGGAAACATGCTCAGTAAATGAAATAGAAAAGAAAATCATACCAACTCTGTATGGGTCATCGTTCTGTGGAATTCTGTAATGAATTGATACTGAATGCTTACCAGTGAGGTCTTTTCCACTGGACAGAACATTCCCTGAACAAAATTGTACTCAGAATTCTTCTACTCGCAAAAAAAAAAAAAAAAATGCTGGGGAGGAGGCAATCCACTGATTGTTCCTTTCTCCTGCACTTCCTTGCATTATCTCCAACACGTTTCTCAACATTGGCAACTTTAAGATGTGTAGACTTCAACTCCCAGAATTTCCCACACATGTTAAAATTGCCAAGGTTGAGAAACACGGCTCTAGAGATTCTCTCTACCTCCTGAAGCAAATTTGGAAGTAACATAAGGATGCTTCCATTTTACTAATAAAGTTCTCCACTGGATTAGAAACCTAATCTGGACAAAAGGAGACCTTCCCGTTGCAGGAGACACATACTCTAGAACCAACTGAAGTATCTAACATACTTAATGCAAGCAAGAAATCCACATTCACTTAAAATGCTTCTCACTCACTCACTCTCTTTTCTTACTTTTAAAAAAATTATTACCTACCATAAAGATTAGCCAAGAAAAAGACTTAAAGGTGGGAATGTTATTCCTGTTTTATTATTTGAATTACTCTTGTTTTTGTTGTTCATTTCTGAGTAATTAAAAATGAAATATTTTCTTTTTCAATTATGAATAAAATGTTTGAGATATCTTATTCATATATTAAAACCCTTTACTTAAAAACACTTCACTTTCCCTAGACAAGGATGTCCACTTTCACCCTTGCTTTTTAATATCTGTGTGGAACTCTTGGCTTGTGCTATTAGACAACATAGGGAGATCTACAGAGTAACCCATAATTCAGTTGAACACAAATTGGTTTTATTTTCAGACAACATTCTTTTGTTTATCTCTAAACCTCACACTACTATTCCACTGTTGATGCAAATGATAGATGCCATTAGTAAAATAGCAGGGTACTCTATTAACTGGTCCTAATTGGAATTGATGCCAATAGGTGAAAATTTGGTTACCCATCCATTTAAGGAATATCTTTTCTGTATTTCTGCTGAATCCATTAAATATCTAGGTGTGTGTATACCAAAAGATATAACTCAGTAACATGTAATACAAATAAAATATTGTGTATAGAGAGGTTTATTCAGATATCGATAGATAGGAGTCATTAAACCTTACCCTGTGGAGAAAGGTGAACGCTCTCAAAATGAATATTATTCCCAGATTAATTTATATTCTGAGAGGAATTCCAGTTCATATATCTGGAAAATATTTTCAGAAAACAAATTCTTTGTTTAGAAAATTTCTATGGGGTTCTTCAAATCAGAGACACAGTATCTTTACAGAAAATTCAATTACCAATTAAAAAGGGAGTATTCGGTTTTCCAAATCTGGAGCTATATCATCATGCTTACCTACTGTCAAATATTAAATACTGGAAGCCAACAATTGGCATTAATTTTCTGATTTGGGCAACTTTGGGATATATATACAGTGTGTGTGTGTGTTTGTGTATATATAAAACCTTTGGTTGGATGGACAGTATTAGGATATAAATACACTAGAACTCTAGTATCTCTGGAAACAATTATGTCAGTTAATGTAATGTCTAATAAAAGTAAATAAAAAAGGATTCAATCCCTTTTCCCATGCTAAGTTGACTTTATGGGGAAACCCAACTTTAAAAATTGGGAAAAAGATGGTGATAGGGAAAAATTAGATGGAAATGGAGACCATTTGGACCACATGGTTGGACCATATGGTTGGACCATATTAACTTTGGACCAACCAATAGACAATGAAGATGAATTTTTAACATATGCTGTATTAAGAGATAAATATCATCTATCAGATGTATCCCAATGACAATATTTATAGCTACAACATTTGTTAACAACACTGTTTGGACCAGCAGCATTTTCAGCTTCTGAGACATCTGAGATAGAAGAACAACTTGTTAAATCCTTTAAAACAAAACAAAAAAACTACTATTAGTTTTTATAGATATTTGTTATCAATAAATAAATTTGATATGCAGATGCTAAGAAATGAGTAGAATAAAGAATTAGAGGTTCCTATATTGCCTAGGCAATGGGAGAGTGTCTTAACATCTAAAGCAAGGGTGTCAATGGATCTTAAACTACAACTTACACAACAAAAAATAATATTTAGAATTTATTGGACTCCATTATGTTTGTATAGAAAATGACTAAGACAGCGTTTTTTTTGAGATGTAATAAGGATAATGCTTCTTTAAAACACATGTTTTTACAATGTCCTATACTGATTTTGGAAGAAAGTTTTGGGACTATATAAATATGACTGTATGACAAAAGCTAAAATTTTCAGAGGTTAATATTCTCTTGAACTACATACCTAGTACATGGAATTTGACAACTGGACAACGTAAATGGATTCTCCGTGCCCTTGCTATGGCCACAAGATTGATACTGCAGCACTGGAAAGATAAATGTATGGCCCCATTCACTCAATGGATTGAAGACCTGATTACTCTTGCCACTTATGAGCAGATTGCCTACAGATGTGACTTTGTATGGACAAGTATAATGAAATATGGAACTCCTTTATACAAAATATAGTAGGTTAAAAAAGAATGATAGTTAGACAAGTGTATTAGAAATTAATATATACGTACTTTAATAATATTTAGATAAGTATATATAGAATTGTAACTGTTAACTGTTATAATGATCTATCATACTTGTTTCTTTTTTTCTTTTTTCTGATGTATTTTTTTCACTTTTTTAAGGCACTTTTTATGTTTTTTCCCTTTGAGAATGTATTTGCATTGTAATTATTTTGTATTTTGCTTCTTTTTCTGTTATTGTTTCAAAAGCAATAAAAATAAATAAATAAAAACATTTTACTTTCCCAAAGATGATATCTGAAAAAAATATGCATCACAATAACTTTTCAACACAAGGTCATTATAATTCTCATTAGGGATGTGCAAATGGTCCCTGATCTGACTTGAACTATTGATCTGGAGTGGTGTTCCAATTGGAAACATCACAGTAATTCGATTTGGAACATCAATTTGAATAGCCAAATCAGGTCAATTAGATTCAGAAAACAGTGTTTTGCACATGGGCAAAAGCCATTCAATCAATGGAGTTTGAAGATTTGTGTGAATCACCTTCTGGCAGAATCTTTTAATCAAATCTTTGTTCAGCTCTAATTCTTATGCTGAGGACAAGTAGTATTTGTAAGAGCAAGATGTATTTCTACTTCACTGCTATTTTCACAAGAGACAAGGACTCAGATGCTTCTTTGATTATGGGTTCCCGCCTTCACTTTTATTGAGGATGAAAGATCTATTTTTGTCTTCTTGCTAGCCTTACTAAATCCCAAAAAATGACTGCAGGGCAGTGGGTAGCAGTCCATTTATTCTTAAAGAGATTAGAAACAAGGGATGAATTGCTCTGTTTACTTATAACAAAATTACATTAAAGGTTTGAGTTTTGTAGGGAAAACTCATCCAATCAACCCCACTTCTAATATTACAAATAAGCTGCACTTTGGAATGTAATGTAACAAATGTGATGATTTTGAGCATTACATTTATACATAATACATTTTGTGGTGACTTTTCTGCTGAGCAAATAAAAGGCACTATAGTCAGGAGTAGCCATTTTTGCTACTTGCATTACTGAAGCTTCCAGAAGAACTCATTCCCAGGGAGCCCAAGAGAGTTGCAACATGCACAGGCTACCAAAACCAAACAAGCACAACCAGGGGCATCCAGGGGGAAGGCAAAAGAAGTTAAGATGGTGAATGCATGATCAAAGCCCTGTTTCCTTTTTACATGCATGTATATCTACATTTTTAAGAAGTAAATCTGATTATATTTTGAAAAAGGGTATGGTGCCAAGTAGTTGTGTTAGGCTAGAGACAGAATAGTTTTGTTTGAGAGACAATAGGGAACTTAATATGGCACGCTAACTCTTCCTTTCCCATAGCATGTGCATTTGTGTCTTTTCTGTTACCATTATCTATAGTCAAACAACTTTGCAGGCTTTTTAAACATGACCCTTATTTTGCTAAACATAATAGAAAAAAAGAAGAAGACATTAGTATGCATTGTACACCATGAATCACTTCTTATGAACCATGTTCATAGCAACAACCATAATTATCCATGAAATTGATTTTTGCAAAACTCACATATCAACTTGCATTTATTACTGAAATTTTCATATAGCAACACTTCTGGATTTCCTTTTGGATTTTGATTAAAAAAAACTCAATAAACCTAAGAGAACACAATATTAAATGAATATATGTCATACTAACACTGATCAGATTTAGACTGATTTGTATATCCTTGACAGTAGCACAATTGCTTTGAGAATAACCACTGTTGAAAAGATAGCTACCACTTTTTTCTTTAAGATGCCATAAAGCCGTTTGTCTTTTTGCTGCTGATCTAACAACATCAACCCTCTGGTCTTAATTCATTGGCAAGGATTTTTATTAAGCCAATAGCTACTGCTTTACATGATAGCTATTGTTTGATGGTCAGCCTGATCTACTAAAATCAGTGGATCTGATTTTACTAGTATCTATATATTTTTTTTCAAATATCAAGTTTCTCTTTTTCAAAGTATATCAACTATATTAGGAACTGAAGTTTACTTATTTAATTCTCACGTACATAATAACATTTTAATTAAAATATTTGTGAGATATTTTGTTAGATCAGGCCAATCTTGCAAAACTGACAGAACAAAACAAAAAGGTTTCTGGGAGACAGCCATGAAGGGAAACATTCATTATGGTTTTCTTGGTATAGCTTATGTCAGGACCACAGGATTCAATAGCTGTTCCTTTCCTGGGCCTTGGGAATATGTTGCTTGTCTGCTAGCAAAAGTTATTTTGTAAATGCCACATGTTGCAAAGATGTGATGGACCAAAACAGTTAAAATATTGATACTCCTGGTTTATATCCTTGATAATTAATACAAGATGATGATGATGATGATGATGATGATGATGATGATGATGATGATTGATTGATTTGAATGAAGATTTCCTTGAAAGGTCACACAATGCCTGAAATATCTACAGTCCTTACATCTTGGTGGGTCTCGGTTTCTCTCTCTCTCTCTCTCATAATGAATGAAAAACTGAAATGAATTAGTACCATTTGTTTCATTCATTTTCCATTACCTAACACATAGAAGGAAAACAAAAAGTTCCCAGTGGCCATGTATTCGTGTGGAACTCATTTGTTTTCATTTTTTCCTAGCAGCCAGAATAGGTCAGGTGGGTGTTAGAGGAAGGAGATGGAAGTTTATTTTGCTTTGTGGACACAGTTATGTGAGTTTACCATGTGGACTAAAAATGCATGACCTTTTAGAGAAAAGTTAGGATGTGCCCTTGTGTGCTTTTTAAAATTGCTCATAAAGAAGACATCTATTTCCTAGTCCTCTGAAATTGATAGGGCTGATCCTTTGGAGTAGAAAGCCTTATAATTTCATGGGGATTGAATGATAAACACAGACACTGCATGGACCAGAACAGCAGTTAGGTTTCTAGCCAAAATCAGTGGAAATTAGAACAACAACACACACAAGAGTAATAAAAATAAATTAAATGTTAATAAACCAAGAACTAAATATGATTTTAATCTATGAATTGCAATATAAATGAAAGGTAAGGCCCACATCCATGTGTGCATCAGCATTTCAGCATCAAAGGCAAAAAAGTGTTCTGGAACAAACAGATGCAAACATAGCATCTCTCTGCAATTTCTTTAATCCAATGGACTTTCTCCCAGATGAGGCAACAGGTACAAAGGACAGCTGTGAGATTCCAGGAAAAGGCACGGCTGCTTTAAGGAGCTGCAGACAGGGACTACTTTTGTGCCCTGGTATACTGTGAAGCACCTTTATGCTTTCAGATCTAAACACTGTGCAGCAGGTCTTCTTCCCTCCCTCCCTTCCCGTTTACATACTGCTCCAATCCAGAGACACTCAGTGGCTTACAATATACCATATACAACCAGATTTAAAACACTAGTAAACCTAAAATGAAAGACAGCTAATAAACTACTTTCATAATACCAAACTAATGGGATTTTAAAATGATAATCAGATTTGTTGATTATTGTTTCTGTGATGGAACTATAAGCTATATAGAACATTATCATGTTAGAAATATGAAACTGAAGCTGTGACAGTTTCTCAGAACCTCCATGAGACCCAATGGTACATATATATTAAAAAATCTGGCATGTGCATTCCGAAGGTTACAAACATATGGGTCTTCAAATGTTTCTGAATGAGGACTCTCAGCAGCCCTTCCCAATGATTAGAGATGCTGGCAGTCCCCACTCAGCAGTATCTATTGTCCTTCCAGTGTGTTCTGCAATTTCTTCTTGGGCATGGAGATACTCTGCATTAGAAAGTCTGTCTTGATCATTGATGGGCAAGAGGTATTTCAAGCCCTAAAATATACACCACACTCTCCTGCTAAAGGAGGCAATGAAATCTATCAAAGCTCTGGAAGAGAGAAAGAGAGCACATGAACTAGGGTATTTTGGCAGGAAGAAAGGACTTGGGAGGACTGCTGTTGCTGAGATCATGTGAATGCCTGTTTTTTTGGCTTTTTACCCCAGGGAGAGCTGTTCAGCATGCACATTTCAGAAGAAAATTTTAAAGACAGTCAGTGCGCCAGTACTACAATGATTAATATTGGCGTAAACACTGAGTAACATGTAGTTACAAAGCTCCATGGTGCTCTCATCCAATTATTCTGTCTTATCCCAACTAAAAATGTTTCCCTACTGGCAGATATATCTACGAGGGTCAATGTTACCATAAAGGTGCTAGCTTTTAAGGTGTTGCAAGATCCTCCTCCTCCTCCTCCTCTGTTTTGCATTTCATATACACATCATATTTGAAAAAAATATGACAGTTTTGAAGATTGTAAAACTGCCTAAGTCATGTAATCATAAATATGCCAGTATTGAATGTTTAAAAAGAACAAGCTGAGTTGGAGGTCTTGAGAAAGCTTGACCTATAAATGTCAATGCAGAGGATAATGTTATATCCTATATCCAACCACAACATATTGAAATAAAATGAGTAGCTAGTATTCAGTTGTTTAAAGGCACAGCAGCAGGCTTTTTTTTTTAGTCAATGGAAAAAGGATGCTAAAAATAAGATGAAGTAATGAATTAATAGATAGAAGCAAGTCCTGCCAGGCACTGTAGGGAAATTATATTTTATAGAATTTTCTTAATTTCTGCTGCCTTCTTCCTTTTTTGAAGCAGAGAAACCTATTATAGAAAATGCTGAAAACTACAACAGGACACTATCTTTATTTGGACTAACCAAAATGTTACAAAATATTGATACACTGGGATTGAAATTCCCAGAATCATGGACCTCATTATCCTCTGCATCACCACCTACTTTCAGTTTGATGGACAGATGTACCAACAAATCAGAGGAACACTCATGGGATCACCTCTCTCAGGACTCAGAGATTGTAATGCAGCATCTAGAAATTTTAACTCTCCCACATATATAACCAAAAGTATGGATCTGGTACGAGGACAACACCTTTGTCATAATAAAAAGGAACAACCAGAGAAGACACATGAAACAATCAACATCTTCAAAGGAATAACATTCACAAGGAAGAAGAAAACAACATTACCCTTTCTGGATATCCTCATCAGCAGAGGAAATTATGGCAAATTAGAAACACAAGTCTATCAAAAAACAACCCACACTAACAAGTGCTCCATTACCCAAGTAACAATCCAACCTCCCACAAAAGGAGCTGTGTAAGAACATTGTTCAGATGAGCACAAACACACTGCAGCAACCCAGAACACCAGAAAAAGGAAACAGACCACCTATACAACATCTTCCAACAAAATGGATACCCACACAACTTTATCAAAAAGTGCCTGACCAATCAACCCACTACAGCACAACCAACACAAGCTATGAAAAGGATAACACTACTTTACATCAAAAACTTCTCAGAAGCAACCAACAGACTTATTACAACCACACGGCATCACCATAGCATGCAAACCAACTAAAGCCCTCCTAAGTAAACCCAAAGACCCAGTAGCCCAAGAAGAAAAATCAGGAGTCCTCTACAACATATAGTGTAAGGACTGTAGCAGCCATTATGTAGGACAGACAGTCAGAAGACTAGCAGAGCATATCCACAAATACCAACTAGCGGTCAGAAGACATGATGAAAGCTCCTTAATCTCACAACACATGGACAGACTCAATCATACTTTCAACTGGGAATCCTAGACCAAGCCAAATCCAAAAATGCTAGGGAATTCCTGGAAGCTTGGCACCCAGACACATCAGCCATTAATAGACACCTAGAGATAAACCATATTCACACACTATTAAGGCAACAGGCTAGAAACCAGGCAACTGAGAATTCTAGTCCTGCCTTAGGCATGAAAGCTGGCTGGGTGACCTCGGGCCAGTCTATCTCTCTCAGCCCAACCCACCTCACAGGGTTGTTGTTGTGAGAAAAATAGGAGGAGAAAGGAGTATTAGGTATGTTCGCCACTTTGAGTTATTTATAAAAATAATAAAGGTGTGATAGTAAATAAATAAAATAAATTCAAAAGAGACAATAAAAAAGCTAAGAGGGAAACAAAAAAACACCAGAACACAACCCCTCCAGCAGGCAACACCCAGATTAACTGGGATTAACACCAGGCAAACAATCAAGCAGAAAACAGTACCCTAATCAAGGAACTACCACGGAGAAAACCACACCCCCACCAGCACAGGCAGGGCAAGCTGCTGTATATAAGCAGGGAGCAAACCCCACACCCACTGGCACTGATGGTGTTACCTAGTCGGATAATGAAACATCTGCAAGCAAACAGCCAAGCTCAGAGAGCACCAAGGACTCCACAGTTCAACCCTGAGCTACGGATATTCTCTTCTATTGAAACAGTAGGTATTATAAAACAACATTTATGGAATAGTTTATTATCCTGAATCATGGATAAAAACACACCTGATTATTACAGTATATTCTATAATCTGACAAAATGGACTGTAGTTTAAGAAAACCTTCACTATAATAATTTTTTTGGGGGGGGATTTAAGGTCCTAGGAGGTTTTTTATCTTATTTTTGCAACAGACTCTTGAATGCTTTTACAAATAAGATGTTTTGAGTTCCCGAGACAATCTTCTAAGCTAGTTATGCAATAAAACCAGGTTGGTAGAGGGTATATTATAATGATTATAATGATTATAATGATAATTCATTATATACCTTTACTAATGTGCAGTATAAATTAAAACATATGCATGATTGCATAGTTCTATTCAGTAAAATTAATTTACAGTTTAACAACCATGACAATAAACACATATTTACAGTTAAAACAAATAAAACCCAACCACTGATATTTAAAGAAGCAACATGCATTTCTGCAGAATACATATACATCCATGATTAATAAATTATTAAAACAAAAATCCAATCTAGAAACTGCTAACATTAATAAGAGAAAGGTAGCACAGGTAAGTCCCACACTAACCCATTAATGAAATACAGAGGTCTTTAAACCCCTTTTTAATGGCCATCAAACGTTCACATAGGTGAAGAGGATCAGTGAGCTAATTCAGACATTGTGGGGCCAGGTCCTTGAAAGCCTTCAGAACTTGGAGATCATGACCCTAGAATGCAGAATAGAAAGAAAACCCTGCCCAGAGGAATATAATATGTGAACAGGTTGTAAGGAGAGATAAGGGCAGGCAGACTGTGGGTGGTGGGTTGGGAGATGGTGAAAGGGGGTTGTGGTCAGAAGGGTAGAAACATAAGTCCTGGTATTGGTAGTTTGAACTGGGCTCTGGCTTCCAGTGATAAATCATCAAAAAGCCTTGTAAGGTAATGAAGCATGAGAATAATGCTGAAGATTATTCTGGATTCATATCAGGGACAGATAGAGGAATTTGGAACACCTGCTAGGACATTATTGCTTTTATCTAAACATGAAAAAGCCAAATCATTCACAACTCCCATCTCCTCCATCAACCACCACAAGATCCTAAAATACTCATCAAATGAAAATATAGCCCTTGCTGTAAGATCAGTAAATGGGAGCAAAGTCAGTGGATCATTGATGAAGATCCTGAGTTTGCAGGTGAAGGAAACTGGGACAATCCAAGAGTTCTGGTGGCACATAGGAGGAAACACAACAGAGGGTAGGAAGGGTGATCAGGCCAAAGGACAACATTCTCCATTTTACCTTCAGCATTGGGTGATCAGCGGTCATCCAAGATGAAATGCTGTCACATCATCATCAAGGATCACAAAAGACCAATAGACTTGAGTAGCATCCGTGTAATTATGATACTGAAAACTCGGATTATAAATCAGGGCACCCAAATGAAGAGTATAAAAGGTAAGCAAATTAGGACCCAGGACTGTTCCTTGAGGTACACTTACTATAAGGGAAAAATAATAATAATCCAAGACTGTAATCTGCCATGATACTCCAATGAAAAGGAAGAAAGGCTTGATCCAATCAAGTGCTTGGCCAATAACACCAGGGACTACAACTTGGAAAGTGATTATATATTAGAATAGAATAGAATAGAATAGAATAGAATAGAATAGAATAATATAGAATAATATAGAAAGAAAGCTGCAGCTCACAAAGGCTTATGACTTTTAATAAAAATTCTTAGTAGAAAAGGGTGCTATCAGATTCTTGATTTTTTGCCACTGTAGACTAACATGGCTCTGCTACGATGTCTAGTGAAGAGGAAAGTAGGAAACAGGACCTTGGACAGCTCCCAACGTTCTTCTGATGCCTGAGGTATTAGAACTGATGACAGACATTGGGGGATTCTCATTTCTTGCAGAGACACCAGATTGCAGTTGATTTGTTTTTTGATAAGTATAATACAGTGATTCAGCTACTGCCTCTGCAACACTTGCAAGTTAACTGAAACTTTATTGCAACAGGTAGGATTTCATCTGAAAAATTGTTTTTGTTTACAAAAAGAAAACAGAACATAAGAAAAAGGACTTGCATGAATATTCATCACTCATAGATTATTCAGTTAGTCTTCCATATATGCTTCTTCTCATCTGCCACAATTTATTTGTTTACTTTTATGCCAGTTTACCTGAAAAGAGCATATAAAGACACACTCATGTAGAGTAGTATAGTAAAGGTAAAGGTTTCCCTTGACATTAAGTCCAGTCATGTCCGACTCTAGGGGGTGGTGCTCATCTCTGTTTCAAAGCCGAAGAGCCGGCGTTTGTCTGTAGGCACTTCTGTGGTCATGTGACTGGCATGACTAGCTGACCAAATTTCTAAATTGTCCTCCAGTCAAAACTTCCAGATATAAAATGCTTCTTTAAATAAAGAAAGCAGCCAGGATTTCTAATTAGAGTCTCTTGCAAGATGGGTGGTGCATAAATATGAGAAATAAATAAATAAAGTGGTTGGTTGAACTGTTCTGAAGAAGCTGGCTGGATTGTTAAGGGGGCTTACTTGCTTAAGCAGGGTCAAAGATCTGCAAATCTGAATTGCTGCTGGAGTCCAAGAAGGGTGATATACCTATACCTCCTGGCCAGGATGGTCCTGAATATGGAGCACACTGGCCTTTCTCTGAGAACTATTCATCCAAGTCTTCTGCTGTACACTGATGGATCCAAAATTTAGAGGTCTTGATAGGACCGAATTAGGCACTACAGGCAAACAATTGTTCTTAAGCTATACCCTACTTTTCTGTGTACAATAAAAGATTTCAGAAAGGCAACGTATGAGTGGAGAAGCCAGAGGAAAGGCTTGCTGCTGTTTTCTTGAATCACATTGCTTTTCCATTCCCTTCCTCCCCCCAACTTTTTTTTAATATTCCTTTGTGCTAAGGGTCCCATATTGATGGGGTGAAGTAAAAAATGGGTTTGGGATAGCATCCATTTCCTTTCCTTTGCTTTTTTCCCCCTAAACCTTATCTTCCTAAAGCTCTCATGGCATAAACCAATGGCTATCTGGATTTGAAAAATGCTAATTTGCACATCCCGTCTTGCGGTGGTCTTTTAGCTGGCAACTCTTGGACTGACTATAGAAGCCCTGCATCAGTTCAGGCCTTTAGTAAATTGTGATTGCCCCTTCTAACTGCCTTCAAGGAATGGAAGGAAAGAAGGGTGATTCTGCTCACTTTGAGGTTTGTCTCGTCCTGCTTTTGGACTCAGCATTGCCCACTTCTGGCATATGTTCCCTCAACAAGAAATGTGGATCTTGATAGAAGAAAAGGTCTCTATTGTTTTATATGCCTCCAGACCTAGGTGGTTTTGCCTCTATAGCTTCTCCCATACAGGCTAGAATCCCTGGAATGTCTTCTGGCTTCTGCTCACATTATCCCTTTAGAGAGTTACTTTAATATACCACCTGGCTAAACTATTAAAATTCAGACTAAGCATTCCGTGATTTAAATCTAAATATTCAGTGATCTAAATTAATCTACCTTTAATTTAAATTCCTCTTCCATGAGCCAGCAAGCCATCTATGAAATTATGGAAATAAATACCTAGCTAAGAATTAGATATTCAATTACATCTACATATGTGGGTGGGGAAATGTTTCAGAAAAATGTAATTTCTCTCCTCCATTAAAAAAAAAACAAATATGCAAATGCCATACTGTAGAGCTGCTGTGTCCACCAGCTTTTATTACATGACATTGACAACATGGCCTGACTTGATTGGTATAACTGAGAAGTAGTAAACCAGGGTCTCAGATACAGTAAGTGGTTGATAAAGTCATTCATGATATTCTTGCAAACATATTAAATATGGGCTAGAGGATACTACAGTGAAGTAGATTTGCAATCAGTTGAACAACCGTACTGAAAGTGTGCTCATAGATGGTTCTCCAATCAGCCTAGAGAGAAGTATCAAATAGAGAAGCTGAAGAACTCTGTCCTTCAGCCAGTGCTATTCCACATCTTTATAAATGACCTAGAGGATGGAATTGAAGGGTTGCTTATCATATTTACAGTTGACACCAAACTATGGGGTTTGGCTAACACTCCAGAGACCAAAATTACAATTCAAAAAGACCTTGGCAGACTTGAACAATGGGCCCAGTATAAAAGGATGATGTACAACTGTGACCAGGATATTTTCCCCAGCAGAAAAAGTCAAATGCATATATACAAGATTGAGGCTACCTGGTTGAATGAAAATGCACATGAAAAGGATTTAGGGATTCTAGTGAATGGCCAGCTGAACACTAGCCAGAAGTGTGAGGCACAGCATGCAGTTCGTAAGAGTTAATAGTTGTATTGTATTATGCTCTAGTTAGATCTCACTTGGAGTACCACTCTTTAAAAGAGGTATGGAGAAGCTAGAATGAATTAGGAGGAGAGCTCTTAGGGAACTGAAGCTGAAAGTCAGATGGGAAAAGCAAATCCCACTCAAAAAAATAAAAATGACAATAATCTTTTGCACAACTTGGAGCACAAATTAGACCTAATCAGAATATGCCAGTGTGGCTGGTTAACAAAACTGAGGGCTGACTCCAAATGGGTGGCTCCTAGCACTAATCGCTGTTGCAAGATAGAAGTCGAATTGCCCTTGACTTTCAGTCATGTTGGGTACCTTTGTCCTACAGTGTGTATGATGTGGCTGCTATGAATAGGAAAAATCTCAAAGAATCTGAGTAATTATTGGGGGTGGGGGGAGGAGTTCTGACCAGTCCTGAAAAGTAGTACTGTACTTATTCAGTGTTCATTTAAGGAAGCTGGCCTGTTTTTGCATACGGACTATTACTTGGTATCTTTCTGCAAATGGGAAGATTCTTTCCATCCACTGAAGGGTTTTGATCAAGTGGAGCATTTCTCTTCTCACTGCTAATGCCACCACCCTGGAAGCACCTCAGGTTTAGACAGAACCCTAATAAAATGGGGCGGAAGAAGCATGGCCCCCCAAGAAGAAGCTGCCAAGAAAACATGGCATGCAAGAAAGGTTGCTTTTGCAAGCATACAACTTTTGCACCAGAGAAACAAATACAAAGGGACAAACTTTCAAAGGCAAGTTAAGGGAAGAGGAAATTTGAAGAGGAAGTTAGATGATAAAAATAAACTTTAACTATGCTAGAAGCAGGAGAGTAGGTAGAGAAGTCATAGGATCATTTCCTGGTACAATTTTGTGAGCTTTTTCCACGGCCACTCTCCCCCCAAAAGGATGATTGCTTAACAATAAACAAAATCATGAATATTAAGAGAGTGGTCAGATTAGTCTCACCATTCAAACCTTAGACTTACATAATAAAGTTGGTTTCTATTCTGGGCATCTGTAGATCTACAACAAAATATTGCACGATGGCTCATTTCTGTTACAACCAGCCCATGAAGCATTCCCCCTTCCCTCCCTGTTTTAACTTCATTCCCAACAAGCTCTGAGCTCATGGTGGGTGATGAGCATCTTCAGTCCTCACTGGACTATTGTGTATTTGTGTGTTGCTCTGTTATATCCTCTTTGTTTGGGCTTCTTCTAATCATATAGGTAGCTCTTTTTTAATTTGTCTTTTTCTCATTTTGGCTACACATCTGAAAGAACTCAGCATCAGAGTTCCTAGAAAGAAAATATACAGGTAGTCCTCACTTAACAACCATTCATTTAGTGATGGTTCAGATTTACCACAGCGCTGGGAAAAAACCGTCTTACGACTGGTTCTCACACTTATGACTGTTGCAGAGTTCTAGAACAAAAATATACAAGTGAGAGCCACAACAAATGGTGCTGCATGGAGATTGTGTGATTGATTGATTGATTATTTAAGGACTAATTGCAGAAGTATGATTAGAATGAAAATCTCAAATCAAAGGCAACATTTTCCCTTTATTAAATATCCAGCAATGATGTGCTGCTTTAATGTAAGAAAGAATTCTTTCTCAGTGGCATCTGACTTCAGCAAAGTGGTACAAAATGTATAAACATGGACTATATCAATGGTACAAGTACACACAAGTAAACAGATTTGTGTCAGCAGTGGTGATGTCAGAAATCACTTTTTTTAAATGGCTCATTGAAGTTATCTTAGCATAAGTGAGATTTTTTTAAGCAGAGAAGGGATCTTGCTGTCCTTGGGAAGTTTGGGACTATACTTCGCATTATCTATTTTTATTGTTAGCTCAGGCTGATGGGACTTGGAAAACTACATAACTTTGAACATTCAGTCTGCCTACCTCTGTATCATGGGCTTTTTTTTTCTCAAAGTAATAAAAGTGGTACTGTAAGCACCCCCCCCCCCCAGATGTGCAGTATCATGACATATGTACAAAAAGGGTGCTTGTGTCATTCTGACTCTCCTTGACCATGCATACTGCTGCTCGGCTAAAATACTCTCATCATACTGGAAAGTTTAGTATTGTGCCAACATGAAATTCCATAAATTGATCTGGGATGTTTTTGAAATACTAAAGAAATTGATAGTTGCTTTGGAAGAAATACTCTGATACCAGCATTAAAACACACAGTTAGCAATAATTGGCTAAATTACTGTGCATATTAAATTAAGAGATGGAACTGAAAAGGAAATGTTATGACAATTGGGATCCTTTATTCAACTTAAGAAGATTAGGTATAATTTGGATATTAATTGATATAATTCATTTATAATAACATAATGAAATAATAATTTGATCTTGTTTTTAAGAGTAGTACATAGATTGCTAAGTATTGTTTAATAAAACAGATTGTTTTATGATTTAGTAATCATATAGACCTACTTATTGATAATCTGTTGAATAATGTATTTTCATTAAAATATTTCTCAATTTTAGAATGTGTAGATTGTTATTACATTGGCAATAACTTAAATTGTTACATTACAAATACTAGTAAGGGAAGGAGGAGGAGGAGGAAGGGATGGTTTCACAGGGAAGATCAGCATGGTTTTGAGTGTCTTATGTTCGGTCACAACTTCCAATTATGTTTTCAGGCAATGAGCCATTTCATTTTGCAGGAAAGGGCAATTAATTTCATTACCTAAAAATCTATCACCTGAACATGCTTAGTTCTCATGGGGCTGTTTCACATTCTCCCCACCAAAAAGTGATTAGTTCTTCTTCTTTCTGCAAGCCAGCAGATACCTTTTTCTTGTGGACAGGTTCAAAGGAACTCACAGGAGGAAATGTTTGTGTGAAAGGTGAAGGGTCCCCTGTGCAAGCACCAAGTCATGTCTGACCCTTTGGGGGGACACTGCTTTCGCAACGTTTTCTTGGCAGACTATAGTGGGGTGGTTGCCATTGCCTTCCCCAGTCGTCACCTTCCCCAGCAAGCTGGGTGCTCATTTGACCGACCTCGGAAGGACGGAAGGCTGAGTCAACCGGAGCCGGCTACCCGAGAATCCAGCTTCCGCTGGGATCGAACTCGGGTCGTGGGGAGAGTTTCAGTTGCGATACTGCCGCCTACTACTCTGCGCCACACGAGGCTGATAGGGAATGTTTACTATTAGTAATATAGTACTGTATAACATATAATATTGTGTGTATAATTAATACTATACACCATACATATACATATACTGTACATATAGTATTATGTAGTATATATAAAAGAAAGTGATTTATCAGTATGTAATCAGCCTTCTTGAAGATGCCATCCACAGACAGATTGGGACTTGATTATGTGCCATTAAGTCATTGTCAACTCTTTGCAATCACATAGATTTTCTCCATGATGACCTGTCCCTAACTTGGTCTTTCAGGTTTTCCAACAGTCCATTCATTGCCACTATAACTGAGTCCATCCACCTTGCTTCTGGTCATCCTCTTCTCTTTCCTTCCACCTTTCCCACCTTTCCCTGGAGCCTTCCCCAGAGAGCTAGGTCTTTGCATAATGTGTCCAACATAGGATAATTTGAGCCTGGTCATTTGTGCCTCGAGTGAGAACTCTGGGTTGATTTGTTTGATGATCCCTTGGTTTGTTTTCTTGGCTGTCCATGGTATTCTCAGGAGTCTTCTCCAACACCAAAGTTCAAAAACATCAATACTCTTCCTATCCTCAGAATTCCCAGCCAGCTATTTGCAGCTGCTGAGATTCAGAGTTGCTTGGAAAAGCTGTCCTAGAGGATCTCTCTAGAACTTCTGCATTCAACTTTAGCTTTCCGTTTGTTGTTAGATGATGGAGGACAAATGCAAAATTGTCGTCATCATCATCATCATCATCATCATCATCATCATCATCCTGTCTCAGTGAGTCTAGCAAGTTCTGGGTTTGGTTTGAACCAAGGAGGCAGTTCTTACAATTGCTTAACACTGGGATGTGGAACCTGTAACTTTCTAGATGTTGCTGAGCTCTGTGCTCTGCATCCTTCATCACTGACATGCTTTCTAGGGCTGTTGGAGGTTGCACAGCAATATCCAGAAGATTATAGGTTCCCTATACTTTCTGAGCATTCTTATCCAAGGGATTATATATCATAAATACATAGTCTGTGTGTGTATGTACTTAGATATAAGCCTAGGTAGAGGTTGCCAGGAGCAGGGCCGCAACTAGGGTCTTTGTCACCCCAGGGCAAACATGGATTCTGCACCCATTTTGGTGCCCCCCCCATGCTCATTTTGGCGCCCCACCAGTGCAGCACCCGGGGCACTTGCCCTGCTTGCCCCCCCACCCCCCACCCCCCACCCCCCACCCCAGTTGCTGCCCTGGCCAGGAGTAGTCTTCTTTGATTCAGTCTTAGCTTTTGATGGCTTTATGAGTTCATCCATGGACGTTTCTTGACCACGGTATGGAAGTGCCTTCTTCTTGGATGCATTTTCATCCTCCCTGTTTAGCTGACAAACTTGGGATTTCCAGGTGGTATCCTATCCAAGTCATAACCAGTACAAGCCCAGCTGAAGTCTCTGAACTCAACCAAGGTTGGTTAGGTGGTTCCTGTCTCCTACTGGAATAGACAAGGCCACTACCCAGCACTTTTAATAGAACCATGGCCTAGTAAATCTCAAACTCTGCCAGACTTTGCCACCACCCATGGAAGCCCTTTGCTGTGTGGCAGTCCCTTCAGTGAGATGATCACCTCAGCAACGGGCCTGTAGAGCGGAGAGGTACTGGGGTGCAGGGACACCCCTCCACAGTGGCTCACTGCTTTATCACACACACCCTCCCGCTTGTCCGCTGCGGTCGTTTGCAGCGACTCAGCCCATAAGCACCGACCGGCCCCCTCGCTGTTGCACAGGAGACACCCGAACCACCCCCCCGCGCGCCTCCCCAAGCTCTGGGCCCGAGCGCCGGGGGCGGGGCGGGGCGCAGAAAGCTCGGTCTGTGGAAGCCGCCCGGTCGGGGCCGCCAAGTTTGCGGAGCGGTTGCTGAGCGTCTCCCAAGTCAAGCGGCGGCTCCAGTTCCGCCTGCCTCTGGTGTCGTGGTCTAAAGCGCAATCCCGGGCCACATTGCTGGATGACTGGGACAAAGAGACGAGGATCCAGTCTGGTTACTATGGCAACAAAGGAGGAATAGTTAAAAAAAGAGGAGGGCTTCTAAACGCTCACTCTGCCCGTTGTCAAATTGCTGTCGCTGTGTAAGAAACATTGTTTTAAAAATCCCAACGTGCAAATGCGTTTATGCAGACTCTCAAACGCAACAATTTTTCCATTTAGTCTAGCAGCAGCAGGAGGACGAGAATATAGAATACACGCGCAAGCCTCGTTTTCTGCATGTAAAGTGTGTGTGTGTGTGTGTGTGTGTGTTTTCTTTAAAAGGCAGTGGTTGGCTGGTTTTCCGGACATGATGTGGTAGAAGCTGTCATCGTAATGGAAATTCATTGCTGTAGCTATGGTAAATCGAGTTTTCTGCCTGTGCTGAATGCATTAGTCTAATGAGATGTTTGCAGCTGGGGAAGGTCGGCGTGCTAACAGGCAGGGAAAAGATGGCTTGTGGAAGGGTCGGTGTACACGTGCTACAAGTCCTCTACTCTTTGGGCCAACAGACCTGCTGCTTGTAAAGAAGCTGATCCAGCACTAAACGTTAGCAGTAGGTAAGGGGAGGCGAGGCGATTATGTCCGTTTCCCCCTGTGCTGGCTCGGTGCGGTTGGGTCGTCCTGCTCTGCTCTTGAAAATCAGCTGCGATTCGATCGGCGTGCACGGCTCTCGCCTGTAATATTCCTCGCGCGCTCTGCATCGGCTAGGATTCATGCATGTGTTGTGTGCACGTACGCATATGTGGCAAGAGATCCACTATTTTTACGGGCGCTTCGAGCCACAGCTGAAGTTTATCCATCCTAAAGCTAATTAATAGTGCCTTCTTTGGAACTGTTCGGTGTCGGAAAAAACCCTTTCGCGGGTTTTTTTTAAAACGTGTCCGTGAGACTGACTCTCTGTGGGTGTGTGGTGAGTTCCGTGTGTTTTTGAGTGCCTTAAACCTGAGTGCCTTAAAGATTTCTCATATGTCTGTGGAAGTGGACTTTCCCCATTTCTGATGAGCAGAGAGGTGTGTGCATCTTGTGGCAGCTGTTTAATGCAGAAAATAAATATTATGTTCTTATAATAGATTTCCTCCTAAGACTGATACCTTGAAGCTGTTCTCCCTGCTCTATTTATACCTGAACATTTGTGCTGGTTTACACATTTTGCTGGAAATTTGCGAGAAGCTCTGTGAATCTGTGTCATCAAGCTCAATGATTTTTACTAGGAGAACATGAAGCTATAACTTATAGAGAAATTCATGATTTAGCTAACGATGTGCTTGCATATGTGTTCGTTTTTGCCTTTTGAAAACATTTATCATAATATATGTTTTAAAAGCTATTTCATTTTACATCTAGACATGAAACCAGCTTTTAACAGTTTTCTTCTGTGGACAGTGAAAAGCCTCTGTTTAATAAAGCTCTTTCAGTGTCAGTCACATTATTACTTATACCAAGGAGATAATGTGAGTGATTGAACAATGAGCATCTTTAGAAGTTGGTCCTCTCCTTCCCAACCCCTTGTCACAATAGTTTGTAAATAAGAACCCATGAATGGATTTTAGGTGACAGTCTGGAATTTTTTTCTTTGTGTGTGCCTTTTTCTGGAAATGCAGATTTTAGTTTTGAACAAAATGCTTTCAGATTTGTGATCAAATAGCCTGGAGTAGCAGATGCTTTTAAAGGGTGTGTGTGTGTGTGTTTATCTCTAGCTTCTCAAGCTGGATTCTGAGAAAAAGCAAGGCTAGGAAAGACATAAACAAGAATCAGTCATGTAGTGGGTTGGAGTGTGCAGAGGATTGGGCAACCCTGAGAGAAGCTGGACTAAAATCTTTTTGCTGTTCCCAGATTTGTAGTCATGACTATCTCTAGTATGGACAAGCCTTTGGAGACAAATACAATGCTAATATAAAGGGGTAGCTGTGATCTCCAACCAGTGAAACTAGTAGGTGATTTGGATTTAGGTCCAATTAATTCATACTATATTCATTGGCTTTTTTTTCCATATTATTTTGATATAACCTATCTGTGGATCAAAGATTGACATTTAAAATACCTGCTCTGAGAGATGCATTGTTTAATATATTTCTGTTCTATTTATTTGAGTGTGCATGTGATTTAAAGAATGATTTTCTGGAGATTTTTATTTTCCTTAAATATCCTTTTACATACATACATACATACATAATTTTTTTTTGCTGGGAAATGACTGGTGACAGTAGTTTAATTTTCACATCTGGAGCAAACAAATGCAAATATGTCCTGGATTAGATCAAAAATTCAAACTGAATCTCCCACCAGAATCGATTCCAAGATAGAGCTTTGTATGAATGTGGCAGCTGGATGTATTTGGTATCTTCAGAGACTTGTTTGAAACATTTGTAAGCAGAACACTTTTTACTACGCAGGTGGATGCCATGGAGAACAGAATAAAGACTACAAATGGATATGTGAGTTTGAACAGCCTTCAGCAAGAGTTTATATTGTGAATGAACGAACAATGACCATCCAGCATAAAAGTGAGAATTTCTTTGAGGCACTTCCTAGTTCAGCTAATACATTTCCCTGGAGATTGTCCCCAGTTAATTTTCACCCTTGTCTTTCTCTGCTTCTTCTGTCTCTGTGTAGACAAAATAGATGATAGAAAGTGAGATAGCATGATGTCCTTTCATGTAAATCCTTTTCTTTTCATCTTAGAAATGGTGCTTACTGAGCATTGTGTTTAAAATGGAATAGTACAGAAAGTCTCTCCTTCCTAATCATTTGTGCTTGAAAATGTGTGTTTTTCAGTTATAATTTAAACTGCTAGCACCTCAACTTTGGATACATTGGACTTGAAAGATACTATGATTTTTAGCTTCTCAATATCTCTCTTACTTCAACCTATCCAGGTACTCATGACACCATACCACCACCACCACCACCATCTTCATCATCATCAATTAAAGGTAGGATAAAAAACCTTCATAGATATAGTTCCTTTTCTTTTTCTTACCTCATGCCTTAATTTCTTTAGCATACTATTTCATACTTATTTTCAGTGCTTTGCAGAATATGGCTTACCCTGAAAGGGAATTGTGTGATGAGGATGATGTACACACACACACTCATATATACTGCAATACATACTTCCCTCTCAGATACTGATTTAAATATAGATTCAAATAGATTAGTGTAGTTTACTGGCTGTACTTCTATCAGGCCATGAAAACTTAATGGAACTTCTACGTTTAGAGACAGTGTACCAGATGTGAGGAAACAGAAACTAGAGAAGCTCTGTCCTATTCACATGGCTTCCTGGGAAGGCTTGGTTGGCCTCTGTCAGAGGTAGGATGCTGCATGAAGCAGAAATTTAGTAAGTGTTTTTTTTTTCTAATGTAGGCACGTGCCTTTCCTTTTTTGACTTATGAAATGAATTTTGTTTCCCTGCATTTTGTTAAATCTGGATAAGAACAGGAGTGTGCTTTTTAAAATATAGTTAACTATAAATCCATCCCAGGTTGTGCTGAGTGTGTTCTCTATTCTGTCCTTTGATGACATCCATTGTATAGGGTGGTTCCAGTCTTCTTCTGCCACACACATACATAGCTGGGTGAAGTTGTAAGTTAGGAATTGGTGGGACAGTGCTGGTTTATCTGAAAGTAGGGTTTAAAAAAAACTCATGCTTTATCTCCTTACTGTATTAGCCTCCACTTCTTCTGCATGGCATACACAAGGGTCCCTTCACAATAGTCTCTTTTTCCTCCACAGGTACTTTCTTTCTTTCTTTAGTAGATTTCTATCTCACTTTTTCTCCAAGAATTTCCAACTAGTTCATGGTTTTTTGTTTCCCAATTTTCCTAATAGCTTTATGAGTTTCATTAGGCTGCCACTGAAACATAGTAAAATGCCGCAAGGTGGAGAGAGAAGCTTCAAACATGTTTGAGGATCTAACCACATGATTAATTTGGTTCTCTGGGAAATTAGTTACACACACATTTATATATGCACATACAGAGCAGAGAAATAAGAGAAGCCAACTAAACTTTCAAAGGGATCATTGCAGAATGTTACCTACCTCTGTTCCCCCCATTTTTATTAATTACAGCAAGAATAATTTATAAGGAAGTCAGAAGCTAGTGACACTGAAAATTTTCTTAAAGATTCTAGCTTATTAGCAACACATATAGTTCTACCTATGAATATTGGAAATCTACTACATTCTGCAACTAAACCTAATAATTCAAAATCTTATTTTTCCTTCCTTAATGTGAACATGGTATGTAGAAGTTAATTTGGTTAATTTTAGATTAACAAACTGAAACATTATCTTGATGGCCTGAACATTAAGATATTAAATACCCTTGGAGTTGCAATGCAATGTAAGCATATAACAGCTTCTCTTGCTGTATTCTGTGATTGGCTCAACCTATATTCTCAAGTTATTATTTTTTTTTAATTCAATGTATTGGTATTGAAATGGAGGTTACTTGAAAGATGCACAGTGAACAATGAATTGGTACAGTTCTCCTGGAAATTACATCATGGAAGTATCTGTATTCTAGAGGAATGTTGTGCCAACCAAGAGTCAAGAAATCAGCAGAGAAAAAATACCATCTGTGCCATGTAACCTTTTCAACAGAACACTTAGTAGCCTATCAAACCATGTTCTTCTTTAGTTTGCCCTCCAGCAAAAATGTACTTAACAAGGAATCAAGATATTTGAAGTCTTTGAGTTCCAACCATCCAACACTGTGCACACAGTTCACTTCCTTTCTTTGGAATCTTACATTCTGGAGCTGGAGAGAGAAGAGAAGATACATTCCTTTACGAGTATCCATTCCTGAACAGAAAGCTATTTATACTTATATCCTTACAAATGGAAGATATATATTGATGCCTAATATACATACATAATAAGTATATTAATTTATTTTGCACTGTCAGATCTGAAGGCTACTAGTATGACTAACAATGAAGAGTCATTGTTATAGATACAGTTATGTACATGTATAGGTAAATCAGATAATAGCTGGTATACATACCATAGGATTTAGGAATATTTTCTCTATATACTTCATGAAAAGATGATAAAAGCAGAACTAAATATAAATCCATCAGCTTATTCCTAACTACTTCCCCAGCTCCCTATCCAGCTGGCATAAAAAAGTGGAACTAGCTACTGTGAATTTATAACAATAATATGTGTAGAGATGTGCTGCCTAGTGAAATAGAGAGTCTAGTTCCACAGATATTTAAACAGCCATTAATGTGCATAAGAAATAACCTAAACATCTAAACATCTCAACAATACGAAGTGAGATGTGTGTATAAATTTTTGAGAATACAGACCAAATATCACAGCAGTAAGAAAGTCCAGCTGGAATGTCTGTGGTGATGTGCAGTATGACAATTAAAATATCACATCTTTCAGTGAATAAAGACTGAAATATCCAATACATATTTGTTAAATCATTTATTTAATCCATCAGTGAAAGCAGAAGAAGTTGATTACGTAATAGTATAAAAATTAAAAATCCAATAAAATGGAATTAAAATGTATAAACTATAGACAGTGTAAGCAATATTGTTACATTAAAATTTGGAGCAAATTATTATGTAGTTTAAAAACATAAAATGATTGCAGAAGAGGTTTTTTTTTATTTTGAACAAATCAAATCACTTTATTTTGGTCACTGAATCAGCGCTTGTGACTGCGTTTGCATAGTCATGAATTTTGCTCACTGCAGTTCAGCTCTTTGTGAACTAACTAGTTAAAAGTAACTTTTCTGTCTGCCTTTTTCTGGGGCAGTAGATAATGCCAGGGATCATAAGCATAGATCAAAAGACTGGTTCATTTATTTTTTCAAAACAGCTGGCCTTTTAAAGAATTTCATCTGTAAAAAAGCACCTCCAAGGAGCTTTAAAGAAAATACAATCTTTAGTACATGCACATCCCCCTTTGGGCTATATGCTAGAACTTTATTTATTTATTAAACCCTATAGTGTTTTTATATAACAGATAAGAAATTGTCAATTTTCAGCCTCATCTCTGGGTATTTCCCTGAGGAGAAATGTTATGTGAGAGAAATATAGTCAAGTCCATACTACTGTGCTACAAATGGACTTAAACTATTGGAAAAAGCTAATGTGGTGAGAAATTTTCTAATCACAGGTATCACCTAGGTAACCAGAGATTGTATAGAAACTTTAAAAAAAATAGCTATTGCTATGTTAATTATTTCATGAAAGATGATGGACGTATCTTTATTACATTCTGAAACAGTCAGGATATGAAGCCAGATTCTGTGACTCTGCTATAGAATGCAGGTCATAATGTCAATACCAGGTGAATAATTAATTTTGCAGTTCTTCCTAGGCTCCAAACACAATTCATGCATTTAGTTGGAAAGACTGCCTGCTAGTGATTCCTAACCCTCAGGTGTGGAGTCAGCCTCTTCTGCCATCCAAACGCTGGGACAACTCTTTTTTCTCCCAAAGGACCAAAGGGGGAAGCAGGTGACCAACATGCCCATGGCAGGTGTGACAGTTTCCCACAATCATCTTCCCCAGCAGAAACATTTCTCTGGAGAGCCTGGCTTCTTTCTTACCACTCCTCCATATTTGCAGGCACTTTTACCTTAAGTATAGATATCCCCAATCCTACCCCACCCTTTGCCATCAGTCATATGGTAGCTCTCATGTCCCTTTCACATGATTACTAATTGCATGAAGTAGAGATATGTAATATCATGCATGGAGGCACAGATGCGTTTTACTCTAGACATCATCCCACGAATGGTCTCCTGCTTGATAGCATGTGCATTGGCTGTCATTGTTAGCTGGCTTTTGGCTGCAAGAAAGTGTTTTATTTGACTTGAGGCTGTCCATATCTATTTATTTTTAATTCATTTTGCTGGATGTATATTCCACTTTTCCTCCCAGAGCTACACAGTATTCCCTTCACCATTTTTTCCCCCATAGAACAACTATCTGTGAAAAAGGATCTTTGTGCACATTGCCCCAGGGTCCTCAATCTGTGACCTTGAAGAGAAGTACCTGACAGGAGGCTGTCCACATGATCATGGGATCCAGCAAGTAGAACTCCCCTCCAGACTCTGCCACTCTAACTAGCAGTGTCAGGAATAAGTTGTTCAATGGGCATGGCAGGCTGGCCCATTATTGTGAAAACTCCTGGTAGAAGGTATGACTGGTTGGCTGCAATTCTGATCAGGAACATTCCAAATTGTAGCGTCCTGTTGCAGATCCTACTTGTACATGCTGAACTAAAATGCACAGTTTTATCATTAATATTATTGCAACTCTGCACTAGCCATTGCAGAAGAGGAGTATTTTACATATGTTCAGATTCCATTTGATGACCTTCATGTATTTTCCTCAATTAGTGACAAATGAGAGGCATGCCTAGTAGTGCTCTGTCATGGCTCAGTAAATATTGGAATTTATTTGCATATTAAGTCAGCTTCAGAGCTAAATGTAGCATTTTAAAAAAAACTTCACAGTGGGTCTAGTTCACCAGTAATCTTACGTTTTCAAGAGCCTATAGCATCTGCAAAAGATAACTATATAAATTTTTAATAAAATGATTAACCATGTGCATAAATACTGCTTTTATTGAGTTCCTCATCCAAAGATTATAAGTGAAATGTCAGCTTTTAGCTGAAGGGAGAAGGACTTCACTCCTGGATGTATAAGAAGCCTAAAGTCAGGCAGCTTCTCTTTAGTGAGAATCCTATAGATTAAGTTTACAGCTCATGCTAAATAATGGTTTGCTTTAACCTGATTTGTTGAACAAGCAATAATGGCCTGGTTCATATATAGTATTGAGGCATAAACTCATAGTGGTTGGGTTGATCCATTGCATGAAACTAAAATTAAATAAATAACATTATGGCTTGATGTTTGAACCCAATAACTGGATGCTTGAATCCAACAATAGGAACAGCCCTGAAGCTCTTGTATTTGAAATTATTTTACATTCTTGATAGAGCAGGAAATATTTACAGAGGAGTGTGATGGACCCTCCTCCCCCACCCCTGATACCCATTTATCCTTTTTCTCAACTGAGTGAGCAAACAGGGAGCAATGAATTCCAGTGGAATTCAACCATAGGAATAGATAAGTAAAAGAAGACCATGACCAGAGAAGATGTGAGTCTGAGGGACTGTGTGCTCAGCTGTGAGGGGTAAAAAACGTGTTTGGGATAATGGCTGATTGCAAGGGATGTTTTTGGAGAGCTGCTGATTCCCATTGTGGGTAATTAAGTGGTTGCTTCTTGCTAACTAGGTAGAGTTTTTAGAAGGCATATTAGGCAGTAAGGCTCCAAAGATTTACAGTACTTGTGATACTTTGGTTTTTTGCCCGAAAACAGTCTGGTAAAGATTTGCAGCAAATGCCAGAATCTTATGGCTGAGTTGTATAAAAGTATTGTAAATGAATAATAAACTTGTAAGTGTTTGATAAAAGAACTCAAAGGATTAGTGCAATGAGTAGCCATACTTGAGTTGATGAAAGAGGACAGAGAGTAGAACCAACAAACAAGGTGGTTCTTGAAGAGGATGGACCTGTCCATATGGAAGAGCACTCAATAAAGAAGCAAGTCCAGCAGACAAGAATGAGAGTTAGAAATAGAAAACATAGAAGATACCCAGCACTCCTGGGAGACAGAAACAGGGCATCACAGAAAAAGTAGGATCTGAGCCTTCAGGAGAAGAAATAGAAACGTAGCAGAAGAGACTGGATGATGGAATCCTGAAGGCCAGAAAAGATGGAGCTTTTCCCTGAGAGGACACCAAGAGAAGTTACATGGTGGTTGGTGACACACTGCAGGGAAGAATCAGATGTACACAAATGTATGCTGACTATGTTCATCGGTTTGTGAAGAATGCTGTCTGCCAGGAGCTAGCATCAGGGCTGTGGTAACCGACTTCCAAGACCTATCAAAGTCACTGAAAATTATCCCTTCCTCTAAACCATGTAGGAACAAGTGATTCTGTAAAGAATTATGTTGCCATGATATTCAAGCAGAAGCTAGGCAACTATCAAGGATGCTTTAATCTGGATGTCTGGACTGAGCAAGGGTTGTATTTGACGGATGCAACACGTCGTCCTTACTCTAGGATTGTATGATGCTAAGTCTAGGCAACTAATTTAGAAATATCTTCAGTCCTAATTAAACATTCATTCCATAAAACAGCATCCATCACTAGGATTACTGCCTGTAAAGGTAAAGGTAAAGGTTTCCCTTGACGTAAAGTCCAGTCGAATCCGACTCTAGGGGGCGGTGCTCATCTCCGTTTCTAAGCCTTGGAGCCGGCATTGTCATAGACACTTCCGGGTCATGTGGCCAGCATGACGACTCGGAACGCCGTTACCTTCCCGCCGAAGCGGTACCTATTGATCTACTCACATTTGCATGTTTTCGAACTGCTAGGTGAGCAGGAGCTGGGATTAACAACGGGAGCTCACCCCGCCGCGCGGTTTCGAACCGCCGACCTTCCGATCGACAGCTCAGCGGTTTAACCCGCAGCGCCACCGCGTCCCGCACTTGTACATGCTGCCTGTAGGAGGGAATAAAAGGGAATATTCACATGCTTGCCAACAAATGGTATGTAGCTTGAATAATAAATTGATGGAAATTAAACCAGGATCCACTGGCAAGGGATAAATGGTTTTCAGTAAAACCTTCTGTTTCCTATTTGTCTGAAAATAGAAGCAACAGACTCCTCACCCCAACCTAAATTATACTGTTGATATGAAAAAAAACTTGAGAAAACCAAGAATGGACTTTTAATTTAGTTAGACATTTTAGTTCTGGTAATTGAAATAAGTTCCTGGGTTCAAAATTCTTGAATTCTACTGCTTATTTTTTCAGATTTGGGTTGGTAGATTTTGGGATTCTGGTAAAGAAGGAGAAAAAAGTAGTTCATCTGAACATGAATTTTACCTATCCCTGTCTAACATATGCCATTTTATACTTGAGTTCAGTCTTGTTTTTACTGAATGCATGAGGGATTATATGGCCCAACCCATCCAGAGGCACCTGGTTGAAGATGGTTATTTTGATGTGTAGCACATAAAGAAAACCTTGAATTAAATGGCTAAGAAGACAACAGGTTACGGTATATATAAATGTTCTGAAAGGATGAAATTGTTTCCTTAAAAAGGAAAAAGGAAAAAGAAAATTAAGAGACCTAAAGAGACTAACACTTGCTTCTGCACACTATATGAAGTGCTGCAGACCCAAGATGACTACAAAATATATGTAAATATTAAACAGTGGATTTAAGAAGGGTGTTCTCTGCCGATCTTTGAAATGTGCTTATACTGTAGAAATGACAAGATGGAGAACTATGTATAATGTAGATTTAATAATATGGTAAAGCACGAGTTCTTAACCTGGGGTCCACAGATAGATTTGGATAAACTTCAGAGAGTCCATGAACTTGGATAGGGAAAAAAACCCCTATCTTAATTAAATTCTGCCTGAAATGTAGCTTTTCGTTCAATAATGTATATTGGTAAGAAAGTAATTTATGGTGTCTAAAGTCCAAAAATGTTTGTTAAATTCAATAAATATCACTATCTAAAAGTATTATACCTTATGAAAGGGTATTATTGTTGTTATTGAACCTGGGTGTGGAGGATGGTGGCCTATCAAAAGAACTGAAGTGAAATTCAACCACCAAGCCAGTCAGCTTTTCTGCAAGGGGACATCCTCTAACTGAAACTTCACAGCAGTCACACAGTGCTTTGATCACATTTGCCCAAAATTGCTGTTTGCAGTTTATATTTCTTTTATATGCCCCAGCTTTTATTTTGGGGTAAAAACAATCCATTATTATCTTGGTCTGCCCTGTCTTGATAGCAATCAGTCTCTTGTTTCCGCCTTCTCCATGCAGGCAACCACTGTCCACCTTTCCAAAAACTGTTAAGCTGCTTGTCAGTTCATGGTTGTATCTAAATTACTGTTATTTTTTTTTAAATTTTCAACAAAAGAAATAATTTCTCTAAAAAAGCATGTCTAAATATAAGTCCCTGAGAAGAAATTTCCATTGATGGAACGGGAGGGCAGTCATCCAGCCAACGCAAAGCAAGCTTCTGCTTCAGAGCTGTGGTACCATTTGTTTCAGAGCTTGAAACCAGAAAGAGATGGCAGGAGGATCAAATCCTCAGATCAGCCCCTCTGCTATCCTATTACACATGTGTTCTTCCTTACAATTCTCTTTCAAAAGCCAAAGTTTATCACTTGTGCTGCAGTTATAGTCATTCAAGGCTTTAATCATGTTTGCCTAAAATTGCTGTTTGTCTTTTCTGTTTGTTTTATGTGCCCTGGCTTTCATTCTGGGATAAAAATAAAAAAGAACATGGTATGTTCTTAAATTGTGTGCTCCAGACAGTTATTCTCTGTCTGAATAAGCAGGAAGTGATGGGTACATAAATTTGCAATGTAGTAACAATGGTGTTACAATGCAAATTAAATTTGATCTCTGAGAAATTTCAGTGAGATCCTACAACCTCTTTTGTGGCCTTTTCTTGTCAGAATGGCTTCATTAATCTGCCGGTTGACAAACATGCAAATATCTAGGATGTATTCCCAAGCTTCCTTATGGAAGACTTGCTCACTTCTGAAGATTAGAGGGTCTCCTCCTCCTGATTCCTCTTTGTAGTGGCAATTACAATGGTTGTTTCAGGAGAATTCTCATGCTTGAAAGGATTTGTTGTGTATTTTTAACAAGAGGATTTTGTGTTATACCTTCCTTGTTTTCCCCTCTGGCAGAAAGTTTGATTGCATCTGAATTAATCCCATGTCTTTTCAAAGTGACAGGAATATATTAATTGTTGCGGATGTTACATGTCTGAGGTAAAACAAAACCCCAGGACTACCCCTTTAAAGCAAAGTCACCTAATAGATAAGTCTTTGGGCTGAAATAGAAATATGGGAGAGCAATTCTGTTCTTAACATTGCTCTTGGAAGTGTTCTGTGACCTTGAAAAATGTCCTTGAAAATGCTGTGTCTTTCCTCCTCCCACTGATCTGCTCAGCAAGCTTTAGTAGCTCATTTCTTATGGGGGCCACTTGGTCCTGCATTTGGTCTGATCCACAAATTACAGAGTTGTCTTCAGTCTCCTGTGCATATTTGGAGAAAGTCTTTTTGACTTACAGCTCAGTTCCATGCATATTGCCTCACAAGTAAGGTGATTTGGATGCAAGTTTACTAACCACTAACCTGTTCACTTTATAAAATTAAGATTTTTTAATTTGACCATTTAGAGCAGTGTTTCTCAGCCTTAGCCATTTTAAGATGTGTGGACTTCAACTCCCAGAATACCCCAGCCAGCATTGTTGGCTGGGGTATTCTGGGAGTTGAAGTCCACACATCTTAAAATGGCTAAGGCTGAGAAACACTGATTTAGAGTAATCTTCATTATTAAAGTGAATTGTCCTACCATTTTCTTTGGAGTTTTCTTTTATTGTCCAGTTATTACTAAAATTAGCATTTCTAAATTCTTTTAACAATTGAGCAAGTATAGACACTCCTTGTAGCTTCTTGAGGAACATAGGCTCTGGTGATTTTTTGTTGGCTCAAGCTGATTTTCTGCTCTTACATAAAGCAATGTTTTTTTAAAAAAGTGTGGCTGTCAGCTTGAATTCTGAAATGGTCACAACCCTTTTTATCTCTCTTTCACTATCCATTTCTGTAGTGCTTGTTTATCACTTAAATGAAAAGAAACTTTCCCCACTGAAGTACTTCAAGGTACTTCCAGATGAAATTTTTAGTATACAGTTTAGTATGCTACAAATACAGAACTTTACTGAGGAGTTGGCAAGAAGAGTCCAGATGTTATCATCTTCTTGTAACCCTTTAATATTTTCCTACAACTTCTTCCATCCTTCCTCCCCCCAGGAATATGTCAAGGAGGAAAAGATCAATTAACTGCATAGTGCTTTCTGAAGGGTGGCACCAGGAATTGCTTGTCCGGAAGCTCTCTGAATCATTGTCCCCTTCCTTGAGCTTTTCCTCAGATGATGTACTATCTAGGCTCTGCTGAGACCTGGTTCATCCATTGTGTTTAAAGGACTTGGTGTAAAATTTGATTTCAACAATTTCCATGAAGCAGGGACTGTTTCCACCATCTGAGAAGATTCCCTAATTAGCCGTTCCTTTTCTGTTTTATAGGTGAACAGGTTCCTTAGATGTTCAAAATGAAGTTGCCCTTGTATGGAGCAAGCAGCTGGGCAGTGAATTAGTGTTAACAGTTTTAAACAGGTGTTTTAGCTTGCCTTTTTAATTAACAAAAATGATACAGATGGTGACATTTGTGCAAAGTCAAGCAATCAGCATATCTATATAAAATTTATTTTCTATGGGTGTCATACACGGTTCTTAACAGGGTTCTTCAGTTGGAAGACAATATTGCAAAATGAATGTCTCTCTGTATCTTTCTCTTTCTGTGTATATATTGCAAGCAATGTTTTCGTAGTTAAGAGTCTCTTTATGGCCAGAACCATGGAGCTATATGATGCTACCAAGCACACCAAATTTTTGGTTGCTACTGAAAAGTATGCCCATTCAGCAGTGCTTCAATTAATTTGGGTATGTCAAGCCTTTAGACCTTGCAGTATTTTAAAAAGAAAAGTCCATGAAATCACCAGCTGAGCTCAACTTGAAAGAGACTTGACTTTATATAAAAGAGAATAACCAGAAAAGAGAACTTAGATTTCTTTTGCTAATATTACTTTTAGTAAATCAACAGGTAAAAGTACGTATCACAAATTCCTCTGATGTCCCTTCATATGTCTTTTTTTCTTATTCACATAAAGCATTTAGCAGTTTCCCACCAGGGTGATGGATTAAATTGCTTCAGTCTAAATTCTACAGTTATTTTTATGCTTCTTTCATCCTCCATCAGCCTGCATATGCCTAGAACACGGGTTATGTACCTGTGGATACATTTGGATAGAATGAAATCTGAAAAACAATAATGAAAATAATTTTTAAAGGATATTGGTTTTTAAAGAAGCTAATCAAGCCCTTTGGCTTACTTATTTTTTTTTTTCATTTCATGCAAGTAAAAACCCTGCTTTCAAGAGTTGGAAATTCTGTCCTGTTAGTTGCAACAAGTTGTACTTTTTGCCTTCAACTTTTTTTTTTTTTTTTAAAGAGTTGGCTTCCCTCCTGCTGATTTCAACAGCAGCAGATTTGGTGACCTGCTGAGCAAAGTACTTCTGCTTGTTTGGTACACCAGGCAGTGCACTGTGCCCTCAGGAAGGGCAAGCCATCTTGTCCTTACAATGAACTAGTAAGCAGGATCATAAATGTCACATCATGCAGCTGTTTCATCAAATGCTCAGTAGGCAACATCCAAGGGATCTGCCCTCCCCACATCTGTTTATGGGCGATTCTGCAAGCTACAATTTGCTATTTCAGCAGCCATTCTTTTCATTAACCTTACCTCTGTTAATAGTCAGAATGCCAGCATTTTACTTTTACTTTCTAAAAGTTGGCTTTTGTTCTTGGGACGCAAAAGTCAACCACTGCTGTGCTGTTGGTAAGATAGAAAGTATTTTGTGCTGCAGGAAAAGTCACCTTAGTTTATTTCTATGGGTAGCTATGTGCCTTACTTTACTAAGGAGTCCCCTATCTGGAGGGCAGTCCTGCTCAGATCTGGATTGAAGTAAGAAGAGAGGGACAGTAGAGCAGTGTCTTGAAGCTGCTCATTCCCAATTAACACCTGATATTCAGATGAGGATAAATATGCACCAGTCTGGTCACAATCTTCCCCACAATGTTGAAATACACCTTCCTATTTATATTATAGCCATTCTTTCTCAATTTGCAACTGGGCCTGTTAATTAGCATGTACACATTTTGTGAAATTGTTTCACTTTTTGAGTGATGCATTTCCTTTTTCTTTTTAAAGTTCATGGCCATCTGATTGGATGAATCACTGTAACATCATGGGCTAATCTACCTTTTAGCAAAGACAGAGATATGTTCTGACAATACTGTTATCAAAATAGATTGCTTTGAGTTCCCGACTAGGCTAATTGATACAATTCCTCCACTATAAATTATTTTTGTATAATAATATTATAACAAGCTAGTTCATGAAAACAGACAAAAAAATCATAGTTAAAAATGATGCCTTCTAAATTAAATGAATCCATGATATAAATATAGAGGGTGGGGGGGGGGAGAAACTTCTTACCTTTCATGTGAGAAACATAGAAATTTTTAGAGTACAATATAGAAATATGGACATGAGTGTTGTGTAGGTATATATCCCACTTCAAGAGAACTGAAAAGTGTTAGGTATTCAGTTTTCTTGGAAAGAAGGTATCAGAGGGCAGAGAGGTAGTGCTGATGGGCTCCCTTTGTATTCCTTTTAGAGGTAGTGACTGGTTAGGTGAACACTGTGTTTTATTGTTCAGGCTTGGAGCCTCTGTGGGGTAATTGAAGCATGGGATCTAGCAACAAATAACATCCCTGGTTTACCAGGTGGTAGTAATAATGCTGGTAAGGTGGCTCGGTTGATAACTCGGGTAGCTTGTCAGTCAGAAACTCAGCTGTACCCTTATTTTATCTTAGTTGATGTCTGCTGGGCCATCAGACTAAGAATCTGGGGGACAAAGAAACATACTGCATAGAATTTGAAAAGTTAAAGAGAGTTGTGATTTCTCCTTCATCTTTTCCCTCTCAAGCAGACCAGCATGCAGTCGTGCTTCTTGCTAATAAAGACCAAGCTTATGTTGGCCATTCAAAGAGTGAAAAGAAAGCTGCCCTCTGGGTTACTGTTTTATCAAAGGTTGATTTAAGCGTCTCCAATTCCAGCCATGTTTCTTCAGAGCATTGTGTTTCCAGATTAGATTAAACACTTAATCTTGTTTCAAGGTCAAGCAGGGTTTGATTAAGTTTTCTGGTTTGACTTCATGAGATTAGAAACCACAACTGCACCTTTTTCCTTCCTGATTCAGAAAAGCACTGCTTGTATTTCACTCATTACTAGTGTGGAGTGGTGGTGAAGGAATGCTTTTGATTTCAGGAAAGACAAGGACGGTGATGGGCACTAACTACGTTTTAAGATAAGAGCTGTGATACTCATTTTGTTCTAGCAAAATGTTTTAAATCTTCATTTGTTCTTTGAAAAATGATTTTTTTAGGTAGAAAATAATGTCACTGATTTTGTTTCTAATTCAGTGATATATATAGTTTAACAATACAATCCTATTCATTTCTATCCAGAATTTCAGGAGGGGGGTGTATTCAGGAAACTGAGGATAAGGTTACAGCCTAATTTTGAACAGCAAAAGACTGCATTTAATTTCATGCTCCCAAAGAATTCTGAGCTTGAGTTTTCAAGCAGTAGTTCAGCACTGTAATATTTGATGGGGATCTGATTTTACCAAGAAAAAAAGAAAATGAAAGAAAAGAAGGGAGCATTGAAGCCATTTACTAGGCTTTGAATATGCCTTGAGAACTTGGCCTTCAATTATTTTGGTACAGAAAATAGTAAAGCATGATCAGATTCAGTTATTTGATACTGAAATAAAATTAGTCAAAACTGTGAGAATTTACAATTTAGTAGCAGAATTAGTCAAAGCTGTTTTATTGCTGTAGTGGGGAGCAACTGGCCTTTAAATCGCAGGCCAGCCTTAGATGCCCAGAAGGAGTCACCTGACCCATGAGAGCCAATAAAGGGAAAGAAGGGGGTTCTGTAGGGGGTTTGGGCAGGAAGAGTTTTGGGTTTTGGAGAATTGGCTGGAATCCTGGAGGATTCAGGTAAGGTTGGAAATTGAGTTGTTTGGATGTGGTTAACCTAGTGTTGGCTTTTCTGTTTTGGTATTTTATCTCTTTTTAACTGTGTGTTGTGTGTGTGGCACCTTATCTTCTTTTGGCACCTTTAATAAAGTTTATTTTTGTTTAAAACCTAGTGGCTTCTAGCTCCCACCTCAACTGTGCTGAGCTGCAGACGGCTAAGGTTTTGTTTTGATTTCCCTTTTTTGTATTTAGCCAGACCCAGGTAGGGTGAGGATTCCCCCTTCAATCCTCTCCTGGTTCCCCAGAGGTCTGGTGGGAAGGGAGAAACTGGTTTATAATGAAAGTGTGTGTGTGAGCAGCAAAGGGACCTACTTTTCCAGTTGCTGTTCATCCCCAGGCACAGGTCACCTCAGAACGAAAGTACCTCTGAGGGAGGGGCTGGTTCAAAACTGAGGGTGCCTTTTCCTTATTACAGTTGCCCCAAAATCTGCCCCACCTGATAAGAATTGTGCTAAAGGTGATATATAAACTTCAGATTGTACAGGGCCTGCTAGTAAAGAGCATTTGCAAGATGCATCCTGGGTTCTTCTTCCTTGAAGCAAGGAGTCCTAACTCTGAATGCCTTGGAGGATGAGCATGCTGTCCTTCCCTTCCTGGCTCTAGGGATATGTCTAGATGCTGACGTAGTGGCCTTTGTCTCTTTTTAACTTTATATTCATTAGTGATTTTTGGTTGCATATCATATAGACAATCAAGGCATGTAGCTAGAGAGTAGAGAGCCCCCAACCAATGTTTCTTTGTTTCCACCCCTGAAATTAGTGTACTTTGTTACAGGAGTCTCACACACTTATTTCAGACCTAGAATCAAAGCTGCATAGTTGGGAGCAGACACCGTGATACTGTTTCTCTCTCAGCTTATATTATCTGTAATGACTGCCTATTCAAAATGACAATCAGACTAACACAGGTATTCTATGGATATCTAATTTAATAATGAATAGTATGCAGAAACACAGGCAAAGCTGAGAATATTAAAAGTGCAGGATTTCTCCCAATTAATTCCCAAGTGATCTCAAACCCTCCCCCCAGAGTCAGTACAATTCCATCCCCTTGCAGGTGTTCCTAATGGTTGCTGGCAGTCTTCGGGAAATGTCCTTGACCAGTTAAGATAGTCCAAACATGCATTCCTCTAGACTCTCATCATCCAGCTTGCTGCCTGGCACAAAGGAGGAGTAGCAGCCCCCTCTTTTACAACAACACATGTCAGCAACAGCAGGGCATGGGAACTCGTTGCGATGTTTCAGGAACATTGGAACAGGAACCATGACATTATCCATCCATCCAATGTGCACTCAGACATGGTATAGCAATATGAATACAGGTACATCTTGAAGGCTAACCATTTTTTAATTATTGTACATGTTTAGGTTATTATTTTGGGGGGAAAATTACCTACTTCTTCACTCTCACTGATGTTTTAATGAAAACTGTTTGATGCTACTAGTAATGTGACTTGTAGCATGTTTCAGTCATCCCATTTCTGAATTCTAGAAACAACACTTATCTAGATTTTTGTTCCTTTTGAAAATTGTCTGCAAAGTTTATTAACGTTTTCTAATATTTCAATTTACATAAAAGCATTCAAGCAGAGTTTAAATGCAAAATCCCTGTTTGTTCCATATCTGCACTGGAGCAGTGACTACATTAAGATGATAATAGAGCAAAGTTCAGCTCTGGCTTTCCCTTATTCTGACTGAAAACTGAATCATTCCTTCATCCAAACACAGATTTCAAAAGCCAAATAAATGTCATAAGCAGATAAAACATCATGGAATATTCTGTCTCATGCTGTTTGTTTGCAGTACGTAACAATCCAAAAGGTACCTTATTAATTGAGGAATATAAAACAAATGGCATTCTGACCATTGGGTTGATGCTTTATTGAAAGGCAGAGATTTTGGATAAACCAGTAGCATGTCTAATGGCTTTGTGCTTTAAGAGAATGCAAGGAGAACATGGAGTCAATAAGTCTGCTACGTACAGCATTTCAAATATAAGTAGAATTCTGGCAAGGATAGAAAAGAGTCAACTATCCATCCAGAAGTTTGTGATATGACACGCCAAGCACAGACTTTGCAGACTGGCATTTTTTTCCTTTGTTTTTTACAAGCCTGGAGGGTATGTCTGAATAAAGTATGAACATTTGATATAAATCCTTCCATCACCCTTCTTGAGATATATGAAAAAGCAAAGACATCTTAAACTATATGAAGGCCAGAAAGGGCAATGGTTTTAACCAAGAAATTTGGGATAAAAATGCAGCTGAATTCTGAATCCCAATAAACCTTTTTCAAGAATCGGCTTGATGTAATCTATGTTCTTGAAGCTGGATCCTCTGTTCGGTTCAGTGGCAACTTTCACTTTGTCTTTAATGGTGCATGAATGCTGTGCAGAACATGTAAGAAAAGACATGCACATTAAGTATTCTGAGTATTTGACCAACAACATTAATGTTTTTTTGTCCTGAATACTGACAAAAACAACTGACAGAAAGTATTGGCTATTAGGTTTCGTAACAAATGTTAACAACAGTAAAATACATAACTAAATATGATTTACCTGCAATCTCATTTCTTTTTGTGATCGTTTGTTAAGCAAAAGAGAAGCAGGATGCTCATGCCACAAAGCACTGTAGTGTTCAGTAGAACTCTTTGGCATTTTCCCCACCTGTTATTAAGGCAAGCATATGTGTGATGTAGTGGCTAAGGAGCTGAATTGGGAGAAATCTTGGATTAAGTCCACTTCAGCTGTGGAAGCTCACTGGGTGATTTTGGGCCAGTTACTGTCTCTTGACTCACACTCCCCTGGACTGTAGCACTGTGTGGATAAAGGTTAAGGAGGGAATTCCACATGCATGGCCCTGAATCCTGGAGGAAAGATAGGAGAGAAATCTAAGAAATGCAGAAGAGTAATGAATAAAATGTGGCCTGAGTGGGGGAGAGTTAAAGGAAGTGGAAAAGAGCAAGAAACCTCCTCTGTTGTTATTTAGCCTATTTCTGGCTCTATAAATTGTTTATGCTCAAGAGCAGGATTTAGTTCAAAACAAGATTAATTTGATGTAAAAGTGTATGGTCTGTTCTCTGTCTTGTTTGACATTTCTCCTATGATTCTGTATTTGGGAGGCTTACATGGCTTGTAGATTGTGAATTTCCTAAAATATATGGATATGGTCTCCAAAAAGTGCTCCTGAGTGTACAGGAGTGCAAATATAACATATGCCAGCAACATCTTAAAGCAGCTCAATCTTTTTCCTGGAATTTTCCTTCTAGAACTTCTTGATGGTGTTCTGGAAGGACATGAAAACCAGGCTATGGAAGAAGGTGGATGGAGCCCCCACCACCACCACTTTCAGATTTGTGTGTTGTCTGGATTGCCATCTTGTAACTATCCTCTAATTATTTTGGATTTTAAAAATGTATTATTTATTTGTTGTTTTTGTATTGTTTTGTTTACTTTGTGAGCTGCTCAGAGTCAGCTGGAGTCAGGTGGCATAAACAAATTGAATAAAATAAATAAATTCTGCAACTATCTTCCCCAGCTGCCAGATGATTCCAGGAGAGTTTAAGGTGTTTAGTTTAAGATATTACACATACCCATGAAGAGATACATCTACAAATCCTGTTTGTTAGTTTTATTAAATTTATTATGGCCACCCACTCCAAAAAACTTTGTTGAGAAAAGGAAAATGCAAAGTAGCAAATAGAATACTTCTGTGCAAATTCCATTTATTTCGCAGTGTGACTTAATATTAAGGGTGTGCAGTAGAACACCAGTGTTCTGTTCTGTTCTTGTGGAGCCAATCAGATGCCTCTGGGGAGCCCAAAGGCAGGACATGACAGCAGGAGCACTCTCCATTGGCAGCATACTGCCTCTGTCATCAAAGGAACAATACTGTTCCTAATTGCTGAGGGTAAGAGAGAGTCATAATGACTTGATAGCCTTTGGTTCCATGGATCTGTCCAGTGTTCAGAATGTAGTCCTTATGAATTTTCCCCAGACTAGGCAAATTGTTTTAGTTTTGGCATTTTTCTCTTAAATCCCATCCCTTTTGCAATGAACTTTCCAGCTATATAACAAGTTGTATAACTGTGACCATTATCTTTTCAGATTGATCCAAACAAGCATTACAAAGCAATATAGCACAACCACAAAATCAAGAAACACATTTTAGATGTAGAAGTAGAGAAAATGAATGCCTCTAAGAGTGTGCACATGTATGCACACACAGCCATGTGGAAGGCCATTAAAAAAATGGCATTGTGTCCTGGTCCACCTGAAGACCTCTCAGGAAGCCACCAAGGATCAGTTACATAGAGAATGGCAGGCAGAACAGGTCTAGGCATTAGCAGTATCAGGACCCTGGAGAGTTCACTGCAGGAACTTCATAACCTGGGTTGATACTTGGCAAATAAACTCTGGCCCCAGCACTTGCTGTGGCCTGGAAAGGCTAGATGATCCCTTATCGCCACACTTACTAGCTGCTGAGTCTAAGTTAAAGAGTTCTTAGCTTTTTCTGAAGCCTCAGGCTGCATGTCTGGAAAACTGCAGTGACTCTGGAAGAATAACTCCCTACACCTTCAAGCTGGAAAGGCACAAAAAAAGTGCTGAAGACTTTGTCTGAATTGGGGTGACCTGAGCTTTGTTGTATTCTCAGTCCTCTTCAGAGCCTTGCTTAGATCCTTTTCCCAAAGCTGTGACTCATTGCAAATATAGGCAAATAATTTGGTGTATTTATCGCCACTGGACACATGTAGAGAGCTCCACGTACAGGAACTACTGTAGCTATACATGACAGGAGATCTTGGCACAACATGAGGAAGCTTGTCAGTGCATACAACCATTATGGCTTTGATTTCCTATCATTTCTTGGTAAGCACTAAGCGGGAGGATGTAATGCACTTTATACTGAGCCCATAGTGTCTGTCTGTCTGTCTGTCTCTCACACACACACACCTAGGAGGAGGGCTTGCTCTCAGGATGCTTGTGTGGCAGAAATTCTTTGACCCTCTCACTGCAATCTGGATCCAGATAGGATGTTGACTGGCTATTTGTGAAAGAAAAAAAAAACAGTCTATGTGTTCAGTGTCACTTATAGTGCAACCCTAATTCAGTGCAGAGCTGATATTTAGTACATTAGTAAAGGTAAAGGTTCCCATTTAGTCGTGTCTGACACTAGGGGGTGGTGCTCATCTTTGTTTCATGGCCGAAGAGCCAGCACTGTCCAAAGACACTTCCATGATCATGTGGCCAGCATGACAGTCACAGAACACTCTTACCTTCCTGCTGAAGCGGTGCCTATTTATCGCATTTGCATGCTTTTGAATTGCTAGGCTGGCAAGAGCTGGGGTGAGTGCGGAAGCTCACTCTGCAGTGCGGCACTTGGGTCTTGAACCGCTGAACTTGCAACCTTCTGGTCGACAAGCCTGGTGTCTTAACCACTGAGACACCACGCCCCCCCCCCCCGATATTAGTACATGCTCTTAAAAAAATAAATTAGGGATAATACTGCAGTATTTGGCTTCCCATAGATCACTGAGCTCTAATAGGTTAGGCTGTCTTTGAAAATATTGCCTTTATTTGTTATACAGAAGCACTGCAGATCTGTTGAATCCAAGCACAATCTGGAAAATGAGCATGAATATCTCTGATTCTGGCTCAAAACATCAGGAAGCCACGAATTCCATGTTGCTTATCCTCATAATGGTAAATAGTCATTGGCTTCTATCTGTACTGACAAAAAAAAATAATCTATGGCTTGGAGTTATGAATAAGAAGGGACATAGATCATCAAATATTCACTGTACAAATGAACCTATCACAGAAAAATCCAGTGCTGTTTTCAGGTTTGTATTCATACATTTTACATGCAGTGAGTTTCAATGCTCTGCAAATTTATTATTCAAATTTAATTACCGCCCATCTCCCCCAAAAGAGGGACTCTGAGCAGTTATATAAAAAGTGTTTGGGCAGATATAAAAAATGTTATAAGTGTTTGGAATATTTGGGCATCATCAGGGCACTTGCATGACACTTTAAACTATTCCAGCTAGTTAGCATGATGTGCAAATTCAGTGTGACCACCATCACTACTGGTTAGATTTAACTGGTGTGTTAAACCATACAGGAACTTCTGACTGCAATTAAGAAGCCGCATAGGACAGGACCAAGAAGGTGGTTGACAATTTCACATTAATCAATCGGAGTGGTTTAATGGAACATGCACATTTTGCTATAGGAATGCACTATCTGGAACTTTGCAAAGGAAATAAAGAAAAGCATTTCAAACGCTTCAAAACCAATTAGATATTGAAATCTGCATTTTCCTTCCAAATACATTAGGGCAATACTGAATTGTAGTTTCACTTTACATGATTAGCCTTTGCTTTTTTCAGTATTCATTCTGCAGAATTCAAGTGGTGTTTTTAAAGTTCAAGATGCTGCAGAATTTTCTGTACAATGGCAGGCTAATAATAGCAAGGGTACAAACAAAATGCCATGAATTCCATTTGGAGATTAATTCCAAACATATACATTCTTTCTGATGATTATTTCTCACAGAGCAGCCCAAGAAGTGTCTATGCAGAACACCTGAACTGAATGTGTTGGTCGGTTGCAGCCTCTGCATTTAAACCACTGGGCTGCTGTTAGTTCAAAAAAAGAAAGTAAACATGATAAAGGAAAGGCAGCTAAATTTCAAGGAGATGTTTATGATCTCCAGATTTGTGTTCTGTGCATAGATAATAAAAGCTTTTTGGGCTTTTAAAAAATACATTGTGTATTTCTTTTGTTAGCTTGTTCAACGGTGCTCTCACAGAGCAACTTGTAAATTATGCTGACATACTATGCGATTAAGGCCATAATAGGGTCCTTTGTCCTAGTGGTCACTTGACTGAGAACATGAAATGGAGCTTAGCCATACAAGCCTTCCAATTTCAGTAAGGTTTTTTACAGGTCAGTTAAGGTTAAGATTTAAAGGCCAGAGCTCTGTTTGCTATATTCCAGGCAGCACATTCATTTCAATGTCAATTCATGAAAAATAAGTCCCTTGGTTAAGTAAATAGTTCTGACTTCTTTCTGAAAAAGGCAGATGCTTAAGGCTGGCTCAGGCATTTAGTAGATGGGACATTTGTCTCAAGTGTCAGCCTTGACATAAGCATCCTGTAATCAGCTATCCAGCTCCCAAGAATATTTCTTTTATCCTTGCCCATTCCCCAGAACCTAGTGTTACACTGTGGAATCCAGGCCCTTTTGGCTGCTCCTAAGTGCCAAATTTCTGTACCTGGAGTATTTGCTTTATAAGACACCACGTAATTATAAATAGTAAGTACAGGGGCTCCGCTCCAGGTGCACAGATCACCAATGACATATGGAGGTCATCTTGCTGTGGCGCAGTCTCCAGATTCACAAAGAACTCACCAAAGAGAGAGGAGACCATAGAAGGAAGACCAAGCCACCAGTCTCCAGTCAAATGCCCCCAGAATAGGAAACTGAGCATCTCGGCAAAGCAATTCCTGCACTCCAACACTACAGCAGCCTGAAGTTTAAGCTTAGGAACCAAAACAAAGTATTATGACCCACTCCTTCATTAAGAGGTAAAGTCTCAAGTTGAGCCTGGCTCCTGGGGACTCTTGCCAGTGGTACAGAAAAAGCTTGCCATTACCTGCTCTCAGATGTTTTTCCGCTTTCCAGAGTACTCTATGGCCCTGGATACTTTTTTGATTAGATGTGGGGAAGACGGCTCTCCTAATGGCAAATGTTGCTTTAGCAACAGTTAGTTGTCACTCGGTGTATAGCTATAGCAATACTGTCATCCTCCCTCCCTCCCTCCCTCCCTCCCTCCTTCCTTCTTTCTTTCCTTCCTTCCTTCCCAGAATATCTGTAAGCTTCCCCCTCCTCTCTTCTTGGGAAAAGTTGGTGTTTTGTTTCTATTGTGGTGAGACTTAGTTTCATTGATAGAGCAAAAGGCTGTGAACCATTGGTATAGAAGATTGTGCTTCATGAGGGAAATAGTTACACAGGGAGTCTAAAGAACACAGCTGGAAATAGTATGGGAATGAGTAGCAATGAGCAAAATGGCATCCTCGACCAAGCGGAGTAGTTACTCCATTGTTGCTGTAATGGAAGGCCATAGAAGCTGAAGAGTAAAGTGATAGAAACATAATGTGAAGGAAGAGGAAGTATAAATAATCTGTAGCCAGAATGCCATACCAGCTATGATCCAAGCTCCTGAGCTTCTTGTAGTTGTCAGAAATATGTTTAGGAAGTGCTTAAAATTCCAGCAGTGCAACCTGGCTTTACAAGGCAATACATTCAGAACAAAAACATGGTAGTGCTGGCAGAAATATACTGTGAGATGATAGAGTGAGGCATAATATAAGCTGTTTACTATGATGTGAAATCTCTTTGAACTGTCCCTACACTTCTTCTACATGTGTGTGTGTGTGTATTTCAGAATAGCAGAATGCTATGATAGGACATGGTAACTTGGGACTAGCATCGTGCTACACATTTTTAAAGACCTTAAAATGTTAGAAAATCTTCTGAACGTACATTTAGTGCATTGAATTTATAATGTTTTATATATGTATGTGTGTGTGTGAGGGTAAATATTTGATTTTGCATCTGTTTTCTCATCCTCCAAAGCAGTGATTGAACATTTATTGAGCATTTATCATTGATTTTCTTGAAAATGAGCCTAGTGATCGTGAATCCAGTGATTTTGTAATGAGCAATTTGTTCAGAGAACTTCTAATCCACTTGTAATCAACATATGCGGTGCATTCCAGAGCTTTGAAAGTGGTGCATAAAAGCATATACTTAACATTCAGAGTGAGAACAGCTTTTGAAGATTTTTTTATACCAAACTATTCGGCAGAGACTACTTGGTGTTATGGGAACACTATCACTTACTGTATTGCTTAGATAGAAAATTAAGATTTGCTTTTAAAATAATTAAATTAGCCTTACATTTACCGAAAACCAATAAAGGAAACTGTTTAGTCTGTGGACTGAAATACTGACTCTATTGATTGACCCATTGATTGGATTTATCTTCTTTTTTCTACCTGAAAAAGGCATTCAAGGTGGCAAACAGAAAGGGAAAGAACCTTAAATATAAAGACAAATTAATCCAAAACACAAATAAAAACACAGTTAGAACACTATCTAAGCCAGTGTTTCTCAACCTCGGCAACTTTAAGATATGTGGACTTCAACTCCCAGAATTCCCCAGCCAGCATGCTGGCTGGGAATTCTGGGAGTTGAAGTCCACACACCTTAAAGTTGATAAGATTGAGAAACACTGATCTAAACTGTTGTGTGACCCTTATTAGCAGCACGATGTTTTTTCATTTTAGTTTCTCCAGCAGGGGGAATCAAAGTGTGAAGTCTCAGGGAAGCCATTGCTTCTTTTCCAACACCATGTTTGAACATACGCCTCTCCAGAAAAGGTGAGGTACAGCCCCAGAGCCAGACTACCCAAATGTGGCCATTTCACTGCTAAAAATTGGGTGCACAGTTTTGGGCTTTTTTTTTTTTCATTTTTCCAGAGGACTTTTGGCTCCCATTCCCATTCTTAACCTCCCTCCAATCAGTGAAAAAAACAAGCTGAAAAATATTGGTCTCCCTCCCCTTCTAATGACATCAACACAGTTTCCTGTGATCCTCTGGAAGATGAGAGGCAGAGCTGGAAACATCACCCACCCCACTGTAAATAATAAAATAATAGTAATAATAGTAATTTAAAATAGTTATTCATTAAAATAGCAATGAAAAATTTCATGATGAAAGATTCTTGTAATTGAAGAAGAAAAAAGCAGTTTCCTCCTCTTCCTCTTCTTCCTCCTCCTCCTTCATTTCATAATAATGTTGGTATTCATTGTGTGCAACACAAAGATGCTGGGATGGTTGTTTTTTTCTTTAAATATTTTCTATTTTTATGCTTTCCCCATGCATGGCAAGCATAGATATCTATGTCACCTTGTCAGCTATATTTTTAATATATTTACTTTTTTTTAAAAAAATGATTCTGTCTGCATCTTTCTAACCTGTAGAATCTTATATCATCAATTCATTGCCATAGGCTGCTAGTCTTCAATAAAAATGTCAGACCAAAAGAACAAAGGTAAATCTGCAGCAGGGGAAGTTGGTCACTTCTACTCCTCTGGGTCCCTTCCTCCGAAGATGCTTTCCAGCTCTTCTGGCTCATTAACCAAACCTTAGTGAGAAGCATATTCAGCTGCTGCTCTTCTTTCTGTCACTAGAGTGTCATACTTCGAAGAAACATCTCCTGAAGGACAGCAAAGTGTCATTGTTGGTGAATATGACTTAAAAAAAAATGTGCTGTGAAATGTCACCAAGGCCCTGTTTGCTCTGATTCCCCCTTCCACCCCGAACCGCAGAGCAGAGCTAGTCAGAACTAATCTATCAGGTAGTCCTAATAGATTTAGGGGGGATTCATCCTCCTTGGGTGTTGGGATGACTCCCCTGAGATTCAGTTTTGTTTTAAAAAAACCCTGTAATTGTGAAACATGGGGGGTGGGTCCAGCTTCAGTACAATGACAGAACAGATAATTAGGGACCTGTGCCATGAAGAGCAGGGAATGCTTGTTAGCTGAGCAAGAAGGAATCCAAGGGTGCCCAGGTGGTTGATCGGTCCCAACGGGATGATAAAAAGCACCCTGGGACTAGCTTAACTTTGGTAAACAGTTGTTTTGTGGCTAGCCATTTCTACCATGGCAGCCATTTTGTAAGCAGCAGCCATTTTTGAGTTCATCAACTGCATGTTTTCAAATTTCCAATTGTGTGTCATCCCCAAAGGTTGCCTATCACCGAGTTAGCAGAGAATCTGTGCAGAAGCCAGTTGGGAATCCATTCACTAACTCATCTAGGTTTTGCAATATGTATACAATGATCTTCATATCTGCCTGGCTGCTCTGGCTGAATGCTGCTGCTTGTTTTATTTTATTTCACTTTATTTTTATCCTCCCAAAATAAATAAATACCCAAATGAAAATAGCTGATCCCAGCAGGGAGAGCATTTCGCTCAGTGAATTATTTATAGCTGCCTTGTCTACATGTGTTACACTTCACTATTCTACACTCACAGGGAGCTGTGCTCATGTTGGAATAGTAAGAGGCAAAGCTCTCGGTGTAGTGTCAATGTGCATGGAAATTGCCAGTCAACCATGCAAGCCCAATGTGGGACTATTTAGCATTTCCTTAGGACTTCAGTTCTGCTCATTTGCTTTGTGTGCATCCTATTTAAGTTAAGGGGGGAGGTTAAATTGCAACAATAAGGAAAAACTCATGGAGACAGGGTGCATTTTCCCTGTCAATAAATTACCAGCATCATATTTTAACGAGCTATGCCTGTACTGTGAATTTTCTCATCTGAAGAGCTGAAGTAATAATGTGGTAAAAACAAGCTAGTCAAATACCCTGACGTGACAGAGGGGTGTGATAAAAAACCAAACTCAACATCTTCAGGAAAACAGGAAATCTGACTTGCACCAGGAGGAAGCAGTCACACTGCGGCTGCACATCTGACATGTACTAAAACAGTCAAATGGGTCAGACTGAAACAAGGAGAAAATCACTGGTTTCACCATGTCTGCTGTCCCTCAGTTGAAAAATTCATAGCATATGGGAGAAGAAAGCTATTGATGATAAAATAGAAACAAATGGAATGGAATTCTCCCCAAGTTAGATCATGGGAGATTTCACAGGACAATGTGGTGACTGTAATTACTTCTTTAAAATTAATTTTCTGCAAAAAAATTAAAAAGGAGAGCTGCATACCCTTTAGCAACAAAACATCTTCTGTTATAAAAAAAACTGGTCACTTCTTTCTTGCACATGGATATAACCTTGAAATAAAATGTCCTTTTCCTTGTTCACTATTATGGTGTTTTAAAATGGCTGCATCACATAGGCCTGTTTTCTTCCCAGTCTTTTATTAATTAAATACAAAAAGAAAAAGAAAAATACACAAAATTATAAAAGAAGAAATAATAAAGAAAGCTAAAATAAATAAATAAATAAACAGGACATATATTCACAGACATACTTACATATGTAAGTTGTACAGCAAACATTTCAATGAATGGAAGTCATAATTCGTTACAGTCATCCATAGCTAATCTATACTGATAAGGTACTGATTTGTAAATTGCTGGTAATATCAATTCTGCAGACCCCTAAATAGTTGGAGCCACATGTTTGCCTTTCCAGTGCTGAACAGTAAGTCTTTCAGCTGTAGGTAAGGTATAGAAAATCCACATTCATTGACCAGGTGTCAACTCCCATGTGATAGGTATAAACTTCAAAAGAATATGTACATCTGAAAATATTGAACCTCAAAGTTGAGTTAATGCATGAAATATCTTCTTTACCAAAAGTAACACTTGTTGGACATTGTAGAAACACATATTTAAATAAAGCATTAATTTAACTGCATCTCCAACAACATAACCATTTACTCAGGCCTTTTCGATATAAATGCAATGAAGTCGTTTTAAAAACCTTCGGCTTCTTTAAATGTCTTCACTTAGTAACGAATTACTGTGAAACAGCCTATTATGCATCTAGTGGGAGTTTTCCAATCCTGTCACAAGTGGAGTGGAGAACATCCAATTTGTTTGACATGGTGATCTTTCCATCTCAATGAAGACCTCTGTTAGAGGACAGCAGTTCTGAGAGGATTCTCTCTGGCTGCCATTTTAAATTCTGCATCCCTTGGTTTTTGTCAGGGGCTACAAGTCCCATAGAAATCCATCAGCACATTGGGCTACTAAGGGCAGCTTCCCCAAACTAATATTTTCAGATATGTGTGTATGTTGGGGGGGATGTGGTTAGCAAACTCCAGCAATCGCTCCTTGGATTTGACCCTCGAAATTTATGAATTAGTAGTTTAACAGTAGAAAGATTAATGAAAGCTTTAGCAGAAGGTTATTATAGCCCATTTATAATTCTACCATCGACCTTTTGCAAATGATATCAAAAATCCATTAAGCCATTAAAGCTACCTATTACTACGGGTTAATTTATATAGCACTACTCACATGCATGAAATTCAGGAACATAAATGGAATTCTCCTTTCATGTATTATTTTCTGCATATCAGATTTCTTGTCCTTTAACTCTGTTATACTGACTATATAAAAAAACCATTTTCTCTTGAAACAGAATTTCAAAATTAACTGTTACCACCTTATCAGATTGGCCCTGAGATAGTTTATTAAGTTAATAAATGGCAAGTTTTACTTGCTGAAAATTTTGCCCTTGTACAGCTTGAAATTGGGATATTTAAAAGAAATGGGAAGGGTACAATGGATCTGAATGAAGGTCTAATCTTGTGGAATGGAGTTAATGAAATGATGCAGGGGTGTGATGGTTTAGATATAATTACAAATGAAAGGGCAAAATTGTATGCCAGAAAGTATGAATATGTGTCATGGGGTTGTTGTAAGTATGTGTGAAAGTAGGAATTCATAGTTGGTAATAGTTGCATATTATGCTCCAGTGAATGGTAATGGAAGAACCAGAGGTGAATTCTGGGGAAATTGTGCAACGTTCTGAATAAATGCAGTTCAGGGAAAATAATCATTCTGTTAGATGACGTGAATGGATAGATGGGAACAAGATGAGGGAACAGAGGAAAATAACTGGGCTGTTAGGAAAGCCAGAATGAATGAGAAAAGAGAATCCTTTTCTGCTTAGAAAAAGGCCTGTTTCTTTCAACTGCATAATGTAAGAATAAGCCTATCCATACATACACATGGCAAAGGAATGAATATAAATCTAAAACTTTATGGATTTGATCATTTATAATGAAAGTTTGAGTATATTAGTGAATGATACAAGGGTGGTGAGGTCCTTAGTTGCAGGATAGAACTAAGATTTGGAAGTATCAAGTATCAATTTTGAGAAGAGAAAAAACAAGTCCTGTAAGAAAAACTATTACAATTAATCTGCCAAGGAAATGAATGGAAAGTAGACTGAAGGAAAGTGAGAGTGGAGGCTGTTCAGAACAGAATGAAAAAAAGTTACAGCATGCCACAGAAGTGTGTAAACTTGAGCAAACAGGAAGGATGAAGAAGGATGTTTGGTGGAACGATGAAGAGAAAGAGGCTATTGATGATTGCTAAAAAAATAAGGATGAAAGATTCAGTATTATGGGTAAAAGTTAGTTGCAAAGAATGTAGTAAAAAAGACCAAGCCAGTCATTAAAAGAGGCAAAGAAAATGAAGAGCCATTTTGGTGAAAATAATAAAAAAAAATGTTTTGGAAATGGGTGAAGAGGGCTAAACAAAATACTTCCAGCAGCATGAATGAAATTAAAAATGAACATGATGAAATGGTTTGGGGTGAATCAGAAATAAGGGAATGCTGAAAGAAGTATTTTAAAGATCTCTATGGGAATTCTGAGAACCAGTTTAGTTTACGGCACCAGGCTTAAGAGACTGAGATCTAGTCCTGCCTTAGGTACACAGCCAGCTGGGTGACTCTGGGACAGTTGCTCTCTGTCAGCCCAGGAAGCAGGCAAAATCTTGCCAAGAAAAGTGCAGGAACTTGTCCAGGTAGTTGCTCGGAATCAAAAGGGAGGGGGGAATGTTAGTGATATAAGTGCTATAAATATTAGTGTCCATGGAGAAATTATTGAAAAATAAATGTGTGAATGAAGACTCCATTTAAGCCAGACAATTGGAAGTATGCTGTTATCATTCCTGCCCATCCAAAGGGACAGGTAGCATGAGTGAATGCAAAAACTGCATGGGATTGGCTTATTAAGTGTGCCTGGGAAGGTGTTTGGCAGAATTTTGACTGAAAGAATATGAGAGATGGCAAAGAACAATATTTGAGAAGTGCAATGTAGTTTTATGTCAGAAAGACAATGTGCAGGCCCAATTTTTGCTCTTTGGCGGGTCACTGAGAAATATGTGAAAGTGAGAAAGACAGTTTATTGTACATTTCTTGATTTAATTTAAGCGTATGATAAAGCAAATAGGCTTGAATTATGGAATGTGTGGAATAAATATGGAGTTGTAAGTTGGTTGCTGATGCAATGACAGTTGTTTCTGATGGAAATAGAGCATCTGTGAAGATAAATGGAATGCTTAACTAACGGGCTAAACACTGAGTATGGACTAAGTCAAGTATTATTGGTTGTTCAATGTATGTGTGGATACATATATAAAGAATGCTTGTGGTGACATTAGAGATCTGCTGGTTGGAGACATGAATATGCAATTACTTTGGTATGCCAATGATGTCATTTTGTTGGCTGAGAACTTGAATGATTTGCAGCAAATATTAAACAAATGTATAATCCAACAAGGAGTATGTATCTGAAAATTAATGTATCAAAGTACAAGATACTGTAGTTGTGTTTGACAGGGAAAATGGTGAGCAATTGCAAATTATATGTAACTGGTGAAATTGTGTACTTTGGTAGAATGTTTATTAAAGATGAGAAAATGGATGGAGAAATTTTTAGACATACAAATGCTGGTAGAAAGGTAGGAGGTAGTAAGTGTCTGTTATGAAGAATAAATGGCAAAAAAGTGAAAATGGTTGAATATGAGAGCAGGTTTCTGTCTACTTTATTACAGGGAAGTGAGGGTATGTCTGGAAAAACATAAAAATAAGTTGAATGTGATGGGAATGGGGTTGTTAAGAAGTGCTTGTTGTCAAACAGGAAGAGAGAGAATCAAGAATGAATGGGTGCCAACTGAATGTGGATTAATAATAAATGAGTGATCAGTACAAAAGGAGTCCGTGGAGATGGTTTAGTCATACAGAGACAACGAATGAGGATCAAATTGCAAAACAAACGTGTGAAGGAAGAGTGAATGAGTTGAGAAGAAGGGGAGACCAAAAAGCCATGGTGGGATAGAATGGAAGACACCCTTAAAAAAAAAAGGTGAAAAGTTTAAAGGACAAAACCAATATATCAAGCAGTGTATGGACATGGTGGAAGAAAGATTGTTTGCAAGGATAAAAAGGCATGGAGAGGTATAGTGAATAGTATTTGTGTCAACTGTATTTAGCTATGTTTCCCCTTTTTCTTCTCATGTGCCTTTCTTTTTCTTTTTCTTTTTTTTTACTCCTTTTTCACAAAATGTCACCTATCAGTATAGGGAATAAATAGGATGGTTATGTTACACATGCTAAATATATCATCAGTTTTCAATGATTTTTTTTAAATTTGCAGCTCCTTTACTTATGAATCATTTGCCGTTACTGTCCCCAAGACTGGATTCTGTTGATATGCAGTCTCCCAGAATCCCAGGTCGAAAAAGAGGAAGACCCCCACTCCATCCGAGTCCTATGAAAATGGCGGTTCATAATCTTTACTCTTCGCCTGCCGGTTCTTTGCCAGTTGTGAAGATCCCAAAGAAGCGAGGGAGAAAACCTGGGTATAAGGTACGGTATTTTCTGCTTATTTCATGTCTTTTTTTTTGCTTAGAATCTGTCCCTGTGCAGAGCTTCATCCAAGCAATTTGTACAGGGCAGTATCAGCAGGGGTGGATAAGGTAAAATCTCCTAACTGGCTTGCCTAGATCTAGGCAAATTTGTAGCAACCTGTTCTGGGGGCATGTCTGTTGTGTGTTATTGCGCCTTCCAGAAATTTTTGTGTAGATGAACAAAGCAACCTATTCTGCATTACCCACAATGAGTAGCTTAGGAAACTTCATTGGGAGATTTCCCTCCACAGGACGATTTGCTGCTGCTGAACAGGCCCTTCACTCCTGTGACCCTATGCCATTGACTCTCTTTGGCAGCTGAGCTAGTTTACTTACAACTCAGCTGTGGTGCAAGAGGAACTGGTTTTCAGCTGCAGTAACTGGAGCTCTCTAGCATTTGGATGCAAGCTGTTTCCCCACTGGGCCTCAGACTTCTTCCTGGGTCTGAGGTGGAGCTGTCCTGTTGCCAACCGCTGGTTTGACAGCTCTGCATCTCTTCCTCAGTAGCCCAGGTGAAATGAGCAGAGGTGAAATGGACCACATACTGCACTTCACTTTTCTCTTTGGCAGGTAACAATCGGGGTGTTAAGCAGCAGATTGCTTTGGACTCCCTTCCTTCTTTGTGTGGAGTGAGGCAAGATGAATTTAGTTGCTATGAGACCTGCAACAGCTTGGGCAGCACAATGATTCAGTTCTTGCTCTTGGTGATTGCACATCTTTTGTAAAGGTTCTGACGGATTGAGGAGTGGAGACAGTGCCAGTGCCATTAGTCTCTTTCCACAGCATTGTTGACACTAATCGTGAGCCATTCTCTAGAGCTTCAAACAAGTGTGTTTTTCCAGCCCCATTTGCCATGAAGTCTGGGACTTTCCTATGGCCAAACATTTCTGATGGCAACTTCTTTGTTTTCTCTATACATCTCAGATGGCTGAAGAAGCAAAACACTACTTTAAACCAAACAGGAGTTCCTACATTTAACAGTAACAAGAGCTATGGTTGTTGTTTTTGTTTATTCGTTTAGTCGCTTCCGACTCTTCGTGACTTCATGGACCAGCCCACGCGAGAGCTTCCTGTCGGTCGTCAACACCCCCAGCTCCCCCAGGGACGAGTCCGTCACCTCTAGAATATCATCCATCCACCTTGCCCTTGGTCGGCCCCTCTTCCTTTTGCCTTCCACTCTCCCTAGCATCAGCATCTTCTCCAGGGTGTCCTGTCTTCTCATTATGTGGCCAAAGTATTTCAGTTTGGCCTTTAATAGCATTCCCCCAAGTGAACAGTCTGGCTTTATTTCCTGGAGGATGGACTGGTTTGATCTTCTTGCAGTCCAAGGCACTCTCAGAATTTTCCTCTAACACCACAGTTCAAAAGCATCGATCTTCCTTCGCTCAGCCTTCCTTATGGTCCAGCTCTCGCAGCCATATGTTACTACGGGGAACACCATTGCTTTAACTATGCGGGCCTTTGTTGTCAGTGTGATGTCTCTGCTCTTAACTATTTTATCGAGATTTGTCATTGCTCTTCTCCCAAGGATTAAGCGTCTTCTGATTTCCTGACTGCAGTCAGCATCTGCAGTAATCTTTGCACCTAGGAATACAAAGTCTTTCACTGCTTCTACATTTTCTCCCTCTATTTGCCAGTTATCAATCAAGCTGGTTGCCATAATCTTGTTTTTTTGAGGTTTAGCTGCAAGCCAGCTTTTGCACTTTCTTCTTTCACCTTCATCATAAGGCTCCTCAGTTCCTCTTCGCTTTCAGCCATGAAAGTGGTATCATCTGCATATCTGAGATTGTTAATGTTTCTTCCAGCGATTTTAACTCCAGCCTTGGATTCCTCAAGGCCAGCTTGTCGCATGATGTGTTCTGCATACAAGTTGAATAGGTAGGGTGAGAGTATACAGCCCTGCCGTACTCTATGGTTACAAATATCAAATAAAGCTGTGTTTCCTGATCAGATAGAAGAAATTTCTTATTTTGAGTCATGGCCAAAGAAGAAAAACAGAAAAGACTGAGTGTTTTTCATCCCAAGAATCTTTATGGAATATTTAATAATATACTGTATTTTTTTTAAAATCCGTTCAATCGTGTCTGATTCTCAGAAACTGCCTGGACTCCCTGCAATTTTATTGGCAAGGTTTTCCAGAAGTGGTTTATTTATTTATTTATTTATTATTCAAATTTAATTACCACCCATCTCCCCCAGAAGAGGGACTCTGGGCAGTTTACAATAAATGCCAATGGTTGGCCATTGCCTCCTTTCTAGGGCTGAGAGAGAGTGACTGGCCCAAGGTTTCCCAGCTGGCTTTGTGCCTAAGGTGGGACTAGAACTCCCTGTCTCCTGGTTTCTAGCCTGGGGCCTCCACCACTACACTAAACTGGCACTTATATTGTATTAGAAATTGTAAAATAAATTGTAGATCTTGGTTTGCCAGATCCCTACACAAGATCACACAATATTTACAGTATCAAAGAGACTCACTAGTACATAACCAGAACGTTCTGCCTCTAGCATTTCTGAAACTTCACCTGCACAAAGTCTGTTAGGTTACTAGTTTATTTATCTGCATCCGATCTATAAAGCGAGGCCAATCAGAGCTGATCTCTTTTAACCTTTAGGAAGCTTGTCAAGACTACAAGACTTTAGAATCTGATATTAATTTTGTCTTTTTCATCTGGTTTTCATTGTGTCTCTTGTTTTTAAAAAACATTGTGAGCTATTTTGAACATCCAACAATTATCAGATGGAAAGATGATTAAAAAAAACATATATGGGTATTTGTTTATATAATCTGCTTATGTGACCACCTTTGATATTTGCTAAATTGCATAGCAGATGATTGTTTAATAACAGTACATTGATTTTAATGGTGAGCCCAGACTTCTTTAAGAACAATGGGTTACTTCTAAACTAACTTCTCATCCAGATGCAATTGTTCCATTGTAGGAAGACTTTTTAATATATGAAGATGCCTACAGCTGAACAATGGAACTTGTCCTGTATAAGGAACTGTCCCCAGTATTATGCAGGTTGTAAGTTATTGTTGAGCACCTGAATCTTACTGAGCAAATTTTACAAAGGTCCTTCTTTTCTGTGGATTTTTTAAAAATTTAATTATTTAGTACAACTTTTCTGCCTTACATTTTATAGCAACTAGAGTGGAAACTCAAGAAAAAAGTGAGGAAGTAATAAACAGATAACTCCTTATTATTGGGTCTTGAGTTATTCAATCACTTCTGTCATCTAGCATATAAGAATGACACATTTATGTGTGTGGCCATTTCTTGATGAATGAATACCAGAAATAAGACATACTTCGGCAGTCACAGTATTAAGGCTCTGAGGCTGATATACTCAATTTGTAACACTCGAGACATCTGTGTTTTTATTAGCTTCGGAAGATTTCAGCTGAAGCAACATTTTGTAAGCCTTTTTGTTCTGCATAGTCCCCAGTGTTAAAGGTCCAGGTCTTAATCAAAATGCTGCTGGAGTCAGAGATGAGATCTTTTGACTTAATTAGTTTAAAATTGGCATGGGCTTTTCCTACTGTAAGACTTCATGTGCATTCTTTAAAACTCCTGCACACTTGAGTGGCAGGCAACCAACTTCTTTATGGCAACTCATTGCTGGATTATTGCAGAACAGATGATCAAGCTATGTTTTTATTTTACAGAAAAATATAAATTTACATTTTGAGTTGCAATTCATTTTAATGGAGGTCTGTTGTATTTCCAAAGATATCAACAAAGGCACCTTTAATATATATGACTTTTGGGGGCGGGGGGAATGTCTGCAATGATCAGCCTTTTATAGGTACATAAGAACACATATGAATGATTAAATTATATGAAGGTGTTTCTCAGCCCCTTCCGTTTTTCTTAATAGGGCTTATTCCAGGTCCCTGATCATGTTCATTATTCTTCTCTACATCTGATGTACTCTGCTGAATGCTTCTTAAACTGAGGTACCCAGAACTGAACACAATATTTGAAATGGGAGGGGATGGGGAAGAGAGATGATCACCGCAAAATAAGGTGGAATATTACTTGCCTTGGGAACCACAGTTCTATGATGTAGTCTAAAACTGCATTTGCCTTTTTTGCAGTCACAGCACATTGCTGGCTCAGATTCAGTTTATAATCACTTACTTTTCTTAGATCTTTTTCTGTTTAAACAATTACAAATAATCTCCCAAACAGGAATCAGGCATAGATGAGCAACACGCAGCTCTCAAGCTGAGTGTGACATCCCAACACTCTATTTGTGGCCTCCCCACAAAAGAGGACAGGACCATTCCTTTTGTATTTTGGAGGGCTTGGGAAGGACTGGGGATAAAATGAATGTCCGAAGTTTGTGGAAGTTTAAAACACACATAGAACCCCTTCAAAAGTATGAACCCCACCAAATTAGCCCCAGATTTCTAAATTTGGAGAGGTTTATAAGGGGGAAAGTTGTGCTTCAAATCTCCACAAATCTTAAGGCACCAATTTTGCCCCATAATACCTCCCCCCAGATAGTGTTGCCATACCTGGGCTGTAAAAACCTGGTTGACCATTAGATGGCAACGATAGTCCCCCAGATTTCTGCAGCCCAGATATGGCAGTCCTATCCCCAAACACCCCAAAAGATCTAAAATGTTTGGCGTTACCCTTTTCGGTGATGTCACAATGTCACTAGCCATGCTCCCCAAAGTTTGCTTGTCTCTGCATTAGGACAATAGAAATGATTACAAGGGATATCTGTAGGGTATTAGAAGCACTAGCAGTGAATTTAAATCTAGGCCATACTTCAAAAGCAGTGTGGAATGAAGAAGGTTGATGCTGCTTGCCAGAAAATAGATAAGCAGCAGACTGGATGGATCTTTTCTATGAAAGGTCTGCATAGTCTTAGCATCGCTCCTATATGTTTCTCCACAAGGGTGGATAGATGATGGGGTAGAAAGAAATGCTTCTTCTACTATTTTAAAGGTTAAGAGGTTCATGTAGAAGGAGCAGGCAGTTTCCGTTCCCAAGCCACTAAGAGAGTTGTCAACATCAGTCTTTTAAACGAATTTGTTATTGTTGTTAATTTAAACGAATAGTGGGAACAAATGAGCAAAAAAAGCATTCTCCCTTTTGTGGCACAGGAAACAATCACCACTGCTAGATTAAATTATCACTTTTTTCCCTTTTGCTTATTTATCTAGCTCAAGAGAACAAAGAGCAAACCCCAATACACAACCACACAAGGAAGATGTAAACAATATTGTAAATAGTATTACAGTGAAGAACAGTAAGACAGATCCAAACATCAGTTCCTAAACAAACTATACTTCACCGTAATAGTAACTTCAAATGTGTGTCCTGCACATAGCTAAAATTGAACAGACCGTCCTTCTATTCTGACAAAAGATATGATCTTTCTGGTCTTGTGAATATTAGGACAATTAGAACAGTGGGCAGACTTTTATTGACCTATCAACATCCATCTTCTGATCATGTTTTATTTTAGCAAACCTGCAAGGACTAGCTTGTAATTAACATTGGGGGGCCTGCAAACATATACTGTCGTAATGTCAGAATTAAAAAAGAAGAAGAAATCTCACAGATTCTTTTGGAAAAATAAGACAGCATTGTATAGTCCAAGAGATATGAATTTATCCTGTCCATCAGGATTTATCTGGAAGTTCTATCATCTACCAAATAGCTTTTATATCTGGCTTGTTAGATAATTCTTGGAGGAAAGCATCTCTGCCGTAACAGTGATAACTCTTTGTACTGTATGGAAAACTCCTCTCATCTATATTATTTATTTTGAGATGTAGTAGCTGTCCATACTGAATATTGTATTTAAGCACATATAGATGGAAAGTGTTGAAATGAAGAAATGAATTCTTATCCATAGGCTTTGTATAATTTTCCATTGTTACTTTTGCTAGTTATTGCATCAAGAAATGCAATAAATTCAAAGCTAAATATGTCTGTTGCATTAATCCATTCTATATATCTCTGGGGTAATTAGGTACCCCTTCAAAAATCCTAAAAAGCCATCAGTATTGTACCCATAAAAGACCATATTGTTTTGGAATTGGTTTGAATCACTACATAAAATCCGGTAATATTCTAATTTAGCTATAAATAAATTGGATATTGAGGGTGCTGCTGCAAAGCTCATGGCTTCTCTGACTGAGACAGAATCAGTCCTCTAATCTGAAAGAGTCCGTTTCGGTTATGATATCTAGCAACTTTTGACGGAACAGGCTTTGATAGAGACTGTGTGCATCTATGAGCTAAATAATGCTTGGCTACATCCCTTCTGCATGTGAAATACAGTATACAAATATAAAAAAATCTTACATCTAATGTGCATTACTATTTCCTTTGATCTTCTCCTATGTTGTCTGTGCAGTTTTGTGCTGTATGTTAACAACTGCTTGTTTTCCTCTTTAAAAACAATCTGCATATTATGGGTATTTTATTCCATCACATTGCATCAAGATATTACTTTCCTTGATTTATTATATGGTGGAATTTATTATATTGTTAAAGATGTGTTGTTAGCCACCAAGAATCTTCCTGATTGCAACGTACATAAATTAAAATAAATAAATAAGCAAACAAGCAAACAAGCAAGCAGGAGAGAGTTTCACCATTATGGTAATTGACGATCCAAAATGCTGCCAATGGTTCCAGAAGAAAACTGATATTAGATAACCTCAAGGATTACCTATCATGTATCTATTCTCTCTCTCTCTTCCTCTCTCGCAAAGAATTTTAGACTTTAGACTGGAACTCTTGAAGTTGTACTGATAACAAAACAAAAGGTCTCTTCATTAATATTCCTTAATAGTAGTGCCTCTTTAGCTGTAACCATTAAGATGTGCAGGACATCCAATTTGGAATTGCCCACAGTTTATTTATTTATTTCTTCAATTTCTAAGGCCATCCATTCCTGGCAACTTACAAGAATATTAAAGACATCAGCAAACAGATACATAAAAAGAACTGTTCCCTATTTATTTCATCAAATTGTTCCTGCAGTCTGATTTCATCCAGGGTAATGATGGTGTCCATTTTATTTACAGATTTGATTACCACTTTGAGGATGTTTTATCATCTCTAAAACCAGTTCTGTTTTGATAGGTCACTATTTATTTTATTCCTGATTGCATTTATCCTCTGCCCTTCTGTTAGGAAAAGACTGTTTTATTTGCTAATGTTTGTGTGACTAGAGAAATTATCAAGCTCCTCAGAATACAAAGACTGTTTTACAAAATAACTGAATGGCAGTGCGAAGCAAACAGGTTTATAGTTACAGCTGGATTCTGGATCTGTATTTCTGTTCTGCCCTGTAACACATAACTGTATAGATATCAGTGTTATTTACGATAGATGGCTTTACTTCTTCCTTGTGAATTTATTTAGCAACTGCATTATATGAGTGCTTACTCATTCTGGTTTTTTTAAAATTAAACTTTATTAGATTTTCAGGTTAAAAAGATAAAAACTAACAAAGTATTATAATTAGAGTAGAAAGTAAAATAGAGAAACAGAGTGGAGAAAAAGAATAAAGTCAAAAGTACAGAAATAAGAAATAATAAACAGAAAAGAATGACTCCTGACTTTATTTTCAACAGATACAAGTATGCATTTACATAAACTCTTACTCTAAGTTTACAACATAGCTTTCATTATTTCTATTGTCCATTATTATGTCTAATCATGAGATCTATAAATCAGGACTTCATTTTTTTCTGTTTTGCACAAAAAGTCCAAAAGGGGTTTCCAAGTAGCATTAAAAGTACTCAGTGTCTTTTCTGTAATCAGAGCTGTCAGTTTCGCCATCTCAAGCTAACTCTATCAACTTCGCCATCCATTCTTCCATTGTAGGTAGTGTCAAATCCTTTCACCTTTGTGCATATAAAAGCCTTGCTGCTGTTACCATATATAAGAAAAAGGTTCCATGGGATCTTTCCACCTGCTTATCCATCAGTCCCAAAAGAAAGTCTCTGGTTTTGATTGTATATTAATCTTTAAAATCTACTGAAGTAAAATATGCATTTGACCCCAGAATTTTTTAGCTTTTTTGCATGTCCACCAAAGGTGGTAAAAAGTCCCCTCTTGTTGTTCACATTTCCAACATACATTTGAAGTACCTTTGTACATTTTAAACAATTTATATGGTGACAAATACCAATGGTACATCGTTTTATAAAAATTCTCTTTAAGATTATAATACAGTGTAAATTTCAATCCTTTCATCCATATATTCCCCCATTGTTCCATTTGTATATTATACCCAAAGTTTTTAGCCCATTTTATCATGCAATCTTTGACTTGTTCCTCTTCTGTTTCTAATTTCAGTAAAAGTTTATACATCTTGGCAATGACATGTTCATCATTTGTACAGAGTTCAACTTCAAAATCAGTTTTACCATACTCAAAGTCAAAAGTCCTTTTATCCGGTTTAAATCTTCCTCATAATTGAACATATGAAAACCATTGACATGTATAACTTTCAGATATCAAATCCTCCCTCAATTTTATCTTAAAATCCCCTTGAGAAAAAAACAGTATGTCACCATAAGTTAACCATTTATGCTTAGTTATTGTTTTTCTTCTGTAAAATGCTACCTGTGGGGACAATCATAAAGGAATTTTCAGAGACAACCTATCTTTATACCTATTCCATACCCTCAATATGGCATGTCTAATAAAATGATTTTTGAAATCTACATTAATCTTAACGTTATCATACCGTAAATAGCTGTCTTATCTTGCCACACAAATTTAGAAATATCTTTCTGCCATTGTTTAAATGGTACATCAGTTGTCAGTACAGGTATTGTCTGAAACAGAAATAACATTCTAGGTAAGACATTTATCTTAATCACAGAAATTCTTCCCAACAGTGACAGTTGCAGTTTTTCCCATTTTAACGTATCTTTTTAAACTTCATTCCATGTCTTGACATAATTGTTTTGAAACAATGAACAATTCATATTAGTCAGAGTAACACCCAAATATTTAAACTTTTTCTCAATTTTGAAACCCATTTTGTTCATCAGTTCTTCTTGATCTTGTGTCTTCATGTTTTTTATTAGCATCTCTGTCTTTTGTTTGTAATACTTACTCATTTTGGTACCAGTTCTTGGCAGAGATTTTTCATCTGAAAATGATAAATGTTTGCCTTTGTTTTAGCTCACTAAATAATCACTACGAATGTCTGCCTTGGTCTTCATGGTTTCCTTTAGTTCCCAAATGTTCTCTTCCTGGAAGCAGAAAGAAAGCTCTTGTTTTGATGGCTCATCAAAACACATTGTTTTCTTGTCTTTCTACCTTCCTCTCTCATTTGATTAGAGCAAGTGCCTTAGATGATTGCAGGTAGCCTTTTGTGCTGTCATTCTCTTTCCAAAGTAAATATATCCAAAGTTACATCCCATCAACATTAAAAGAGCAAGATCATCTATTCCCAACTTGGGGAAAGTATTTCAGCTCAGCTAACCAGGTTGTATATTGTATGTTGAGCTTTGCCAACAAAGTTTTGCTGAAATAGCTCTTTACAAGTACCACCCTGGAGATCCTGATTTATTACACTTTGCCCCTTATCTACATATTTATGAAGCTGTCTGTTCACCACTACCATCTCCATGCTGCTTATGCATACCTAATGCTATTTTTGTGGGGAGCCCTGTTTAATAAAGTAGCGTATTTCACTCCAACATAATGATTTCCAGTGGCAATGGTGGAGGAATGGCAGTCTAGTTGAAGGGAAGGCGAATGGGTCTGTACCAAACTAAGAGAGGGATTTCTGCATCCTTGGGGGAAAGTATGTAGCAATATATTCATAATTTAAATAAAAAATAAAAATGTTAATGCAGTCTCTGTTCCCTTCATTCCTGCTCCCTCTCCCTCCCCCAGACTTTCCAGCACAAGTGAGCTTCCGACTGAAATGCATACAATCTCTTATGTTCCAGAGAGGGAACAAGGTAGTCTTGTATTTGCTGCTACATTTATTGTCAAGTAAGCCATGTGTTTTGCAACTAAAGTAAGAGTTATCCAAAGGGAATATCTGTAAGACCAGTCCAAGCTTTAAAATTATCAAGTTGTACCACTTTGGCAGAAGAATAGTCCTGCCAAATGTGAAGGTACTGCAGTATTGCACTTAAAGCAACGTTTGTGCACATGTACGTGTGTGGATGTGTGCAGTACTTAGCACCATTTTCTAAATGTCTTCATTCAGGGCCAAAGCTAAATGAATGATCTATTCATTTCCAACATTATATCGTTGGGTCGAGGAGTCATTCTTCAGATACAGTTGGAATTTTTTTTTTATGGATAAACATTTCTTTTTCAGGGAAGTACAGCATAAACAGTGATGTAGTTAGATTGATCTGGACTTATGGTCTGTTGCTTCCTCTCCCCTAATGCTCATTTAGATGGCAATGTAGATTAATTTGCTAACCTCAACTTTTGGTAAGATTTCCTTGTTGTATCTGGGACCATTCTGCTTATGGACTATGCGAGCCCACCCCCTAATCCTGCCTGAAGCAGGCACAGTATATAAGTGGAAGATTCTCATCCATTCCCTGTGCTGTTTTCAAGCATGGCTTTGCCTCTGTTTTGTGGGAAGGGAAAGTGTAAGGAACTATAGAAGGAAATATGTGGCAGCTGTTATGAAAACATAAACTTAGCCCAGGAAAACAGGAAGGGGTGAGAAAGAAACTCAAGACTGTCCTGCCTTGACTCTCTTTGTTATAAGAGGGAGGGAAGGAGAAATGCTTTCAAGATTCTGTTATTATAACCATATCAATAGAGTTCTGGTATTTCTTGTGGTGTTTGTTTCCTGACCTGGTCTACCTTGAAGGGCTGACAGAAACTCAGAAGCAGGATTAAACTCATTGCTAAATGTCCAAGAAGGCTAAGAAGAAAAAGCTAATGTGGGACTGCAGCCAGACAATTGAATAGGGTAGAGATGGCTAGGGATGCCCAGATTCAAAGGTGCTATCACCCAAGAACTTGGCAGTTTAGCCTGTTCAAATCAGGTTTTTGTCTTTATTTTGAATCCCAGTTCATGGTCTGCATTAGAGAGGGACCCAATCTGAGACCTCAGTGTTGCAGGAAGCCACCAAATACATCCAGAATGTTAAATGTTTGAAGACATGTCATATTAAATGTATTTAGTTGATTTACTGTAATTTTAATTATATTTAAATGCATTCATTTTTGTCCTGACCCTACCTATTACTTGGATTTAACCCCTAATCCAGGACAGTCAACAAGCTCTGCATCTTGTCTGTATAGAGGCAGTGCATGCATATGCTCTAGCACAGTATTTCTCAACCTTGGGAACTTTAAGAATTGTGGACTTCAGCTCCCAATTCTGGGAGTTGAAGTCCACACTTCTTAAAGTTCCCAAGGTTGAGAAACACTGCTCTAGCAGATGTTGAGCTCAGGCCTACCATTTCCAGTATCATCTCATCTGCACATTTGCTTGTTTGTAGCTCTTCATTGTACAGGGGCAGAGGTGCCATGGTGCTCCAGCACTAGCTCAGCATTCCAGTAAGTAAGACTTTTGGATAGTCCCTAATATGGGGTTGCCCTTATGTATTGGAATGCAACTCTCTTCATCCCTGGGCTGTATAGCTTGGAGTACAAGGAAAATTGTGCTGCAGCCCATCTGGACAGTGCTAGATTAGGGAAATCTACTTCGTAATGATGGTCCATTCACTAGGTGGCAAACATCAGATTTTGGGAGAGACGATGGCATCCCAGCTGAACTGTTCAAAATCTTGCGAGATGATGCTGTCAAGGTAATGCATGCTATATGCCAGCAAATTTGGAAAAAACACAAGAATGGCCATCAGACTGGAAAAAATCAACCTATATCCCCATACCAAAAAAGGGAAACACTAAAGAATGTTCAAACTATTGAACACTGGCACTCATTTCACATGCCAGTAAGGTAATGCTCAAGATCCTGCAAGGTAGACTTCAGCAATTCATGGAGCGAGAATTGCCAGATGTACAAGCTGGGTTTAGAAATGGCAGAGGAACTAGGGACCAACTTGCCAATATCCACTGGATAATGCAAAAAGCCAGGGAGTTTCAGAAAAACATCTATTTCTGTTTTATCGACTATTCTAAAGCCTTTGACTGTGTGGACCATAACAAATTGTGGCAAGTTCTTAGCGGTATGGGGATACCAAGTCATCTTGTCTGCCTCCTGAAGAATCTGTATAACGACCAAGTAGCAACAGTAAGAACAGACCACGGAACAACGGACTGGTTTAAGATTGGGAAAGGAGTACAGCAGGGCTGTATCCTCTCACCCTACCTATTCAACTTGTACGCAGAACACATCATGCAACATGCTGGGCTTGAGGAATCCAAGGCTGGAGTTAAAATCGCTGGAAGAAACATTAACAATCTCAGATTGCAGATGATACCACTTTGATGGCTGAAAGTGAAGAGGAACTGAGGAGCCTTATGATGAAGGTGAAAGAAGAAAGTGCAAAAGCTGGCTTGCAGCTAAAGCTCAAAAAAACCAAGATCATGGCAACCAGCTTGATTGATAACTGGCAAATAGAGGGAGAAAATGTAGAAGCAGTGAAAGACTTTGTATTTCTAGGTGCGAAGATTACTGCAGATGCTGACTGCAGTCAGGAAATCAGAAGACGCTTAATCCTTGGGAGGAGAGCAATGACAAATCTCGATAAAATAGTTAAGAGCAGAGACATCACACTGACAACAAAGGTCTGCATAGTTAAAGCAATGGTGTTCCCCCTAGTAACATATGGCTGCGAGAGCTGGACCATAAGGAAGGCTGAGAGAGGGAAGATCGATGCTTTTGAACTGTGGTGTTGGAGGAAAATTCTGAGAGTGCCTTGGACTGCAAGAAGATCAAACCAGTCCGTACTCCAGGAAATAAAGCCAGACTGCTCACTTGAGGGAATGATATTAAAGGCAAAACTGAAATACTTTGGCCACATAATGAGAAGACAGGACACCCTGGAGAAGATGCTGATGCTAGGGAGAGTGGAGGGCAAAAGGAAGAGGGGCTGACCAAGGGCAAGGTGGATGGATGATATTCTAGAGGTGACGGACTCGTCCCTGGGGGAGCTGTGGGTGTTGACGACTGACAGGAAGCTCTGGCGTGGGCTGGTCCATGAAGTCACAAAGAGTCGGAAGCGACTAAACGAATAAACAACAATAGACCTGCCATAAAATACTTCTTTAAGTAGATTGTTATCTTCCCAGGGAAAGCATCTCTGTGTTTGTGTGTGTGTGTGCATGAGAGCGAGCAAGAGAGAGAGAGAGAGAGTTAGTTGACTCAAGGGACAAATAAAAATAGGGTTAAAGTTGTATAAGTTAAAAAAAAACTACTTGAGGATAGGCAGAAGCATGTAAAGAGATTGTTTATAACTGGTGATTTTCATTTTGGAAGACAAAAGAGATCATTTCATTTATTGATTTACTGTGTTCTATAAACTCTACATCAGATCCAAATTAGGAGTTCTAACATGCAATTTTCTTCTCCATTGCTTTTGATTGTCTATGTGAAAAATCTCTTTAAATCAGACAAGGTTCCCTCCCCCCCGCTACTGCTCTGAATTGGCTGCATGGGTTTATAGTGTTATTACAAAAAAGATTTAAAAATATAATCCATTGAAAAAAATAAATATAAAGTTTAAGGAGTCTGGCAAAAAAACCAGGAACACTTACAAGGGTTCTCTGTGTTAGACTTCATTTCAGGCTGTTAATCCTCAATTTCTTTCATTGGGCAAAATAAAGTAACAATTTCTGGAAAGTTGTAGTCTCCTCAACTGACCCTGGATGGATCTCACATAATACTTGTCTAGCCTCCCATTCATTGTAATTTGTCACAAAGGTAGCTTCAGTAGAGATAGACAAAGGTGTTCCTTCTACCCAGGTTGAATATGGTCTGAAAAAATATTTTGCCTGTAGCGACAATATTCACCCCACATTCTATTTTGGCAGTCGGTTAGTGGAGCGAAACAGGTCTTGCAGGTACCCCATTGGGACTGATCTTGGCTTCCCACACTCCTCCTTCTCTAAAACAGAGAAGGTTTAGAACCCACAGAGACTTCTTTAACCGTCTTGAAATCGATGGTTTTCAGCCTCATTTAACTGTGTCCCTATAAATGCTTTACAGTGACCATTTTCTTGTAACGAATTGTCATTTTTTTAAAAAAAAGGTTAAGTATTTGCCATCCACCAGACAGTTGAAAGGAGTGGCCTTTAGGGCTTTGTTTTATTAGTATGGGAAACCTCTCTTACCCATGAATTCAGAAAGTATGGGAATATACATTCAGAAGATCAAGTAGTTGACCTTCTTTTGGTGTAATACTGAAGTTTGGTATATTTCATACCAGAATTCAGTGACTCCACACTTAAGCCCCTTCAAGCTTGTACCATACTTGGATTGGGTCTGGACTTGCCCATCTCCAGTATGTCAGCTTGTTTCAAGGGTTCATTTGATGTTTTTCTGGCTCCATAATAGTTTATCTGAAACCAAACAAAAACCACATTTTAATCTTTTCAGCAAAGATGGGCCTTTAATTCATGTTGCTTTTGCTTCACCATGCTTCCCAGCTTCTGGGGCACAAGCAAGCTGATGCTTAGAATTTGCTGGAACTTATTTATGATTGGGAAAGAATGCAGGCAACTCTATCAGTGAAGTTGAACCTCCTGTAACCTTTCAGTTTCTAGTCAATTTCACAATCCCTTATTAAATAAATAAAATAAGGGATTTATTTATTTATTTAAAAGGCTACACCTTGGAATTTCTTTGCTGGTAGAATTTTTTTTTTTTAATCCCTTCAGTCGTGTCTGATTCTCGGAGACTGCCTGGACAAGTCCCTGCAATTTTCTTGGCAAGGTTTTTCGGAAGTGATTTGCCACCGCCTCCTTCCTAGGGCTGAGAGACAGGGACTGGCCCAAGGTCACCCAGCTGGCTTTGTGCCTAAGGCAGGACTAGAACTCACAGTCTCCCAGTTTCTAGCCTTAACATCTACACGACTCTTGGTGTAGTGGTTAAGGCATAAGGCTAAAAAGAGTTCTAGTTCTGCCTTAGGCACAAAGCCAGCTGGGTAACCTTGGGCCAGTCATACTCTTGCAGCCCTAGAAAGCAGGCAATGGTACACCACTTCCAAAAAACCTTGCCAATAAACCTGCAGGGACCAGTCCAGGCAGCCACCAGAAGTCAACACTAACTCAAAGGCATGCACACACACACCCTGAATGTATGGATGGGAGGAGTGGAGGGCTAGCCATGTCTTTCTTTTTTTAATTTTGCATGGAATGCAAGTGAATAGATTTTTGTTCTTTCAGGAGAAGATCTGGAAGTTCAGGGAGCAAGACGTGGTGTCTGCTGACGGTTCTCATCATTTCCAGCTGGATAGAACTGAAACTGATTAATAATCTGCTTCAGACTTTGTGATTTGTGAGGGATTGGGGGTGGAAATAGAGCGAAAAGTGTGCTGGGTGGAAGTGCTCTTAGCTTCAGTACTGTATGCTTGTATAAGTCGATCGAAGGCCAATCTCTTTAGTAATGTCTAGACCAGTGTTACTCAACTTTGGCTACTTTGAGATGTGTGGACTTCAACTCCCAGAATTCCCCAGCCAGCATTCTGGGAGTTGAAGTCCACACATCTCAAAGTAGCCAAAGTTGAGAAACGCTGGTCTAGATGATTACGGCCTACAGAATCTGAATGGCAGGGCTAACCTCAAGTTGGGCTCAACTGCAGTCGAACTAGAGCTGCAGCTGGATGTGGCCTTTGTACTCATCTGGGACTCATTCATACTGTGGCAACAGGGGGTAATGACAACAGAAGTTAAGAGCAAGGAAAGAAAAAGCTACAGCAGAGCACTCCAGCTTGCAGATAGAGAACATCTTTGCCAAATTGCAGTGGGTTCAAACTTATTTTCTCCATCCTAGATTTATGAAAACCTGTTTCATATTATCCTGCTCTATCTTATGATCTTGGCTTCAGTCAAATTGGATGCACATCCATAAAGTATATATTTGCTTCCCAATTCTGTCTAAATAAATTGCTAAACATGCCTGTTGTTTACAAAGACATATGTCTTGTAGCATTTATAGGGAAAAAAAGCAGATGGATTTAATCATATCAGCTTTATCACTATTACTGTTGACACTTGTGGCAGTATGGTGGAAATATATTTACAGAAATGTTCATTTAGAAGGATGTAGGGATTGTGACTTAGGCATACAATCTTCAGCTAGGCCCAGGCTCTCTATTTTGAGTAGTTCTTGGAAGTCCTTACATACTATGCCAGATTGACATTTGTAAAGGGGGGAAATGTGTCTTTGAACATGTAGATTTTACACAATTGACTTTAAAAAAGGTCCCTTTTCATATTGTCTGTCACCATATATTTTTTTGACAGGGGCATACATTTTGTTCTCAGGCCCTGACAGGAAAGTGAGGGAGAATTAAAAGAAATACAATAGATTGCTTTTTGCGCAGGCGCTTGACAGTAGTTTGTTTTTAGAAATGTACTTGGAGTTGCAGTTTTGTGAGGTCATTTTTGAAGGGCAGATTGCTTCAGAAATGACACCACTCACAGCAGAAGACACCTTGGCTGAAGAAAGAAGTAGGAAAGGAGATGGACTGCATCTAATGGTTCCTTTTGCTCTGGACAGATGGGGAGTTTCTCCCAGTTGTCTCTGTGGGGAGCCATTTGTGATTGGGGAGGTGGTTTCTCTCCTCCTTTGGGCTCCCCGTGGCACATACAGCTGAATGCAGATACTGAGGACAGTCGTGAGTGAAGAGGAGATAAGAGAAAAACGGCCCTGTTAGAATTCAGAAAAGTGCTTCCTGTAGTTTCAGCAGAAACCGAATCATGCTCATCCTGACATTGGAGAGGAAGTAATCACTGAAGGAATTTAAAGATACCACTGCGACCCCTAGTTGGATGAGACAGCTGTTGGATGGCAAACATTTCTCTTGAAAGTTAATGGGTAATAACAAAAGGCTATCAGGCATTCATTTTTGGGTGTGCTTCTCCTGCTACATCATTTAGTTTTCATTTGCAATAGGTGAAAACAAACAGAACTGCTCACTTGACCTGAATGTGAAATTCATTCTCAGAAGAAGCCTGGTAGTAGTGGTGGATCTTCCTTCTCTTCAAGGAAGAGGATGGCCTGTAGGGGGGGGGGGCTCCCCTCCTCTTCCACACGCTACAGTAGGAAAAAACAGATGCAATTCCACCATTGTTTCTGTAGGACCAGGAAAAAAAAAAGAGGTCCACCATTTCAACAGTCTATGGTAAACTGCTTAAAACAAAAGAAAACAAAACAGTTTCACCATCAATGTGGGGAAAAAGCTGTTTCACAGCACTATAGGACGGCTCCTTCAGGGTGGGGGCATGCGGCTCAGCAGTCCAAGTTAAACTGGCTGTGGATGTGGCTACCTGGGACCAGAGGGGAGGGGACATTCCTGCCACAGCACATGCTAGCCAGTCAGGAGGGAGAAACTGCCTACAACAAAATGAAGACCGCAGATGTGCTGCCCACATGGCTTGTGCCAGCACTGATGGCAAAGTGCTGCTTTCAATGTGGAGCAAGAGGCAAAGTTGCCTTTGCAGGGGCTGAGCTGGATGGTGGAGGAAGTGGTACTTTCCTGTCCTTGAGGAATGGTGAGGGAGCTATTCTGATGCCGGGCAAGCAAGAATTGCTTGGTCTGAAGGGTTAGCCGATATTGTAAGATAGCCTTGAAGTGCATAAAAAAGGAGATCAACTCTCTCATGGGGATTTGAAATTCAGAAGTTTTAAAAATTATTTTATTATTTTATTATTTATTTTCTATCTCGCCTTTATTATTTTTATAAATAACTCAAGGCAGGGAACATACCTCATACTCCTTCCCCACAACAACAACCCTGTGAGGTGAGTTGGGCTGAGAGAGCATGACTGGCCCAAGGTCACCCAGCCGGCTTTCAGGCCTAAGGCAGGACTAGAACTCTCAGCCTCCTGGTTTCTAGCTCATTGCCTTAACCACTACTGTAAGACACAGTCATTCCATGATCATATGTTGCTCAGTGTATCTTTACTCCAAAGACAGGAACCTTGGTCTTCTGAGCATTGCAGTGCTAAACTCCCAGTCCTTAGCACAGATTATAGTAAGGCACGTGGGGAGCTGTGATTCAGCAACATCTGGCCAAAGGTTTCCCCCACTGTAATCCTGTGGGATTGGATGGATCCATAGAACTAGGATCCCCGATTCCATACCTTCAGGTAGAAAGAGAGAAATGGCTAAAGTCCTGGATGGTCTCTTGCCCGGGGCAGAAGGCCTCTGAACTGTGCAAGCAGACTTGCAATTCTACATATTAGAAGTTTCTGAATTCCAGATGAAGTTAGGAGTGAGTTGAGTCCCACTGAAAATAGTGGGATTTTACTTAGTTGCGGCTAAATTGTATCACAGTATGTGATATATGAAAACTTTTGTATTGACACAGGCTAACTGCAAGTTAATAATACCTGTCCAGCTAAGATACACATTGTGAGGGAGAGTATAAAGAACCTGATAATTCCTCACTGCCCTTTTTGGAAGCTCTTAACAAACAATTACACCTTAAGGAAGTACTGTGAATGGCAACCTAAAAAAACAACCTATTTCTGCCCTCTTCCTCCTCCTCCTCTTCCTTGTATTTCTCTCCTTGTTAATATATCTGGAAAGAATGCAGTGCCATAGAAATTTGGGAGTTCAAAGAGCTCATAATTGTGGTACAATAGAATAGATCTGGAATACGTTTCCATGACCAGCATTTGTTGTGTCTTGCAGCTGAAATCTCGTGTTCTAATGACTCCTTTAGCAATCTCTCCACCAAGAAGCACCCCAGAACCTGATATTAGTTCAATCCCCCAGGATGCGGCTACAATTCCCAACTCAGCAGCACCGCAAGCCCTCACAGGTATGTGGCATCAAATCCACCAAAAGGAAGCCTTGTTTTACATTAAATGTTTTAAAGAAAGCTTTCTTTCCTGTCCTTCTGAGGGCCCCAAGACAGCTTATCAATTAGTTTGCAAGCTGCCTTTCCAAACTGGTGTTTTCCTCTATTTTTGTTTTCAGTAGTGTTTGCTACTGTGGTTGTACATAATAGAAAATGAGCGGCAGAGAAGCAACTCACGTCTGGTTTAAGAGACCCTGTGCCACAGGTTGAAAGTAAAACATGTGTGCTTTTGCATCAATAGATTCATCATCAGAACTCAGAAAAACCATCTGTGCCCCTCATTTGTGCTTACAATGGGCTCTTCTGTTTACATCTTCTGCTTTGTTATGCATTTCTGTGGCTTACAGAGCTATGTAATGCTAACTATTATTGCCATTATCCCCCTATTTATCCAGAATAGAGTGCTTTGAGTCTTTTTATTGTTCAGCCTGAGTAGCTGTTAACACTTCAACACTAGATTTTCATTATGGTTATAATAATTGTGTATTATCCTCAACATTGCACATCTACCTTCTTTGCTCTGTAATAACTTCTTTGTCACTTCTCTAATTTCTGTCACAGGATGATGCTATATGTTTTGAAATATGACAGCTCTAATGTTCTTGCAGCCAGCAATAATCATGTGTCTTGGTTTAATTTGACTGAAACCAGGTCTGTAAGACATAGGCATAGACCTGCACACAGCAGAGTATCCCTCTTAAAAGAAAAAGTTCTGCTATATAAAATGTTAGCATTTTTTGTTTCAGAGAAGGCCCAATTATAACATTACAAGCCATTTTATTAATCTGTGCAACTATCTAATAAATTTTATTATATAATACTTTTGCCCTTTTAGTCATAGCAATAAATTGTATTGAAAGTTTAAATACAAGTAGTACGGAACATAAGATATTATGGAAGACTCAGTAGAAGTCTTTATGCTGACCTCTGGGAAATATAAAGAAATATGGATGAAGAAAGTCATAAGCCAAGAGGCCCCTTTCCTCCTCAGGAATTGTAACTTTTTCTGGAATACCTCATTTTAAGGGACTTATCAAAATTTGATAAGTCCGTTGTGATTTCTTGGTTTCTTTCACATTTTATTTTCATGATTTTCCTCATTGTATAAAACCAGGGTTTTCAGCTCATTCTATATGCCTAAATTTCTGGCTACAACTGGAAACCCTTCAGAATTGTAGACCATTCTCTGAAAACAAATCCATATTTCAATATTTATCCAGTGCAGCATTTCCCAGCCTGATTCCAGATATGTGGGGTCTGCAAAGGCCTGAATCTCCAGCTCACAAGGGCAAATCAGAGAGACAGAAAGGAAATTATGTTTTATGAAGTCTTTAGAGACCCCTTTGGATAATGACAAGGGCTTTTTCTCTGCTTGCAGTTTGCCTTTATGTCAACAAGCAAGCAAATGTGGGGCCATACCTTGAGCGAAAGAGAGTGCAGCAACTCCCAGATCATTTTGGGCCTGAACGACCTTCCATGGTGCTACAGCAGGCAGTTCAGGCATGCATTGATTGTGCCCACCAGCAAAAGACTGTCTTCTCACTTGTCAAGCAGGGCTATGGAGGTGAAATGGTATCAGGTAAAACTGGGAGACAGTGCATTGCAGTAAATGTATTTCTGCTTTCAGAAGTGCTAACAAGGGTCATGGATCTTGAATAGTCTTCTGTCTGGCTTCCATTGATAAAAATTATTAAGAGTAGAATTGGTGGGGCTTTGTTTTATTCCTGTAATGGTACTCCCCTGCATCCGTCCCATACTTGAGCAAGTCTGAAAGACTGTTCACCAATAGAAATTCATCTCTACTTTCAGCTGTCATACATTCAGGTAAACATGTGTGAAGAGAGTCAGTATTTTTTTGCATTTCCAGCCCATCTGATTTCATAGTTAAGCTTGTTTCTCTGCCCCATGTGTGTTTCTCTATGACAGCAATAATTAGATGATTCCACAATAACTTTTATAAATGTCAGTGTTTAAGGTAAAGTTGCAAGTTGAGTTTGACTCCTTGTGGCTACATGGACATAAACTTTTCTTGCTTGTTCCCTTTCCTAGTGTATCCTACAACCCTTGGATTTCCTGGTAGTATCCTAAACAAGTACTAATCAAATCCTACCCTGCTCAGCTTGTTGATATCAGTTAAGATCAAACAGGTGCTGTCAACTGCTGGGACAAAAACAGCCACATGCTTCTCCCTAATCTTGAAGTTCTGGATCAATGGAACAAAAGTGGCTGAAGTGTTGGACAGCCATTGGGGAGATCCAGGTTTTACTCTGCCCTCAACCACAGAAGTTCACTGGGTGACTTTGGGCCAATCATTCTCTATCAACCCAACCTACTCCAAGGGTTGTTGTGAAGAAAAATGGGAGGAAGAAATGCTACTTCCACTGTCTGGAGCTTCTGAATGAAAATGAAGCAGGAGATATAAATCTCATACATACATACATACATACATACATACCTCTGTGAAGAAAAGATCTGTTCTATTTTTTGAAGTGTTTTAATCCATATTTCATGGCTTTAAAAAATAATCCGTATCTACAAGTTTTGAAATACAGTAATGAATCACAATATTTATATCATCCTTTTTACAATGCAGGTGAAGAAATATGCTTGAAAAAACAATTTATTGAAGTATTGACAATTACCTTCTTGATCAAGTCTGTTTTACTTCACCACTGGGACTTGTCATGTTGTGCAATTCTAAGCTTTATCCCACAGCGCAACATTTATTTATATTCTGTTTCCATTTTCATTTCATTCTGATCCAATTTGTACCTGTGTTGAAATAACGAAAAGCTAAACACGCACCCAAAATATTTCAGCTGAATTCTGAAAACATGCCAGGCTGTTATATACAGAAAGAAAAAAAAAAATTTTTTTCTTCCTTGTATGGCTAGGACTGTATTCCTACAGACATGAGTACCGTGGCAGTTCAAAGCCTCTGATTAGACTCAGTTCAGCGCGCCAAGAGTAAAATATAACTTCTGTTTTTAAGATCACTGAGGTCTTTTTGATGGAACTAAAAGACAAAGTTCAGGAACCACTCGTATAAACCCTGACCCAAAGAATTCTCCTGTCACAGCTGCAAAGTGGTTAACATTTCAGTAACATAAATTAACATGGAAAATGTAAAACTGACCGTGCTGTCTGGTGATCAAAGTGTGCTTGCATAAGGCTGACACAGGCCATAGCTTCACTATGCAAATGGTGGGGTTCATTCTTATTCATATCAAGGCCACATCTAGAAAATGTTTGCTATAGATAAATTTGCACAAGGCTGTTCTCCCAGTGCAGTGTAATATCTTCTACTGCAATAGGGAAATGGAAGCAGCCAAACTATTTTGCGATCTATTTTTGAAAATTCTATTAGATATCCTTCAAAAGGGCAGCTAATATTACTATGGCCCCTGCAACAATTGCTGTGAGATTCCCCCCAAATCAGTGTGTGAATTGTACTGATGCTCCAGGATTATAGGAGATCACATCCATCCACGCAAAGCTTTTATCAAAAGGTTGATTTGACTGTGTACAATGATGAGATGAAGTAACAGCAACCTTTATACATGGATTGGAAGATAATCCACTGTGTCTTGGTGGAGATATTCAAAATTATTTCTTCCTGTGAAATATTGAGAACAAATCCCCTATCTGTGATAAGCCATATCATTTAGTCCTTTTCCTATTCACTTAGTGAATTTCCCAGAAGCTAAACAATCAAAGTATTGGCCTCAGGTGACTCAGGGCAGGGAAGGGCAGTACTCAATCAAGAGGACTTCAGCCTGCTTTAAGTGTCACACTGTGAATACCTACAATTTTTTTTCCATCTCTCCATCAGTTTCTGCCTCTTTTGAAGGAAAACAGCACCTCTTGAGTCTCCTGGTTGTGAACAGTATCGGTTACGTTTTGCGATTCCTCAAAAAACTTTGCTGTAACTTATTGTGCGACAATCTTTTCAGCAACCAGCCTTTTCCTCAATATAACACTTCTGAAAACCCAGAAGGGTATGAAAATGGACAGATGGAAGCAGGTAGGTTTAAGGGTTATAGAAGTATCTCTGTCTGTCTGTCTGTCTGTCTCCCAATAAATTATTTCCAGTTAATTATCACATCATACCAAAATACATAATGCTGGCTTTTGCTCCTCACCAACTAAAATTCTTTTCATACACCTTTAAGTTGCATCCCAAATCAGATCTGATGTAGGAGGTCTCTGACTCAATCTCCACTTCTAAAATATATGTTACGTTATTTTGGAACATAGGATCTCATTTTGATTATAGCAGCATTACTGTGGGAAATGTTTTGGCTCTTCTGCTCCATGGTGGTTTCCAGCTCTAAGTTTCTAAAAAGGCAATTAGCTCAACACAGAAGAAAGAATAGATACTGTTGTATAGTTAGAATCTTCTTTGGGTTGCGTTTTCATAAAGTTTTCTTGGTAATAATAAGGTAGTAGTTTGCCATTGGTTTCTTCCTGGGTATTGTTCATTTGTCAATCTGGCCTACAGTCCTGAAATCTCTTACTAAAGGACTGTTGGATCTGACCCTGCTTAGCTTTTTGAGGTGAGCCAAGGTTAGCTAAGTGCTGCCACTTAGTTTGGATTATCTTGCCAATATTTTTTGTCTATTGTAGAATTAATGTCAGCTTCAAGGAAGGAAAAGGAATTTAACTGAGGACTCCTTTATCTATCACACATACATTCCAGGCTCTGAGTGAAAAAAAAACAGAGGGGAAAAAGATTCATAGAAACTTCTTCCCAACCATCCATTTTGCACTTGAAATGGTGATGGAATGTCTAACGGCCTGGGAAGAGAGAGGAGGGAGCCTGACTGTTGCAGGAAGAAGCAGGGGCATTACAGTGAAGATTCTTCAGTGCAGGGTAGGAGGGAAAATGTGAGAAAGAGCTACAGAGTAATTCTAATACAGGTATAAATCGAGCTGGAGAACGACTTTGGAGGCTTTCAAAATCAGTGTCAAGCCTTTCAAGGGTAGCAGCCTCAGGAAACAAGAACCCATTTGGATTTCTGGGATGAGCTTTATTGCTAATAGGGTATTGTAGCAGAATCTTGCCCTTGTCTGGTTTGGAATAGCAAGAAGACAGCCAGGAGAAGGCTGAGGATGAACTGAAGAATAGTCAGAGTGATGCACCATAGTTTTAAAAAAAAATAGCACTAGGGAGGAAGGGCTGCAGGGAACAACAGGAAGAGTTAGGAAGGTTAAGGCAAAGCAACAGAAGGGAGGCTTTGTGATGTGTGTATATGAGAAAAAGGGAGTGTTACATTCTTTTAAAAGTGATGTAGGTGACTGGGGTACGTGAATCTTGCTGGAGGATGAGGTAAGAGGATGTTTGCAGTGATCCAAAATAACAAAACTCTTGGATTCAAATTGGATCCTAGGCCCTGCCTTCTTCCCTTGTGTGTGTGAGAGAGACAGAGAGTTTTCTTGTCATTCAGCATAACTGTTGGCCTTTCTGTGAAATGTGTTTTTGTTGAAGTAAAAAAAAAATCTGTTTTCAAAAGCATTTGTGTTATGCATGTCAGACTTCACTTCTGCCATGAATCTGCCATATTTGCTTCTAGGCAAATATGATTTGGGAAATTGTTTTTTTATTCATCTGTGTCATCTTTAGACCTGCCAAATATGGAGTCTTAGTACACACTGAGGAAAGAGACTGAAAATTAAACTTTATAATGTCATTGTTTTCTTTTATCCAGACTTTAATTAATTTGTTAAATGCTTTAAGGACGTCATTAAAAAATCTTTTAATGGCTGGACGTAACAGTCACATGTGTCTTTCACCCAATTGCAAAGCATTCTTCTGAAGGGAGAAAAACACAACAAACACAACATGAGTTCAATTCCTTGTATGCTATAAATGTGCTGTTTTATTCTTCCTTTCACTTAGTCCTATAGCACTCAATCTTCTTTCCCTCATACAATAATTGCTGCACATAGCTTTGGAGTACAGTCCAAATAAATGGTTTTTATGGTTATCAGTAGTTCTGGCTTTGGTTCATCATTTAATTACCTGCACAATCCATTTATTGCCTCATGGATTCCTGTTGCTGGAACATGATCCTTTAAACAATAAATAAAATATTAAGGTCAGGTTTAAAGGGGGAATGGGAGATCTGTGCAATCTAGTCAACCACAACAATATTTAATAAACAACCACAACAATATTTAATAGAAAGCTATTTGCCTGTCTAAAGCAGCTTGCGAAGGGAAGGCTGCTACGTTGTCTCCAGCATTTGAAATTAGATGCAGTGGGATAATTCGAGGGATGGATTTTTCATTCCATGTGAAAGCTGAGTGGCAGTCAAAAGTGGGGTGTTGGTACTGCTGCCTCTGCCTCCCCTAAACAGTCCTTGGTTGATAGTGATAGCGTAAAGGGACATGCTATTACAAAGGTGACTGCAGGAGGATCAAAAAAGTCAAGGTGTCCATGACTACATGATTGAACTCCCTTCCCTTTTTTACATGTATCACACATACAACACATGGGAAAAGGGTGGGGCTTCAATTGAGCAGTCACAGAGGCCATCTTGACTCTATTGACTCCACCCCCCCATGACCGTAGCATAATATGTAATTTGTAAACATCCTCTCTGTACAAAGCAGACACTGGCTTTTATGTACTCTGCCACTTTCAGTTGATGGCAGATTTCTGGGGCTCTTCTGGGTTACAGGGGAAGCTGTACGTGGATTTCAAACCAGACTGGTCCCTGTTTTCCATATGTGGGTTTGTTTTTTATCTTATAGCCCATACGCACAATGTATAGTTTTCAGTTTTGTAAGCAGAAGTATGTGATCCCAACAGTATAGATAAACTGGTGAGTTTCAGTGAGAATTCACAACTTGAGTCCTCAACACTGATAGGCATGGTTGCAGGACAGACTCAGTCATCTAGTTCTAGGCCCAAAGTTCACAACTCTTTTGCAGCCAGGGCCCACTTGACTGCTGATCATGCATTCCAAAAAGTAGCTGTGACTAGGAAACGTGTTTAAATAGAAGAAGACTTAGTTAACATCTTACTAAATACATGGCAACAATTTCTCCTTGTAACACTGTAATTTTCAGTTTGATAACTACAATCTTTGGAAGAGTTATGGAGAGCTAGATTCAAAGCTTTTGAAGGCTGCAGGTGGCCCAGGAAGCATGGGTTGAGGCAGGAGAGGCAGCTGTATAGCCTAGAATAATTCAAAAGTGGCTAATGTTCCAGACAGATGCTGGCTAGACTAGACTGAGTTGGGTAACAGGGTTCCCTTTCTCCCCGGGTTATTTATTAACCCTCTGGAATCTGGTAGGCAGCTCTGTTGATTGCCTGGTTAGCCACTGGCAACAGGAGGAGGCAACCTAACAAGTGGCTCTGGACACAGGTAACTTTTAGATAAAACACATTCAAAGCTATATATTTCAAGGCTATTTAAAAGCTGCTGTATATAAACAGGGAGCAAACCCCATACTCACTAGCACTGATGATGTTACCTAGCTGGGTAATGAAATGTCTGCAAGCAGACAACCAAGCTCAGAGAGCACCAAGGACTCCACAGTTCAACCCTGAGCTGCAGATATTCTCTTCTATTGGAGCTATTTAAAATGTTACTGGTTTTAATTAAAAATTTGCAGGCTAAAGCAGGAACAGAGTTGAATGGACTTAACAATGCATCTATTTATTTTATTTCTCTCTCTACTGTATGTGTGTGTGTATATATATTGTATTTACTGTATATATACACACACACACACACTGTGTGTGTATATACTCTGTGTGTTTGTGTGTGTGTGTATATAATCTCTCTCTCTCTCTCTATATATATATATATATATAATCTCTATATCGCTATCATCTGTCTGTATCTATCTATCTATCATCTGTCATATTTCTGAAAGAAATAACAAATAGACTGACCCATCCCACTCTGGTCAGTTTCCCAACAGTAAGGGAAGCAGCAACCAAGGGTATCCAAGGGAAGAAGACTTTAGCCCCTTGAAAGACAATGGGGTACTCCCGTGGCTCTAACTGCCTCTTCCCCCACATTTCTTCTTAATTTGCAGATGAATACTAGACACGATGCTTGCATTGAAGTTAATGTTCTCTGAATATGAGTTTGTGAGATAGCATAAGCCTTTATTTTGAGTTTCCCAACGTCATCTGGTGAGAACAGAAGGCAGGACCAAGTGACCCTTTGCTTGGATCCAGCATGATATTTCTACATTGGCTATATTTCTTAGTAACTAGTTTTTTTCAACCAAGGAAAATACAGTGGTGGAGAAGGGAAAAAGGCAAAGCAGCAAAACAATGTTATTCCCCAGGTGAAAGCCAGGCTTGCTGGTTTCTATAGCTTGCTTCCAAGAAAACTTTGGAGCAGCCTTCTCTATCCTTGCAGCCTCCAATATGTAAGACGACAGCATCCATCTCCTGAATCAGCACACCAGGCCTAATCTTGAGAACAAAATGGAAATTCATTCCCAACCACATCTGAAGGGAGAAGATTATTACGGAGACTCTTTCAGTTAATATGAATTTGGAAATATGGCCAGTTGCCAGACTGTTGAATCCTCGGCTACAGGCTCAGCATATGACTTTTCAAATTTGCATATAATATTATGAAGACTCTTTCTTATCTGAGAGAAATCATATACTGAGAAAAGAGAGATCTCCATTTGCTCCTGTAGCAAATTTGGAATCTCCAGGCAGTCTTTGTTTCTTTATTGTTTTAATGTGCATGTGCGGAAAATGTGATAACATTCTGGACATAATGCACAGTCTAGTTCATTTGTGTTTTTGAAATTAAACTGTCAAGAGCTATCTTCCCTTGTAGCATTTTAATGACTAACATTTTTGTCATAATACGGCTTGATAATGCCAACAAATAAAAGAAAATACTATAGTGACCCAGAGAACACCAGTGGAAAATAAAATTTGAAATATTATCACCCCTGTTTTTTATCGGAGTATCAGTATTTTCCAGCAGCAGGTATCTGGGATTTAGTGTTCAAGTGTAAGGTGAAAGATAAGAAGCCTCAAAAATAAATCCCCGAGTCCCGCTCTTTGATTCTGCTTCCCATAATTATAGTATCATGCATAAAGCATTCTAAAATAGTAACTTACACCAAGATTTTTCAAGCTGTGTTTCACAGAACTTCGTGAGAACTTGATGAGACGAAGGACAAACCCATGCAATTTTCTTTCACTACAGCTTTGCCTCTTGATCCAGGATTCCAGGATGATGATGATGATGAAGATGATGATGATGATTTTTCATTAAACAGGTTTTGCAGCCTGAAAAAGTTTGCAAACCCTGGCTTAGACAACTGCTGCCAAGGAAACAGTGCAGGATCACCTCAGCTTCCTCTCCTGTAATTTGCTAACAAGCACCCAGTTCAAATAAGACATAGGACTTGTACCAATAAAAAACATTTTCTCTGGGGAAGAAGAAGATTAAAGATCTGTCAAAATCTCTTTTGCTTATTCCCATAACTCAAAATCTAGCAGGGGGTTTAACCAATTAACTGCACCTAGCATACCTTTCTGTTGTAAGTGCAAGCAAAAAGGAGACTTAATGGCCAGGTAATCACTTACCTATTCTGTGATTTATATTGTGCCATTAAGCAAGGAGGAGGCCTGTGCTCCATCTCCCCAGGAAGCTCCTGAACCTACATATTTCTTTAAAGTCTAATAATACCCTTTCTGCACATATGCAGATAATCATTCCAAAGCAGTTTAAGCTTGGAGTCTCAGGTTGACAGTGATGGGCAGTATTAATTTCAAAACTAGGTAGCTACTGTCTTAAAAATTAATTCAAATTAATGCTGCATTTCATTATACCCTGATTCTTCTCTTTCAAGCAGAAACAGTTATACCTGAAGACTATCTGGTTGATCCCCTGGCTACAAAGCACTACAGCATTGATCCCTCTGATTCAGCATTTAATTGCATGGGATCATTGTACTCTGTGAGACAGAGTTCTGGAGAAGGACGGCACGGTGGAGGTTCATCTTCTACTTGCAGTCATCGTTCTGCCCAGATGGCTTCTGGAGGACCATCAGCTGCTAGTTTGAGGCATCAGACATCAAGCCCCACCCGAAATGGAACCATTCTGGAAGGAAACAGAAATGGTAACATAACACATTCCATTTCTTCTGATGATTTTATCATTTTACTGATTTCTATAGTCATTTATCAAGCTTCCTCTTGAAAAAGCAATTGCGTGTACAGTAAATGCATGCAGTTAACAGTAGGACTGTGGCAACCTTTGTGCAGTAACTGTGCAGGGATGGAAACTGTGTGTAGAATCTGCATGCGCACAGGGCTTATTCAAGCAATCTAATGCACAGGAGTACATAGAATTTATGTGTGGTGCTGTGACATAAACCCACACAAATTACATCTACTGTATAAGTCACAATTATGAAAGTAACTTTAGATTTCCCATTCAGTTCTTTTGAATGCTCTGGTGGAAACAATGGTTTAGGAGTCCAATTCAGCCTCTTTTGATTTTAATGTAAAAATGAAACATTTCTGAAGTTTACACATCTTTTCTTTCTTATACTGTACACTGGGCCTCACCAAGAAGTTATTTTGTAAGGATGCTGCACAGCACCAAATGTAGCCATCATCTGTGTATGCTCTGCTCTGAGGGTGGAAAAGGTAGAGTAGGTGTCTCATACCTGGGGGGCTGCTAAAGATGCCTGATGGGGTCAGTTAAACATAATAGGACATAGGTTTGTAGACTTGAGATACCTGTTTAACTTCCATGTAAGTCCCCCCCTCCTTAATTTTAGTATGGAAGAAAACAACATTGTAAATATGAATGTTTAAAAGTTCAGACATGGGATTCAGATACCAACTATCATTTAAAAATAACAACTTGGGCTTTTTTTTTCCTTTCAAGATGGGGAAAAATGGGATCCTATTTAATGAATATAGTATTTTTTCCAGTCATGGAAACTCTGCAGGCCAAAAGATCTTCTAATCAATGAAATGCTTCCAAATGAAACATTTAAGGAGAGGGAACCTGAATGCACTTGATCCAGCAGATCCCCTAAGAAGTCCCAGGATTGAGTTCTTGATGTAGTAGAGCTGACATAGCAAAATTTAACCCTATTGCTTAGGATAGTTGGCAAATTTCAAGCAAACAAGACTGCTGGATGGAGGGGAAGAAAACGCAGAACTTGGCCAAAATGAGTTAGCAGAATGACCATGCAGCAGTGGATCCTATGAGATGTCTCACAGGACCATTTAAGATGGTTCTTTCTACAAGTAACTTATTGTCTTAGCCATTATCTTTTGAGTTAACCTTTATTTTTTAAAAGCTGTTTCCCATGGAGCTTCAGAATAAATTCCACCGAGCCTCCCCATTAATGATATTTCTGGATGCCTGGATAAAGAGCTGTCACAAGCTTCAGGGACTGAGGAAGAGAACTGTACCGTCCTACAATTCCTGCTTCTTGTTGAAGAGGAGGAAGTGATGGGTGGTGATGATCATAGATGGGATGGAAGAGCAGAGATGGGATGAAGCAGCAATCTGTCAGTCTCTTAAAGGAAGCATGCTGCTTTCCTGAGGCTCACGTTCAGAATGCCATGGAAAGACAACTATAACTCTATAAGCCCACTGAAAAATATCTCTGTCTACTGATCCAAGTGGGAACGAATGACACAGCCAGTTACAACCCTCAAGACACTGCAAGGGATTATGAAGCACTGGAAAGGAGACTGGAGCAGCTAATGGTACAGTTGGTGTTCTCTTCAATCCTTCCTAGTAAAGGACATGGTCCAGGAAGAGAGCAGGATGCTGAAAGTGAGCAACTGGCTATGAAAAGGTGCCAATAGGATGGTTTAGATTCTTCAGTCATGAGGCCCCTAGAAAAAGTTGGATTGCATCCCATGAGAGCTGGGAAGAATATGTTTGGAAGGTGACTCACAAACTGAATCTGGAGACCTGTAAAATGAATCCTGTGGGAGAGAGAGAAGGGAGTCTAGAAATACTGGGAGTCATGCGCAGAATGTAGAGGTACCCAATATTGAGCATTAATACATAGAGGAAAATTCTGCAGATGGGCCAATGTTATTCCAAAAAGGGGTGGAAAAGAGGACCCAAGTAATTACAGAATAGCCAGCTTGACTTCAATATCCCACAAAACCCTGTAATAGATCATTAAGCAGTCAATTTGCAAGATTTAGAAAGGAACGTATTCCTTGGCAGGAGCCAGCATTGGTTTATCAAAAAGAAGTAATACTAAACAAATCTGGTCTCTTTTTTGAATAGAGTGACCAGTTGAGTTGACCACAGGAATGCAGTGGACGTATTTAGCTTGACTTTTCCAAAGCATCTGACAAAGTTTCCTTTGAAAGATAGGAAGGGTAGCAAAATGAGGGATGGAGTGTAGAATAATTAGATGGACACAGCGATACTGTGTCCATCTAATGAGTTCCACAGAGATTGCACTGAAGATGTTGCCTAGTTTGGCAATGAAACGTCTGCAAGAAAACAGCAAGGCTCAGAGAGCACCAAGGACTCCACAGGACACAGAGATAGTTGAACAGATGTGCCTAACACATGTACATCAGTGGATCCACGTCAAGCTGGAAGGAGGTGATGAATTCTATACTTCAGGGCTCTGTTCTAGGCTTTGTATGGTTTAGTATATTTATAAAAGACTTGGATAAGGTGTTAGAAAATACAATCATCAAATCTGTGGATGACACAAAGATAAGCAAGATAGTAAAAACCTTGGAGAACAGTATCAGGATTCAGAAGCATCTGGACAAACTGGAAAAATTGGCAAAATCCAACAAGATAATACAAAGTCCTTAATTTGGGTAGGAGAATCAAAGGCATGAGTATAGGATGGGGAAAACCATATTGGGCAGCTCTTGGGGAGCAGTACATAGGAAAAGGATCTGGTCCTCTATGAGAAGAGTGAGGGGAGACATGATATTTGTCTTCAGATTCCTGAAGTATAGGTACTTCAGTATTGTTAGAGAAGACAAGGCAAAAAAACCCAACGGGTTTAAATGACAAGGAAACAGATTTTGGTTGTACATCAGGAAAAATGTCCCAATGATAAACTCTTCAACAGTGGAACAGATGACCTCAGGAAGTGGCGGATTCTCCAGTTCTGGAAGTGGTTAAACAAAGGCTGAACGACCATCTGTTGTAGTACTGAGTTCCTACACTGGGCAATGGCTAACTAAGGTGCCTTTCAGTTCTTACATTCTATGATTCTACAAAGTCCTTGGCATGATATATTTCTCTTTCTAATTTATTCACAGGCTTATATAATCCCTATTATTTTAAATATGAGGGTTTTTTTCATATACTGCCAACACTCTTTAGCTGGTAGCAACTTGCTATAGTGTTTCACTTCTCATTAATCTTGAAATTTTGTAGTAGAATATTTTTATTTATATTCTATTAAATCTTCCTGGATTTCCTTGTTTGAACTTATATGGTTGCATATGAATACGAACTCTCATTTAAAAATGAATTCAGGTCACAAAAATCTGAATCCAGGCTTTAATTCAGTTTTGAACAATACTGTTCAATGTAAAGGCTTCCATATAAAATTCAGAGAAACACTGATATGACCATTGTGAGAAAAAAAGTAAAGCTCTTTAAGCATTCAAAGTGCTCCATATATAATTATTTATTTTTTTCCAAAAAAAATTGTACTCCTAAGGACACAGCTATCCATCACCTCTGGCTTGTAAGAGGCGTTGGATTTCTGAAATATTGTATTATATTATATTTATATTTTAAATATCATAATGCATATAATATTTATATTTCTTGGATTTCTGAAATAGTGTTAAAGAAATACAGTATTATAATAGTACATTTCAGTTCCTACGCCGATAGAGTTTTGGTATATCACTCCTGATTCTCATACAGTAACCCATTTCTTCCTTGAATGTGATAGAATTTCATGAGCACAGTAAAACTTATCAACATTCAACTTGGGTAGGCCATGGTGTTAATGGACAGAGTCCTTCATCACAATTTATATGATTTAAAACTAAAAACCAAATTCAACCCTCTCCAAAAATCTCCCCTCTCAATTTCTGTTGCTTTTTACAAGCTTACATGTTGTTCCATTTTAATGCAGTAAATGTTTCGTTCGAACTGGCTGCAAATATTAACTGTCTAAAGTAACTTATTTTTCAGAGAAGCTTCATAGCTGGTTAGGCCAAGCATGCCTGGGAGTGGGGATGGGATGACAGTGGCACTATGGCAAGGTTTCCCTTTGAACTACAGGTAGTCCGTGTTTAGTGACTGCCTTGGATAGCAACCGCTCACAGTTATGATGGTGATGAAAAAGTAACTTTGCAACCAATCCTCGCATTTACGACCTTTGCAGGTCTGTAAATCAAATGAAAACTGAAGTAAGATTATAAACAGAGTTGCCATTTCACTTAGTGACTGCTTCACTTAACGGCCAAGTTGCTGGTCCCAATTGTGGTTGCTAAACGAGGACTACCTGTACAGTATTGCAGGGAATCTCTAGCCTTCCAGAGACTGATGGGATTCATTATGCTGGCTGGGGCTAATGGGGGATGAGATCCTTTCTGCTATTTACAGTATATGAAGGGAGTTCATTGGAAGAGGATTACCAAAAATCCAAATAGCCATTAGATGGCAGCAAAGAATTAGAGTTTTCTGTTTCTGTTTGCTGCCATCTGTGTCTGGGTGTTTTTGCAGCCCAGGCCTTGAGTCAGACAGTTTACACAAATATTGTGAAGCTGAGGAGCAGTTCTGCAGCTACAGTGATTTCCTCTTTTTGCTAGGTGGCTTATCCCATACCCTGTTCATACAATGTTCTTGTTAAATAAAGCGCTAATGGATTATCCACAATTGGTCCTCTGAGAAGATGAGAAACAGAATAGAATTACCCTCCCCCCCACCCTCCCCACCATGCCTAAAATGCCATGCTACCAGGGAAAGAGTTGACCCTTCACAGGGTTGCTGTTGTGGGGAAAATAGGAGGAGGAAGGTGTATTAGGTATGTTCGCTGCCTTGAGTTATTTATAAAAATAATAAAGGCTGGATAGAAAATAAAATAAAATAAAATAAATAGATAAATAAGACAGGAGATAACTTCAGTACAAGAACCCAATGTTATCATTTAGCCTACTGACAGCAAGATTTTAAACTATATTTATTTATCTCCAAAATGAAATTATGCAATGTCTGACCAGATAAACCCAGTTCTGTCATACAAGAGAAAAGGTAAGTTGCTGAAATTTAACTTTCCTAAAGGTACAAGCATTTTTTAAAAAAGAGAGCCAGTTTGGTGTAATGGATTATGCAATCCTCTTTAGTCCCTTCCATTCACAATGTCGATTTTAATGCACCTTCATGACCAACTGAAAGTCCCATTGCACAAGATGACCACCATTTACTAACTCCTAACTTAAAACATGCATTGCTGACAAAAATTAGAGCCTGCAGTTGATTCCACCTTAACACAGATTTCCCAAGACAATGTCCTCCAGAGATGTTGAACTTCAATAATTATGAGGGCTGAAGTTTAACAAATATGGAGGGCCCAGGTTGCAGATTTGATTGATAACTGGCAAATAGAGGGAGAAAATGTAGAAGCAGTGAAAGACTTTGTATTTCTAGGTGCGAAGATTAGTGCAGATGCTGACTGCAGTCAGGAAATCAGAAGACGCTTAATCCTTGGAAGAAGAGCAATGACAAATCTCGATAAAATAGTTAAGAGCAGAGACATCACACTGACAACAAAGGCCCGCATAGTTAAAGCAATGGTATTCCCCATAGTGACATATGGCTGCGAGAGCTGGACCATAAGGAAGGCTGAGCGAAGGAAGATCGATGCTTTTGAACTGTGGTGTTGGAGGAAAATTCTGAGAGTGCCTTGGACTGCAAGAAGATCCAACCAGTCCATCCTCCAGGAAATCAAGCCAGACTGCTCACTTGAGGGAATGATATTAAAGGCCAAACTGAAATACTTTGGCCATATAATGAGAAGACAGGACACCCTGGAGAAGATGCTGATGCTGGGGAGAGTGGAGGGCAAAAGGAAGAGGGGCCGACCAAGGGCAAGGTGGATGGATGATATTCTAGAGGTGATGGACTTGTCCCTGGGGGAGCTGGGGGTGTTGACGACCGACAGGAAGCTCTGGCGTGGGCTGGCCCATGAAGTCACGAAGAGTCGGAAGCGACTAAACGAATAAACAACAACAACAGGTTGCAGAAAACTGTACTAAAATTTAGAAACTGTACAGGTACAGGATGTGCGCCACAGATGAATCAGTTCATGAAAGACAATGGTAATGGACCTATACACATCTTGTTGCAAGAAGATAATAAGATTCCCTAAGATCCTTACTGAAAGCCAGTTTGGTGTAGTGGTGAAGGCATCAGGCTGGAAACCAGGAAACTGTGAGTTCTAGTCCCGCCTAAGGCACAGAGCCAGCTGGGTGACCTTGGGCCAGTCCCCCTCTCTCAGCCCTAGAAAACAGGCAATGGCAAACCACTTCCGAAAAATCTTGCCAAGAAAACTGCAGGGACTTGTCCAGGCAGTCACCAGGAGCCAAGACTGACTCGAAGGCACACACACATATACACTCACACAAGGTACAAGCATAACCCCAACATGCTCTCCATGGAGACTGGAATTCTGCTCCAACTTCCTTCTCTCTTATAGCACATGGGACTCAAGATTTTGGTACGCAGCACATTCAGAAGCTTGGACAGTGCAGCCCAAATCTCTTCTGATTGTCACACTGCCATGTGCTGAGCAACAAAGGAGGCAGGAGAGTTCCTCTTTGATTTGTATGCCTTTAAATGGCATGTGATACACAGAATTGAACATTAAAAGTATGTGTGGCATACATGTATGAGCTTAATTCCTAGTTTTTGAAGTATTCCATTGCCTTGTCCCAGTTTTTTTCCTCCCAGTTTCCCAGTCTAACCTACTGTACATTCCTGGAATATCCTGTTAGTCCCATATTCAGTGATCAACCAGGTCCAATCACACTTAGTTTTTTTTTTCCAGCTCAGCCAAGTTTGCTATGTTCTGTCACCTTCTGTATTGCAAACTTTTAAGATACAGAGAACTAGGTTTTTTTTAAAAAAAAAGAAAAGAGCCCAGTTTATCAAGTGATCCACAGCCAATATTCTGCTATGACACAAGCAGAAACCCAAACTTTCACAATGAACTAAAGAAATAAACAGTCTTAAATGTCTTACACCTTTTCTCTGTTTCTGCAATGGATCTGATACAACCAAAACATAAAAAATGCTCGGTCTTTCCCTCTTTCTCCTTTGCCTAACATCACAATTTCTTTCAATACTGCATAAATGCCTCTATAAACTCAGAAATTATTTCATTCACTTTTCCCTTCTCCATTTTAAGTTATTAAACATCATACAAACAGGAGAAAAAACACTATCTTCTGCCTTTACTATTGTCTGCCTTTCTTCAAGGAATTTTCTTTTACCCAGTAAAAATGGGGAAATTATTATCCTTATGGAAAAGTTTTGCAGAACTTGAGGCAGCTAATCAGAATGATATTTTATGGGAGACCCATCATTCATTCATTGATAGGAAATGTCAAGGGAATCATTAACAAAAAAAAATCTGTATTGTCTGGGTTATGCTCTGAAAGTTAGCTGAAAGTTGATTCATCTTTGGTCCTACTAGGACCAAGGTCAATGACATGCTCATGCAGAAATCCTATGCTTTAGAGTGTTCTCTAATAGTATGAAGGGGATCAAGTATCTGCTGTAATGTTAATGCTGTGGAACTCTCCTGTCTCAAGGGAAACTGTGTCCTAGGTGAATATGTTTTATATGCTAAAGGTGGCAATCACACACCTATAAGGACAGGACAAAAAGCCACTTCTAAGCCAGGAGCTAAGAGATCAAGACGAAACAGATTGTGTTCATTAGACCAAAGAGTTGCATTGAGTGACTGCTGAGAGATGGACTGAGAAAGTAAAGCTAAAGAAGTTGACCAATGCTTTAATTATTTGCAGTACTGGAATTTGCAGGGTAAATCCTTATTGGTTAAGACTTGAGATGCTGCTCATGCTGGTCCAGCTATTAGTCATTTTTAAGCCTGCAGAGGAATCTCTGGTCTAAGAGCCCTGAGGTGGCCATTACAAACTAGAGCTTGGACTTTCAGGAACCTTCTCTCTTTAGGATTTTGTCTGGAGGAAATAGTCATTCCATTCATCAATATTAGCTGCTATGTTTTCTGCAGAACTGATTACATTGGCTTCTTCTTCCTGTGGAGGCTGTAAGTCTGCAATTCCCATTCTTCAAAATAGGAAACTTTGAGAAGTTCATTGCATGGAAGTGAAGGTCATGCAAAGATCAAACACTGAATAGTCCCTTACAGAAGAAATGGATGGCATTATTATGGGAGCTCTTGAAATGATATGAGCCAAGTTGCTAAGTTCTAACTTGATGCAGCTTCTGATTCCTGGTCACAGGGGTGTTTTATCTACATCCAAAACTGCTACTGGATGTTATCATGCTCTGTGTGCACTGTTTAAGAAGGGATAAATAGGTTCACTTTCCTTTTGAAATGCTTTCTAAGTTTTTAAGCATCCCATAGTTCATTTACATTTTTCCTTGCCACCTGCCAAAGCTAGGAAATTGGATTTTATCTAAATTATGATCTTTATGGGTAATTATTGGTACCAAACAGTTCTCTCTCTTTGTAATTTGAGCATTCTTTATCATCTTGATTAATTCTGATGACAAGTGCCCTAGGATACCTATGACATGTGAGAGATGAGATTGTTATTAATGTGTTTAATCCCTGGTGTGAATAATTTCAGATGCATAAATGCAGGATTTATATACAGGAAAAACCGCTACAGCAAGAAAAACAAAACAAAACAAAAAATAACTACATGCAATATTCATGAAGAAGTGTAGTATCAACCAGTTTTACACTGGTTCTATTGACTATCAACTAACTCAGCTCAAGATGTTGAATTTAGTCTCTTAAACTTTTTCTGATGTGGGTCCAAATTTGTCCTAGAAGGCCTTTTGTGGAATCCAATTTCCGAGTTAGTTTAGAAGGAAACAGCTGGGGCTTATTTCTGTTCATTCTGATACTTGAAGATGCTGAAGGATCATAATCCGGTCCTACAGAAGGTCCATAAAGTTGTTCCAGTCCATTCCAGGAAGTCACTGGATGAGTAGTTTCTAATTCTTTCTAGTGCCCAAGGCTTTGGAAGAACAGAAGTGTGTTATGTGGTTCATGGAATGCAACTGTTCAATGCTATGATTATTCAGAAAGGTATTAGTAATTTTCGTCAGCAAAGGATCGTTACCTTGTCATGGTGCTGGAGCTTGAGCACCTCAATGATGCCATGAGCTAAACCGTGAAGGGCCACCCACGACGGGAAGGTCATGAGAGAGAGGTCAGACTAAATGCGATCCCTGGGGAAGGTAATGGCAACCCACCCCAGTATTCTTGCCGTGAAAACTAAATGGATCAGTACAACCAGAGATACGTTGGTATACCATCGGAAGATGAGACCCCCAGGCCGGAAGATGGTCAAAATGCTACTGGGGAGGAACAGAGGAGGAGTTCAACTAGCCCCAGACGTGATGACGCAGCTAGCTCAAAGCCAAAAGGACGGCTAGCGGCCAACGGTGCTGGTGGTGAACGGCAAATCCGATGTTCTAAGGATCAACACACCATTGGAACCTGGAATGTAAGATCTATGAGCCAAGGCAAATTGGATGTGGTTATTGGTGAGATGTCAAGATTAAAGATAGACATTTTGGGTGTCAGTGAACTGAAATGGACTGGAATGGGCCACTTCACATCAAATGACCACCAGATCTACTACTGTAGACAAGAGGACCACAGAAGAAATGGAGTAGCCTTCATAATTACTGTAATAGTAAAGTGGCTAAAGCAGTGCTTGGATACAAGCCCAAAAATGATAGAATGATCTCAATTCGAATTCAGGGCAAGCCATCTAACATCACAGTGATCCAAATATACGCCCCAACCACAGATGCTGAAGAAGCTGAAGTAGAGCAGTTCTATGAGGATTTGCAGCACCTACTGGACAACACGCCTAAAAGAGATGTTATTTTCATCACAGGAGACCTGAATGCTAAGATGGGCAGTCAAATGACACCTGGAATTACAGGTAAGCATGGCCTGGGAGAACAAAATGAAGCAGGACATAGGCTGATAGAATTTTGCCAAGACAACTCACTCTGCATAACAAACACTCTCTTCCAACAACCTAAGAGATGGCTTTATACATGGACTTCGCCAGATGGACAACACCGAAATCAGATTGACTACATCCTTTGCAGCCAAAGATGGTGGACATCTATACAGTCAGTAAAAAAAAAACCTGGAGCTGACTGTAGTTCAAATCATGAACTTCTTCTTGCACAATTTAGGATCAGACTAAAGAGATTAGGGAAGACCCACAGATCAGCTAGATATCAGCTCACTAATATTCCTAAGGAATATGCAGTGGAGGTGAAGAATAGATTTAAGGGACTGGACTTAGTAGATAGGGTCCCGGAAGAACTATGGACAGAAGTCCGCAACATTGTTCAAGAGGTGGCAACAAAATACATCCCAAAGAAAGAGAAAACCAAGAAGGCAAAGTGGCTGTCTGCTGAAACACTAGAAGTAGCCCAAGAAAGAAGGAAAGCAAAAGGCAACAGCGATAGGGGGAGATATGCCCAATTAAATGCAAAATTCCAGAGGTTAGCCAGAAGAGACAAGGAATTATTTTTAAACAAGCAATGCACAGAAGTGGAAGAGGACAATAGAATAGGAAGGACAAGAGACCTCTTCCAGAAAATTAGAAACACTGGAGGTAAATTCCAGGCAAAAATGGGTATGATCAAAAACAAAGATGGCAAGGACCTAACAGAAGAAGAAGAGATCAAGAAAAGGTGGCAAGAATATACGGAAGACCTGTATAGGAAGGATAACAATATCGGGGATAGCTTTGACAGTGTGGTCAGTGAGCTAGAGCCAGACATCCTGAAGAGTGAGGTTGAATGGGCCTTAAGAAGCATTGCTAAGAACAAGGCAGCAGGAGACGACGGCATCCCAGCTGAACTGTTCAAACTCTTGCGAGATGATGCTATCAAGGTAATGCATGCTATATGCCAGCAAATTTGGAAAACACAGGAATGGCCATCAGATTGGAAAAAATCAACTTATATCCCCATACCAAAAAAGGGAAACACTAAAGAATGTTCAAACTATCAAACGCTGGCACTCATTTCACATGCCAGTAAGGTAATGCTCAAGATCCTGCAAGGTAGACTTCAGCAATTCATGGAGCGAGAATTGCCAGAAGCACAAGCTGGGTTTAGAAACGGCAGAGGAACTCGGGACCAACTTGCCAATATCTGCTGGATAATGGAAAAAGCCAGGGAGTTTCAGAAAAACATCTATTTCTGTTTTCTTGACTATTCTAAAGCCTTTGACTGTGTGGACCATAACAAATTGTGGCAAGTTCTTAGCGGTATGGGGATACCAAGTCATCTTGTCTGCCTCCTGAAGAATCTGTATAACAACCAAGTAGCACCAGTAAGAACAGACCACGGAACAACGGACTGCTTTAAGATTGGGAAAGGAGTACGGCAGGGCTGTATACTCTCACCCTACCTATTCAACTTGTATGCAGAACACCTCATGCGACATGCTGGGCTTGAGGAATCCAAGGCTGGAGTTAAAATCACTGGAAGAAACATTAACGATCTCAGATATGCAGATGATACTACTTTGATGGCTGAAAGCAAACAGGAACTGAGGAGCCTTATGATGAAGGTGAAAGAAAAAAGTGCAAAAGCTGGCTTGCAGCTAAACCTCAAAAAAACCAAGATTATGGCAACCATCTTGATTGATAACTGGCAAACAGAGGGAGAAAATGTAGAAGCAGTGAAAGACTTCGTATTTCTAGGTGCAAAGATTACTGCAGATGCTGACTGCAGTCAGGAAATCAGAAGACGCTTAATCCTTGGGAGAAGAGCAATGACAAATCTCGATAAAATAGTTAAGAGCAGAGACATCACACTGACAACAAAGGTCCGCACAGTTAAAGCAATGGTGTTCCCCGTAGTAACATATGGCTGCGAGAGCTGGACCATAAGGAAGGCTGAGAGAAGGAAGATAGATGCTTTGGAACTGTGGTGTTGGAGGAAAATTCTGAGAGGGCCTTGGACTGCAAGAAGATCCAACCAGTCCATCCTCCAGGAAATAAAGCCAGACTGCTCACTTGAGGGAATGATATTAAAGGCAAAACTGAAATACTTTGGCCGCATAATGAGAAGACAGGACACCCTGGAGAAGATGCTGGGGAGAGTGGAGGGCAAAAGGAAGAGGGGCCAACCAAGGGCAAGGTGGATGGATGATATTCTAGAGGTGACAGACTCATCCCTGGGGGAGCTGGGGGTGTTGACGACTGACAGGAAGCTCTGGCATGGGCTGGTCCATCAAGTCACGAAGAGTCGGAAGCGACTAAACGAATAAACAACAACATTAGTAATTTTAGTGATTAGTTAAATCTCTTATCTATATGTAATTCTTACTTGTATCCATAACACAAACATTCTAGGATGTAAGGTGCCTTGCCAAATGTTCTATTTTTAATTTCATGGAATCTATCATTTAGCTATGGGCTGAATTATGGGTTTCTTATAAAGTTGAAATCTTTTTAATCATTTTAAAATTAGACACTTGTTTTTCTTTCTCCTTTGTGACCTTTCTGGAAACTGTAATTTAAATACATCATAGTAAGCAATTAATGCTCACTTTCAGATAGTTATAAATATGAAATGCTCTATCCCTGATAGGTTGTAGTCTGTATTTATCCTTTGCTAAAAGAAACAAGGTGGCATACAGTGGAATGTAATCCACTGTTTGTAAGTTGGGGTGATGGATAACATTCCTATCAACATTTCTGTGGCTCCAACCTATGGCTTTAGGGAAATAATAATAATTTTAAAAAACAGCATTTGAGTGCTGATGTTAGCAAAATTGTGATGATCAGGTCCTTTTACTGTACCTTTCTAAAACAGACTTTTACATATATTTAATATATTCAATATTGTGTGGTGGCACTTTTGCAATTTTTTAAACTTCATTGCCAATGATTCCAGATGGCCTTTTAGTCACTGAACAAGGCATTTATTCTGCTGTGATCCTGGAGAACAGTCTGATTCCACATGAACACCAGTATCAGCCTTTTAATTAAAAGACTGCATCCATCTGCACTAGATCTGTTTAGGTTCTAATGATACTATTACTGCATGCTTTGTACAAAAGCTTATCAGACCGGATTTCTACAACCATGGGATTGCAAGTTAATGGTGTCTACTCTTTGTAGCATGCTGTACATGTGTGTGTGTCCAGTGGCATATTGTAGCAAACATGGCGCCCTTGAAGATATTTATGATTATTTCACACTGAGCCAAATGTTCAGCCAATGGATGCTAGCTCAATTCTATTCATTTTACAGGAAGCAGATCATTGCGCACAAGCTTTTCCTTAAAATGTTTGATGAACCTGAATACCATGAATCTGATGTGTTTGAGAGGAAGAGAATGGTAGAGGTTGTCCTGCATTGGGAGGCTTAGAGCCACAGACCGAAGAACCCCAGTTAGGAAAGTTCTCAATTATTTTTTGTTGCTGCGCCTGCCCTTTGGAACACCATACCACCCAAGGTCAGATTGCCCCCATGCCAGAAAGCCCTTGAGATCTGGCATGGGGGTCAGGAGAGTAGTTGAGCCTATATTTGTTGGTTGCATGATTTACTCAGTGGCCATTTTATGTTTTTTGCTCTCGTTGTTCCTTATTGTATTATTTTAAGTTTTTGTTAGCCACCCAGAGTTGCATTTAGCAAGATGAGCAACCATATGAATTTATTTAAATAAAAAAAAATAAATACATTATTTGAATTTGTATGCCATTAAAATGGAATCCAAATCAAACAAATAGTTAAAATGGTAAAAGCTTCCATAGTCCATCACAGAATGAATCTATTATATGTAAGGACTACTGTAGTCCTCAGCATCTCCAGTAAAATGATCCTAGGTTGCAAGCCAGAACTGGAAATTGTGAAAAGCAAGCTATTCTTGCTGGGGGTACTACTATAAGGAAGCTGTGCATCTCTTCTGACTTTTCCTACAGCCCCTAGATTATGTAAGAAGTTCTTCTTACATTCTTATTATTAACAACAACAACAACAAGGATTGTTAATGTAAATGCTTGTTCAAGTACCATTCCTCATCCTTCCACCCTCTTTTGGTTCTCTTCTATGCCATAATAAACTGAAGCAAGTTGTCAGGGTTTCTGAGGTAAGTTTGTGGAGAGTAAGGCTGTATGGATTTGAAAAACAATTTGGAAGAGGTCCTTCAGAACTTGGCCAATATTTCCCATTTAAGCAGCCAGACATATTTTCAGGCATCCTTGCAAATCATTTTTGAAGCATGCCCAACCCTAGTGGAGAGATGATAGTTTTGAGAAGTTGAGGAACTTTCAGTGGTGTGCACAAGGGGATCAAAAAAGGTAAGATGGCAGATGCAAGACTGTAGTGCAAGCTCTACCCTTTTCTATGTGCAATGCATCTACCATCTTACCTTTTTTGACCCACCACCCTGCAGATGCCTCCAGGAATTTTCTTAGATTCTTTGAGCCTAATATTTACCTTATAACATTTAAATGCCAAATAGGAAGTCTTAGGAGCCAGATTACCTTTATCAATATATTGCAGAAATGGAACTTATGTTCATAAAACTTGATCATTGTCACTTTTAACAGGCAATAATCTTAAATTTTCACTCATATTCCCTATTCATTTAACTCCTTACACAGTGCTTCTGGATCTTTTATTTCTTAGTAATAACTTTGAGCCTCTTGGTTCTCCTGTTCTTCATCTACTAGGCATTTCAATTGTTCTGTGCCTCTCACAACCTTTACTCACTCATATTCTATAACAGCTGTTAGACATTTTGATGCTGCTCTGTAGGGTACTCATGAGTAGTAGTAGAGGAGAAGCATAGGAAATTGCCATATAGAACATCAGGTCATTGGCCTGCTTTCTTGGGACTGTTGACATTGGCTGATACAGTTCTTCAGAGTCTCAAATAAGAGAATCATTTCCTGCTTTACAAGGAGAAGGTGGAAATTGCATCTGAAGTTTCTGTGTGTTCAAAGTGGGCTGCTATCTACAGGGATACTACTCTTCCTTTACTCTTATCAATGACTTACATTCATGCTGATCTCAATTTGTGATGAATTGGAATTAGGGAGAGGTCGATGGAAGTCCCTCTTTGTTTGAATTTCGACTAGTTCTTCTCTTCTCCCCAAGTTACCATTTGGGATAAAGTGAGGGAGACCTCTTCAGCAGCCCTTTGAACTCCAAGAAGGTGAGATATAATTAATTCATAATCCATTTTAAATAGTGATCATTTAAAAACTAAGTTATGTAACTAACATTACGTCACATCCTCCACACCTTTTATCTTCCATTCTCCCTGGACACATACACACAAGCACACTAGAGATATAAGAACAACCAAGCAGGTGTCATTTATTATTGTTCCATCTGGTGCTTTAAAAGAGAAGAGGAGTAAACCAAAGGGGAAAGGCTCAGGAAAGGAACAGAGCACAGAGACAGCAACTGAGATTTATAATTCTGCAGACTCTCAGAATAAAAACAAAAACACACTTTCATCCCAAAATGCTTTATTGCTTTGATTAAATGCCAGATGACCTTAATCTGCCCAGGTTTGATGCCATTAAAACATAGGTCCACATTCATCATTGTGCTGTTCAGTAGCTCTCCAAAGAGGGATTCTTTGGGGATCCTGTTTCATCAAAACTCCTGGTTACAGCGACATAAAGCAGGAAAAGATTCTGACACTACAAAAAGGTTAGGCCTGTCCCACACGTAACGTTTCCTTTCCTTTCCTTTTATGTCGCGTCGCGCGACCAGTCCTTCGCCCTTCGGTCTATGGGATTCCCTGGGGGGGAATGAGCCAACGATTCCCTCGCAAGGGTGAGGTCGAAAAAACAACGGTAGGTACAGGATTCTTTTGTGGTGAGAGACGCCACATCTCAGGAGGTTGCTGGTACTGCCTCCTGGTGCCACGCCCCCACCTCCTTTTATTCAGCAGTTCTATCAGGGCGGGGGAGTGAGTACAAAGAGAATAGGGAAATACAAGTCATGCCCTTATAAGGGAATATACAGCATTCTGAGGCTACGTGAGAGACATGCAATCTAGCTGTGCAGTAATGGAGTCAGGTTCGTCACATTTCCACCTTTTTTATTTAATTTTGTCCTCCCCCCAGAGGGTCTGAGTCGGGGAGCCAGGGACTCTTCAGTCCAAGGAGACCCATCCCAGCGTCCTCTCTCGGGGGGTAGTGTGACTGGGGGTCCTTGTCCATTTCCGATTCACTATCAGAGGACCATCCCAAGAGTGGTGTTTTCTCCATACCTACAGCAGTGACCAGGTGTTGAACAGCAAGCTTTGTCTCGGATACCTCTGAGTCCAATGTATGAAGTCTCTGCTTTAAGAAGCGGAGAACGCGACCCAGCACACAGGGGCCTATGGTGCATACGAGAATCAATAACAGGAGGGGCCCCAACAGAGTGGACAACAGTGTGGTTAGCCATGGAGAAATGCTAAACATATTTTGATACCATGACATGGATTGTTGGCGCTCCAATTCCCTTGTTTTTAAACGGGAATTGAGCTCTTTCATAGAGTCCAATACTACTCCTGAGTTGTCGGCATAAAAACAGCAGTCTTCCTTTAGAGCAACACACAGTCCCCCTTGTTTGAGGAACAGAAGGTCGAGACCCCTACGATTTTGCAAAACCACTTCGGATAGAGAGGTAAGGGAATCTTGTAGCGCCACAATAGATTGTTCGATGGCGCGAAGGTCAGTGTCAATGATAGCACTAAGGTGACGCAGGTTCTGATCATTGACAACAAGGGCTGACACACCGGTGGCGGCTCCGGCCGCACCTAAGCCCAGTAGGACTGATAAAGTTACAGCAGTCACTACTTCGCGCTTAGCTTTGAGGGGGTAATGAGGGGGTTCTAAAATGGAGATAAGTTCGTCAGGGGAATAGATAGAGATTTTGGGGAGTAGGAGCACCTGAATACAAAAGGCGTTGGTTCGTAACAAAGTATCACCATATACACATGCGGTGAGGCCAGAAGAACATGCCCAAACAGAGTTGTTCCCAGGGATAAAGTATTGCCCTGTCAATCGGGCAGAGATATTACCAGAGGTAGTGTAGAGTACACCGTAGCCACCATGGCCGGTGTAACCGTAGATGTTCAAGCGATTTTTTGGAAGATAGAGGGCACAGTGATCATGAGAAGAATTAAGGCAATATTGAGTATAGTTAGCAGGAACACGGCCAAGGCAGCAGCCCTGCCCTATTATAGAGGTGATAGTCAACGTGGTGTTTTGCCAGCGGCAGGAGGAGGCTGAGGTAGAGTTTCGGACAGGGTCAGGAGAACCGACTGCTTCATAGAATGGTGGAGAGGAAGACAAACAAAGCCAACATCGAGATGTGTTAGAAGCGGTGTGAACAAGGGAAAAGGAGGAGTTAAGAAGAGAGACAAGGGGGTTTTCTTGTTTGGTGAGGGGTTTAAGAAAGGTGGAGTGAATGTCGTCGGCATTGGGCCCAACAGGTGGGGACTGAGGGAGGGTGATCTGTCGTTGAATGTAGAATATGTTGCCATAATGATATGCGGGCCATCCGGGATATATGCGACCTCCCCATTTTACACCTGAGTCCCAGGCATTCCCCTGAGCTTTTCCTGCAGCAGTGAATTGTACAATAACCGGATTACATTTATTCCAACCCCCCTGTCCTGCCGCACCCTTTCTGGTCGCGGTGCACTCAATGTCCTCTCTCAACCGAGTGAGAGTGATGTAATCGGTCTTATACGGAGGGGTCCAGTAGATGTGGCCGGTGGAAACGCAGGACCAAGACTTGCAAAAATAATCTGCTAAGCCTCCGCAGTCATGCACGTGGTCAGGGCGGGTGTCATGTCCTGGGCACACGTAGAGGGGATGGCTTTTAACGATGGAGTGGGTGGGCTGTGGGAAGCCGTCTAGCTTCCTGTAGGCTGTCACCCCTAAAAGCATTTCTGAAAAATCAAAATACAGGTTAGGGAAGCAAGATACAATTGGGCTATAACAAAAGGAGGTATTCAGGATCTGACCCAAGGCATCGCGGATTGTCCAGGTGATATTGTAAGGGCGATGCGATTCCTGGGCGTCGGATGCCAGCAGGCGTCGTCCCTGCCAACGGGCGGGCTCAGGAAGGGAGAGTTGAAACAAGGTGAGCGTAAGGCGAGATGAGGTGGCGAACCCCTTAATTAATTTTGTTATTTCACAGTGATATTGTCCTAGATCGGTCAACTGTACGTTGGTGATAGCAAGGGTAGTTTGGCGAAGGTGATAAGTGATGGAGTAGGAATCGCCATCTTGGAGAAGAGTGTTGTTGCGAAACCAGCGCCAGAAGGTGCCTTTTCTTTTGATGGGAGAGCGTTGAAGACATTCCATGGCGTTGGATGCTGAGCTGCGGCCGACGGTGGCAGGGTAGCGTAAACGATGGGTTCGAATGAGAGAGGTTGTTTTAGGGTTCGTTGTGAGGGGAGCAGAGATGGAAGAGAGATAACAGAGAAGGAGGGTCAAGGAGGTGCTTGTCAGGAGGCTGCCCATGATATGGCCGGATACAGCGAGCAGGAACCCAGAGCACTCGATCAGGAAGTTGCACAGCAGCGTAGCCTTTTCCCCAGGTGACGAGTTGCGCAGGGCCTTTCCACTCAGGGCTGGGCAGTTGCCTAAAATAAACAAGGGGACGGGAAGAGGGAACTACTGGCTTAGAAAAGTGTCGAGATGCAGCCGTAGCAGGGGGGGTACCGGTAAGATTAAGGAAATTCAAGGTAAACAAGGTGAGATTAAGGATATTTTGTAACATCGGGAGGCTTGGGGGGCCTAAGGCCTTTTTCCCCGTTTGCCGATCAAGGGCATTCTTTAGGGTCTGGTTAGCCCTTTCCACAATAGCCTGACCTTGGCTGTTGAATGGTATACCGAATCTGTGGGTAATGGACCACTTACGGCAAAACTCAGCAAAGGGAGTGCTGACGTAAGCAGGGCCATTGTCAGTTTTCAAAATTTTGGGACATCCCGATGTGACGAAAGTGCGAATACAATGATTGATTACGTTTTTCGTGGCTTCTCCTCTTTGCAAAGTTGCCAGGATGAATCCCGAATAAGTATCCACAGATACATGGATATACTTCCAAGGTGCAAAAGAGGGATAATGAGTGACATCCATCTGCCATGTGTCACAAGCTTGGACACCCCTGGGATTAACTCCCTCAGGGATGCACTTTGCCTGCAAACTGCAGGTTGGACATTGTTGAAGAATGGCGGTAGCTTCTTGATATGTAATGCCAAATTGGCGCACCAATGCTTTTTTATTTTGGTGGAAATAAGCATGGCTGTCCCCTGCTAAAAGCTGCGGAGAAAGAGGGGAAGAGGCCATAATTTTGCAAGCCTCATCTGCCATGTGGTTGCCTTCGGACAGGAAACCGGGTAGCTGTTGGTGGCTTCTAATATGCGCTACAAACAAAGGGGATGTTCTGTCCTTCAGGAGAGTTTGAAGCTGCAAAAAAAGCGTCATGAGAGAGGGGGGGGTAACAGGGGAAATATATGCATCAAACATGGCCACAGCCATTTGAGTGACATACATACTATCTAATATAACATTCAAAGGCTGTTCTGGGAAAAGGGACAAGGCTAACAGAAAAGCGGCTAACTCAGCCTGTTGGGCAGATGCTTGTGGGCCTGTTAGGCGTTTATGCCATTTGCAATTATTTTGCCATGTACAAGCCCCTATGGTTTTGGAGCCGTCTGTAAAAACAGTGAGGGCTTCCTTGAGTGGCTGCTGAACGAACGGCGAGGTTAGTGTGAAGGGTACTGTTCGCAACAGTTGCAATCGAGGATCAGGGGGAAGATGGCATGACACCTGGCCACACCAGTCCTCCAAGGCATCCTGCAGTGCAGTGGAGTTTTGTAGGAGGGGTTCCCATTGAGTAACCTTAAGGGGAATGTACAGGGTGGAAACATCCAGTCCCATTAGGGCTCTAATCCTCTTCCGGCCTTTCTCAACAAGAGAGGCCATTTGTGCTGCTCTGGTGATGATGGATGTCTTAGGTGTGTGTGGCAAGTGTAGCCATTCTAAAATATGTAGATGTTTGTTATCAGACGTTTGGACAATGATGGCAGTTAATAATTGATGTGTTGAAAGAATGGCAAGAGAGGGTGGTTTGTCAGTGAGCGCACGGTCCACCCATTGGGTCGTAAGGACGGCATTGACCTGTTGTAGGGCATGTAATTGTTGTTCTGTAAGGTACACCTTGTCAGCTGGGTTTGTCAAACCCACTAACGCTTGGAATAAAGGTGATAACATGGGTGTAGTTAAAGCGAGGTATGCGCGGGCCCAGTTAATGACCCCCAGACATTGTTGTAATTGGACCAAGGTGGTCGGCTGGGGAAGCGTGAGCATAGGTAGAAGTGGGGCAGCCGTGGAGGCTAAAACTTTGTGGCCTAGATATTGCATTGGATAACGAGACTGGACCTTTTCTGGTGCAACGTGCAACCCTGCCGTTGCTAGGGTGGCTAAAAGAATAGGAAAAGTTTTTTGAACTGTCCCTTTCGGGCCCTCAGCAGCGACTAAAATGTCATCCATATAATGATACACAAGAAAATGCGGAAATTGGGATCTATAGGGTTGCAATGCTTTATCGACAAAAAATTGGCACATTGTGGGTGAGTTCAACATGCCTTGTGGGAGGACCTTCCACTGGTACCGAGCAGTAGGCTTTGAATTGTTAAGTTCCGGTATCGTAAATGCGAAAATAATTCTGTCCTTTTGTGCCAAAGGTATGGAAAAAAAACAATCCTTGAGGTCTATTACAATAAGGTCGTGTCCTTCCGGAATCAAGTTGGGGTTGGGAAGTCCACACTGCAAAGGTCCCATGGGCTGAAGGATGGTGTTGATAGCCCTAAGATCCTGTAGGAGGCGCCATTTGCCAGACTTCTTTTTGATGACAAATACCGGAGTATTGTATGGGCTGGTGGAGGTTTCGATATGGCCTTCAATTAACTGCTGTTGGACCAAAATATGTAAGGCGTCCAGTTTCTCTTTGGTGAGTGGCCATTGATCAACCCATACCGGCACAGAGGTTTTGAGAGAGAGAGAGAGAGACCCTAAAGGGTCCTGTAAAGCCATTAGGGAAGTTGAATAAAAGCGTGGAACTGTGAAAGCAAGTCACGGCCCCATAGGTTACAGTGCAAAGGCAAGATATAAGGCTTTAGATAAGCTGTAATATGAGAATGAGCAGTCACAGTAGAAAGCCAATGAGAGCTGACCTTAGCGGCCTGTGCTCCGCCTACTCCTTGCACCGAGGAGGCTTCGGCGATAGGCCAGGAGGAGGGCCATTCAGCGGAACGAATGACAGAGACGTCGGCGCCGGTGTCAATCAAGCCTTCGAAAGAGCGACCATTTAGTGTGACAAGGAGGGTGGGTTTAGAGGTTTGGACTGGTTGCTGCAAGGCAAACAATGATGGCATATCAGGAGAAGGGAGAAGTATGAGCGTGGCGACAATTGTTCCTTTATCTAAGGAAAAGCACCTATCTCCCACTCCTGCCAGAGCAATTTGTGTCAAATCTGACGAGTCATACAAATAGGGAGCAGCAACCATTCCCTCAAGCGTGAGCAAGGAGTTGGGAATAAGCAAAGCAGGGGTAAGAGGAGGGAGGGGTTTATGCAGCGTGACAACAAGAGGAAGGGAAAGGACAGCCCCCGGATCGTCATACAAAAGATCCTCTGCCAGCTCCACAGGGAAGCTGGTGATGGGTAATTCAGCCTTTGGGGCGGGGTTAGCTGACAACCCCCGATCTAGTTTTCCGAAGGCTGGTGAGGGGAGGAGTTGTTGCGACATTGCGAGGCCCAATGATAGCCTTTGCGGCACCTGGGACAAGGAGTTTTAGGTTTGGAGGGGGGGGGCGGCCCCCTTTGAGTGGAAGGGGGCGCCCCACCTCCCCCGGGTGCACGGCATTGATTCTTAAAGTGGCCCGGCTTCCCACAATTGAAGCAATTTCCATGACGAGTGATTGCGAGGGCTTCCGGGGAATGGAGCTGAGGGGAGGGGTTAGTAGAAGGTAGCGAGGTGGTAATGGCGGCAGCGAGAGCGCTCACTTTATGAGAGGTGGTACCAACGATTCTGCAGAGTTGCAGGAAGTCTGCAAGCTTTACACCCGGTTGATTGACTGCGGGTTGCAGAATGGTCTGGCAGTCATGATTAGCGTTAGAGAAAGCAAGTTTCATTAGCAGCTCTTGTTTAGCCGTGGCATTATCAATTTGTCGGTCTAAAGCAATCTGAAGGCGACTTATGAAGGAAGCATATGGTTCATTTGGTTCTTGCATTATTTTCAAAAACGTTTGGGTGGATTGAGAGTCGGAATCATCCACTCTTTTGAGAGCATTCATGGCGCACATGTGAATGATAGCAAAACAACGACGGGGGGAGTTCTGTTGCTGGACTAAGGTTGCGAATTGTCCCTTTCCTAATAATTGATCTGCGGTCACCCCTGCGGGAAGACCTCTTCTAATTTCTACTTCCACCCCTTTGTCGTATTCAGATTGCCACACAACGTATTGCGCCGGGGTCATAAGCATAGAAAAAAGCATTTTCCAATCATACAATAACATAACAGTGTTAGCAGTAACTAAAGAGTCTAAAACTCCCCTAGTAAAAGGAGAGTGCAAGCCGTAGGTGGTTACAGCATCTTTGATTTGTTTCAAAACCTTAAGTTCAATATTGTTATACAAATTTCCTCCCGCCGCCCCTAGGCCGATGGTCATGGGAAAGGCAGAGGGACTCTCCATTTCCAATGAGAGGGGGGAGGAGAGGAGTTCAGTGATGGCGCCTCCTAGGGGGTGGTGTTGAGGGGAGTCGGGGGTTGGAGCTGAAGGGGGAGGAGGAACGGCTGGGTATGGAGGGGGTGGTGGTGAGGCAGCATCGAGATGGGCGGCAAGAGGGGGTGGGGTTTTTGGGCCGGGAGGAGAAGGGCAAGTTTCCGGGGAAGACGGGGGAGGGTAAAGAGTGTTGATGGCCGCCATAACAGCCTTCCAGGCAGTCAGAATAGGCACGGGTGCTCGTGGGGTATCATGAAAATATTTTCCTATCCTTTCCAAAGTGGATGCTTTGAGCGACCCCTCTGAAGGATAGACAGGGCAGTGTCTCTCCATGTACAGTAGGAGTTGAGTCACCGAATTTTTTGAAATGGGAAAGATGGTCGTACCGTTAGCCTTTTGACAAGAGTTAGCCTTCTTCACTAAATCATAAAGTTCGTCCCTATGAACTGACGAAACTTTGGAGAGTGGGGAGCCCATTACTTACGATTGCAGAGCCTTTGCCAGGTGCGTAGTAACGAGAGTGAAGGCAGTGCACCTCTAGACAGAGATCACACCGTGAGACCGAAGGGATCCCGGACGAGCCCCCAGTTGTCGCGTCGCGCGACCAGTCCTTCGCCCTTCGGTCTATGGGATTCCCTGGGGGGGAATGAGCCAACGATTCCCTCGCAAGGGTGAGGTTGAAAAAACAACGGTAGGTACAGGATTCTTTTGTGGTGAGAGACGCCACATCTCAGGAGGTTGCTGGTACTGCCTCCTGGTGCCACGCCCCCACCTCCTTTTATTCAGCAGTTCTATCAGGGCGGGGGAGTGAGTACAAAGAGAATAGGGAAATACAAGTCATGCCCTTATAAGGGAATATACAGCATTCTGAGGCTACGTGAGAGACATGCAATCTAGCTGTGCAGTAATGGAGTCAGGTTCGTCACACTTTTATACTGTTGAAGGGAAATATTGATGAAGCAAATATTGATGAGAGGAAAAGTGCATACATGAGTTATCCTATGAGAAAAGGAGAAAAAGATGTCATTGCCATGGCATTCTGAATTTGTCAGCTGCTATGTTTCACACATACTTTATCAGGCAGAAAAAATAATTCCTGTGCAGGGATAGATATACCTGAAGGATGGGGGATTTCCCCACTCTCCTCTAGAAAAGGATAGACAGCACTATAGAAATGGTTTGCCGTTGCCTTCTTCTAGGACATTCTTTTAATTTCTAAGTTAGCTTGTGGCCCTGGTATTTCCCAATAGTGTCCCATCCAAGAAGTATTAACCAGGTTGCCCCCTGCTGAGTTCTCCAAGATCAACCAAGGTCAGCTAAGTGCAGGTTTATCTGTACCATGACATAAAAACTGGGTTCAGACATCCTGCTAAGCCATACGGTGCTCTGTTTACTTTTGAATTAACATACCATGTGAACTACAGCCAACTGAGATTATCCCATGGGTTAAAGTAAGGTATGAATCAAATTAAAACAATTTACTGAAGTCCTGTTTTGCCCTTCTAATTTTGTTGGCTTTTTAAATCAGTTTTCTGTGATGGTAATAGTTGGGGTTATCTTATTTATTTATCACATTGATATAGCTGCCCATCTCACATAGTGACTCTGGGTGGTGTACATAATAAAACAATCCAAACACATAAAGATCATAAAAGATACAACCAAAATAAATTAATAAGATAAAAGACAAAACGGCGAAATTTTGTTATTGATAGAGGTATATGAGATCTGGCTTTCCACACCAAAGTTCAGAAAACATTATTGTCAAAAAATGGAACAGGGTAATAACAAGTAGAATGAGGGGGTTATGGAATACATGTTTTTCATGCATGATGTAGAATTTGGTACTTACTTTTAGTCTACAACATGGTAGCCAACAACTTTTTCTTTCACGCCACAAGAAGTGGAAGCATTTATATCTGGCCCGCCTTTCTGCTTCTCCTCCTCCCATCTTATTAGCATCTCTCTTTTATATGTACTGATCTGGAAAGTCCCACAGGGTGCAATGGAAAGACAAATGCTAAAGATCTCACTCAGAGATCAAGTAAGAAATGAAGAAACTCAATGACAAACTAACTTCAAAGATGTCATAACTATAGCATTAAAACAGAAATATAAATGTGAGGACACATTGTATGTTTATCAGACAGTAGGTGGACACAAAAAGTGACATGGTGGTAGTCCTATAATTACACATATCCACTTGGATTACCTTGGATAAAGAGATGGACTACGAAAAGATCTCGGTCCCAACTGGAATGCCATAGCAAAAGATTGAATGAAATATAAGTATCTGTTGAAGTTGTCCTTTCAGATAATTTAAATGTTATTACTTTTAGGCATGTTTGCTCCACCAAACACCAAGAAAGATCCTATTAGAAGTAGTTATGGGATTTGTTCACACAAAGAATCCCATAATTAATTAACCATAGTTAACTAATTCAACCCAATTGATTGGATTCACACAACATACAAAGCCACGATCTGCCACAATCATTTTAGGTTCATATGTCAACCATAGACATTCTGAGAACTCTCAGCATCCTTCATCATTGACCATCCTGGGTGAATGCCTAAACATTGCATTTCCCCCATATCTGGAGGGCCACAGGTTCCTCACTCCTGCTTAGGCTGCAAAGCAGAACCTCTTGTTTCAGGACTCACTCCCACCCTGCCAGCTGAAATCTCATGAGGATTGGTGATCTTGTGACATTATAACCATTTAAAAATACTATAAAATAATTTAATTTGGAGGAATGACAGTGCCTTGCCAAGAGCTGCTTTCTCAACCTGGCATCTTTGGATGTGTTGGGATTACAACTCTCAGAATTCCCAGCCAGTTATTCATGGTTATTCTGAGTAAGAATTTTGAACTGAAATTTAAAGCAAGGATGGACAACTTGGAATTCTCCAGAAATGTTGGTCTACAACTTCTACAATGCCTTGTGATGGACTTTGTTGGCTGGAGGCTGATGGGAATTGAAATCCCCAGGGGCTTGGAGACACCAAATTGTCTAATGCTAGTTGAACATATTGTGAGGGTGCCAAGTTGAGGAAGGCTTCTCTAGAGGAAAGATATAAAAAAAGAAGACACAAGACTTTTCTATTGAACTTGGATCTCATTCACATTCCCCACAAATTAATAGCAAAGCAAATTCAATAACCAGTGATATCTGGCAGGGATCTAAAATGTGGCTTGTCAGGGTTTATTCTGGAGCATTAGAGGATGACATCTGCATGCTGGACATTATGGAATCATGACCATCTTTGGTGGGGGTGTGCAAGGGCAAACAAATGACATGTAAGTCATGGAATACATATACTTGCATCAGATATCACAATATAAATTACATAATTATGTTATTTGCACTATATCATGGCACCCACATTGTGATTTTGATGTCATTTTGACTTGTAATAATGCCTATGGAACTACTGCATGTTCCTGAATGCAACTTAAGTTAAGTTTCCCCTTCTGTGAATTGTTCAAGAATTAACAAGTATTAACATTATAAGATATATTTATTAAAACTTTCTGGTTAGGTTCAGAGAACATGCTCAGCCATGTTTTGCTTAATCATGACTTATTTATCACGACTTAACCATAACTGAGCGGGTTCATACAAAGTGGTCAGCCGTGAAACATGCTTTAAAATTTACAGAGGTTGAGTTCACACACTCTATGTTAAACCAAACCTAAAAAAAAAGCTTATTACAGCTTAAAATGACATGTGGACTCAGTCATTGTATGAACATGACCTAGTTATATAGACTTCAGATTGTCTGGTGTTACTGGCAGCAGCTGACACATTGCTATTGAAACAATGAATGAATGGTCATGTGTCATTCTCTCCCACTAATTGTTGCTTCACTCCTATAGCCTCAAGTCCATCTCCAGAAAGACAGGATGCAACACGGCCCACAAGCAAAAATCCTTTGACCTGGACTGTTGATGATGTGGTTTGGTTTGTTAAAGATGCGGATCCTCATGCTTTAGGACCCCACGTGGAACTCTTCAGGAAACATGTACGTAGAAAGCTTTCTGTGATAGAATGAAAGAATCCAGATTTAACCTCCCAGCAAATAGGCCTGGCCTGTACGACCTGTGTTGAACCAATGTAAATTGAAATGGATTGGCAGCTGACAAAAGTTAGAAAAGGTGAGTCTTCCTCCAGGCAAATGGAATTAATCTAGGGAAGAGCAACATGAAGCCCTCTGACTGCTTCTGAACTACGGCATCTCTCACCAGTGGCCATGTTGATTGAGGTTGCTGGGAATGGACCAGCAGCACCTAAAGAGCTGCAGGTTCCTCAATCCCGATTTACAGAATTATCTCCCGCAGAACGTGGTGGCAATCATGCCTTAGAGAGCCTGAAGTGGGCCTTGGATGCATTCAGAGAGGATGACTCTAAAGGCCATTGTTAGCTGCTACAGCTAAATAGGGACTGCGGGGTCAGGGAGCCTGCCACTGGGGTCAATTGCAGGAGAACCGAGTGGGAGAGCCATTCTCTTCCTAATCTTCTTGTGCACTCCCTAGAAACACCACTCTGGTCACTGTGGGAAAAAGTCTGCTGAAGAGCTAGTCTAGTGGACCGACCTGCTGGGCTTTTCATTTTCAGTCTGGAGAGTACCTAACAACTAGGCCTGCTAGCATTTTTTGTAATGCAACAATCCTTTGTAAGAGGGATGAGAATTCAAAGATATATGAGTTTTACATCCCCCGCCCCCCGAAGCACCCACTCACCTCCTGCTTATAATTCAGTCAGTCTCACAGGGAAACATACAAGAGGTCTAGTGCTTGATTAAAACTATCACCCTATTCAGCTCAATTATGCCTTTGAATTACTCATTTCCGTGCAATTGTTCAACCTTCATATCTAAACTGGATTAACAAGAAGACCCCAGAGGTGAGAGACAAGTGATTACTCCATTAACCTTAACTACAGTTTTCAGCAAGTTAAATCATTCTAAGGAGCAGGTGCACCATTTAAACTGCTGTCCTGAATGCCACTGACATTCCCAGCTCCTGACTGTCTTTCCTTGCATTCAGCTAATTTGGCTGTGACATGCCACTGAGAAGAACAAGAAGAATTATTAATTTAACTTCTCACAACAAGATTGACCAGCAATGTATTTACTGAAAACAACCACACTTGTAACATCAACACTATGTGTCTGTAAATTTGCCCTTGCAGTTTCTAAACCATGAGTTATAGCTTAGTATATCATGCAAACTGAATCACTTATGGTTTGTTCAACAAACTGTGCTTAAAACAAATTGTGGTTCAGTATGTGAACTGAGTTCATGGGTGCAGTTAAAATGGAAGCTATCAGGCTAACTAACAAATAGGAAAGTCAATCCAAAGGTAAGCTCTGATGCACTGGAGTCGTTGCTGAATTCTGATTTGTAACTAAAACATTAACCCTGAAGAGAAAGCACAGCTTTTGAGTGGAAACAGATTTAACCTGTTCTTTCAGAAACGGATCCTGCCTCGTTCAGTGATGCATACTAGAACTGAAAGTATATGTATTTCTTAAGACTGAACTATCTTTGTATGGATTATTTTAGCTTTTTTCCCATTAGCTTATCCCTTATTTTAATAGAATGATTGTATTGCTGGGCAAAACAAAGTTTGCCTTCTGGGTTATTTTAAAAACAGAGCAAAAGAAAAAAAAAGTTGGCAAAACAATCCTTCCATTTCTGTTCAATTACCAAGCAGAATGTTTTACACTTTAAGAAGCCACAGCGAAGTCACCCTTCTGATTTAGGGCTTGTCTGCATGGGTTAGTCGGCTCATTCAGAGAGCTTAATGCTACTCTTGAAATATTAAACCTGACAGTCAGTGTTCACAGGATTAGATTGTAATAAAGCAACATGAAATGTTTCCAGTCGCTTTATACTTCTGTAGCCTCACAGCAGAGTCTGAGAAGCCAGTCTATGTCAGGAACTCTGGTGGCCATTATAAACTACTGCTGAAATGATTAATGCGGTTCAGCTATATAACTGAACCAGGCCTGTGATGGAAGAGTTTGTGCTCACACACTGCCTGGCATGCTGTTTCTGCTTTACAAAATTCTCAGGAGCTCTTTATGCTAATCCCAGATGGCTGGATTTTATTTAGCCATACCTTGGATTGTGATGCATGCTAGCTTTCCTAGGTGATGCAATATGCCCTTAATGGAGACCCCAGCAAGTGAATCATGGAGACAAGTGTCTGGGGCAGTGTTTTTCAACCTTGACAGCTTGAAGATGTGTGGACTTCAACTCCCAGAATTCCCCAGCCAGCAGGCTGGCTGGGGAATTCTGGGAGTTGAAGTCTGCACAACTTCAAGCTGCCAAAGTCAAGAAACACTGGTCTGGGGAACAGAGTTTCTCTTTACAAGAAACGTGGGGCCTTAGTACAAAGCACAGTCCTTCTGCTTGTGGGAACCTGGGAGATGGCCTGTTTCAGCCTCTGTGCCTGGGCTGCAGAATGTGCTGGCAAGGGCCACTTGTCTTTCCTGCTTTTGCTGGGTGGTTGCAACCTCCCATTTTAGAGGAAGGTTTTTGCACTGTAACATTGTCCCCAAATTCTTTCAACTTTAATAAAAGCTGTTGAGTTATCTTACTGTTAGAGGCCAGGCACGTTTGGGGATGGTGTCCAAATGGCAGCCGTAGCCATGCAACTGAAGCGCCCCCCCTTCACTTGATTGCAGACACAGTATATATAAAAAAGGGGCAGAGCTCCAATCATGCAGTCAAGGCTGCCATCTTGACACCTCCTGCCGAGACCCTGTAAGTGGCAGCTTATATAGTTCATATTTGAACTATTTGCTTTAGTGCATTAAAGTCCTTTCCTTTGCTATTTATAGCCACCCGGGGCCTCGTCGATGCTCCCATCCCTGTCACCTGATTCATCCATGTGTAGGTGCTGCTGCTGTTGTGAAAGATCCTATTTCCGTGAGCCCTTGTGACTGTGGCGTCCTCCGAGCACAGACGTCTGACACGCTGGCTCTGCACTCAGAGGACCTGGTGGAAACTGGGCCATTGAGAGAATGAACAGCTGCCTCTGAAACTTGACTACAGTTTAGGCTTCTGCTGAAAATGTTCAGGGCTTGACTCTCTCGTGGTGGTGGTGTTTCATTATGCAGTGATCTTGTCATTACTTTTGTGTTAATTTACACTTTATGGAAGGCATTTTAATGTTGTATTCTGCCTGATGTTGCATGGCATGGCAGGTTGTATGAAAGTATTTTAAATAAATCGATTCATAGCACTTCAGTTAAATGGACCCAATTCTGGAACGGTGGAACATTTTGGAACTGAGTCCTACTTTGTTGAATTTCTCAGAGATGTTTAATGTCGTCAGAGACGTGCAGGCCAATTCTTTCTAGAGCATTGCCATAAATTGTTTTATTTCTCCTGCAAACACAGTTCCCAATTATGATTTGTGTTTTTCATTCCTTTTCCCGTCTTTCTTTTTGTATTAGGAGATTGATGGCAATGCTCTGTTGCTACTGAAAAGCGACATGATCATGAAATATTTGGGTCTGAAGCTGGGACCAGCACTCAAACTCTGTTATCACATCGATAAATTGAAAGAAGCCAAGTTCTGATGCCTTTTTAAAAGACCAGACAATCCCCATAGAAATCAAGGAAGTAGATGAAAGGTAACAAGCTGCCTTATGGAAAGATAATCCATTTTCAAGCTGTTTCTCCTCCATTTTGTACTGAGAACTTGGACTTTATAGAAGTATTCATCTTCACCATTTTAATCCGGGGGGGGGGGAATGTGTTTTGCTGATTTGTGTTAATACTTTTCCAAAAAAAGTATATGATTATAATTATTTTGTATTATTCATATTGTTATGGTTAATATTATTAAGTCCTATTTTTGTAATCATAAAAGGAAAATCATACGCCAAAAGAACTTCCCTACTTTTTAGAAAAGAAGACCTTTGAAAAGCTTTAGGAAACTTTCCTCTGGGCTGCTTCCCATAAGGCTGGCCATCGTGTCTGGCTATACCAGGTGACTTGCCTTGTGAATTCACCATCACGGAATTCACTCTCATATCACCTCAAACAGAGTGCTTTTCAGTGGAATCAAGGAGCGCATTTAGCTGCCAGTCATCAATCACAGTTTAGCAACATTCATGCATGTGTGAATGAACTCATAATCTAATTCTGTTGTGTAACCATGCAAACATTCCTGTAACAGGAGAGCCATCTATGTTTTTCCCAGTGACCTGGGGGAATCACAGAATATTCTGGGAATATGAAGATAAAAATGTTGTTATAATTTTGCATTTACATGGTGATACACTGTGAATTTAATCATGTTTTCATGGCATTCAGTCTGTAAAGCTGCTGAACAGCTACTCTGTGCTGTTCTCCATGTTCTTCCTTGCTACTCTGAGTCATATGCTCTCCAACATAGTCATCAGCATGAAGGTTCAGTAATGTGATCTTGGATATCTAGGAGCGTATTGGCAACAGACTGTTTTATAACATTGTAAGTATACAACATTCCTCTGGTTGAAAATAATGAGGAAATGTCCCTTCTATAGTCTGCCCTAAAAGTCTAGGAAGTAATGCGTAACCCACAGTTGCTCAGCATTTGAATTTAGCTGTTGACTGCACAAGCTGGATTTAGATGAAAGGTCACAGCCAAATATTCAGAGTTTGTAGAAATGCAGTTTGTATGCTCCATGCTATTTGAAAATGTTACGTAACAAATGTTAACATCATTGGAACTGGAGTCTCAGATGTTAATTTGGTTAGTCATTCTTTGGTGGTTGGCTAGCAGCTAGTCCTTCTTTGGGTTGTCACCAAACTTTCCACTCTACCAAAGCTGTCCTGCATGTGTAGAGAAACACACTGTCAGGAGCAAGAGGTGAAATATCTCACAAATCTCTGAAGTGCATAACATCTGCCTGCTCCAAGCAGGGCCATATTCTTTGCACCTTGCAATAGAAAGTTAGTTTGTTGCTGACTAGGAGCCACCACCAGTGGCTGCTTGGCAGTCAAAGTTGTGGAGTGTAACCCACTCTTACCAAACTTCCACCCTGAGCCGCATTTCTTATCAAACTTTGTTGTGATTTGGTTAACTAAGACAATACTGCAGCTACTTATTTGGTGCATGCACAGTAATCATAGGTTGATTAGATAACAGCTAGGAAACCTACAAATGTGTACCCAGTTAACTGTACTTGTTATGTCATACTGTGGTATTATGAGGAAGCCTGTCCCATGGTTTGCACTATCTTGAAAATTTGAATTATTTCAATGGAAACAGGAATATTTCTCTTGGTTACCTGAAGTATCCTGTTTTTTCACTAGAGGATTTGATGTTAATCAACTCTAGACTTGAGCTGTGATAGCATCATCACATTCTAAAGAGCAACTTCCCCTTAAGCGATATCTCACCTTTAATCAAATACAGGCTTATAGCTTCCACTCTAATCAAGCCGTCCTGTTCCAGATGGTACTTCTACTCTTCACACTCAGAAGACAGTCTTTGGATTGATACCAGAGCAGCAGATGAGAGTCTTGTTGTCAGGAGTTCTGGTTAGGAAGCCTACAAAGCAAATAAGTTGCTTGACCAGCAGTTTTCCTTCTTAATCTGGTCCTATTCTGCAGATTTTTTTTTATTGTGCATCTGGAAAGGAAAAAAAACCCACCGAATGCATCAGGAAGGAAGGAAGGAAGGAAGGAAGGAAGGAAGGAAGGAAGGAAGGAAGGAAGGAAGGAAGGAAGGAAGGAAGGAAGGAAGGAAGGAAGGAAGGAAGGAAGGAAGGAAGGAAGGAAGGAAGGAAGGAAGGAAATGATTAAGTGCTGCACTGTGGATTCACAAGGATGATCAGTCTAGAAGAAACATAGGTTATCATTAACTTTATCTTGTGGCTGAAGTTACACAAAATCTCATTAATCATCAATAGATGTGCTATCCTATAAAGGGGTACTACATATCTGCCATTATTCCACCTAAGTTCTACATCCTACATGGGGGAGGGGGGGAGGGAAATAAAAAGATATTTTAAGTGATAAATTGGAAAAGGTGAATATTACCTTGTTTTTCTTGGCTTAAAAATGGTGTGTAAGTATATCTCCAAGAAGAAATTGGCATTTTGCCCTAATCTTGGGAATGTATTCCTGACTCTTTACTTTACAGTTTTTTTGTCTAGATTAACATGATCTCAGATATCCTGAAAATTTTCGGAGCATTGGTGTTCAAAAATAGAATGGATACATATATTCTTACTGTTGTTAACCTGAATAACTTTACACCTTGTTGCTGCAAGGCATGGATCTTTATACATCCATCAGATGTTTTACCAGATAGGAAAAGAGGGCCTTTGGAGCTTGTCACACGCACAATGTCAGCATATCAACAGCTGCTGGTCCTTGGAGGCCCATAACTTGGCATCCTGCTAGCATAATTGCAGGGTGGGTCCCACAGGAGCCTCCTGCATGCAAACGAGCAGTTGTCTTTCAGAACCTTCTTATTATGTGCAGATCACCTTCTCATTAGACTGGAGGTATATATATTATGATCTCTAAGGGTTTAAGCTATTTTTGTAAGCACATTTAAATGGGTCAAGTCCTCGGAGGTTTGGTCAATTAAACTGAAATACATATGTGAATAAACTTAACAGCGTATCCAATAACTGAAGAAGTAAGTACTTGAGCATGGTCTATAGCACTATAGCCTGAGGTGGCGTAGAGGATTAATTCCTTTCACTTGAAAATTTGTGAACACATGAACAAGATATTTGTACAGTTGTACAGTTAAGCGCAATTGTTGCTTTTTAAAAGGTGTTCCGTTTCTTCTGAGCATACACAGAGTTAAATATAACTGTACTGTTGGCTCTGCAAATCCCATGACAATCTTGTCTCATTCTTACTCCTCAGTGGGGACATCTTTTGTCCTCTAAGTGCAATTCTCTGTTCTGTTTCATTGAAATAACCATGTGTAAATATTGTTCCTCTTCACCAAGCATTGGATTTTCATTAAGATGTCTCCCATTTTGATGAATCCTTGTGATTTCTTTATTAACCAAGATCTCCACCTCATTATGTCAGCTGATCCTACATTAAAAGACTGTACTGTTTCCTCTGCATCTAGATTTTATTTCCTTTTTTTCAACCAGTGAATGACCCAGAAGTCTTGAGCTGCATCACAAAGCCTCTTTTGTGGAACTATTGCCGTTCACTCATAGTGGCTGCCAGCTGTACAGTCTTTCCCACCTATTGTGTTACTGTACAATCCTATGCATGCTTATTTGAAAATAAAGTCTATTGGGCTGAGGGGAGTCAGTTCTGAAGAAATATGGATTGGATTTTCTGTGCATGAACCTAGCGTATAAAATGACTACCTCTGTAAATACATATGGGGCAGTGCCATTTAGATGCCCTTAAAATAAAATTGCAGATGCACAAAATATCATAAACTGCATTTATGGCTCTGTAAGCACTCAGTCACTAGCAGTAGAAGATGGGAGAGAATTGTGCAGATGCTGGTGCAGTAATCAAGGTGGTTTAACTCTGAGATCCATGCAGCTGAACAGCCTAGGTTCACATATCACAATAAGGCATGTTTTTCTTAATCAGGGCTTGTTGAATAAATCATCAACCATAGTCTACAAAACACATGGCTTGGTTCACACAACACGCCAAGAAAAATAACCAAGGAAATCACCCAGCTTAGTGGACAGGTGGACCCAGTTTGTTCAACTACAGAAAGACAACCTTTACAACTCCACATTGCCATACTTCAGTATATTTACTTCCCTTGCCTTCTGGACTAGGAGTTAAATTCCTGCAGTTATCCTTAAAGCAGAAGGTGGTACTGTGTGCTTACTGATTAGTCCATTACAGGTAGTACTGCTCCATTGAAATGAGCAGCACTTGATCTGTCTTCAGACCATCCATTCATCTGTCGCTCTTAGATGCAAAATAAGGAAAATACACCAGGCTACACTTGTATTCTCACGAAAGAATCCTGAATAACTCACTTTTCCTGAATTGGTTTACACTGTAGTACAGAATAAAGTAATGTTCCACTAAATGCATTGGAGTGGAGTGGAGTGGGGACGGATTCTCTCCATCTGTACAAGCATCAGGAAGGTTTGACTGTGTTTGGAGGTGAGTAGCTCCTTTTTAGTGATTCTTGAGTGTAAGAAACGTCTATTTTCTATCTTGCCTTCCCTTTGAGAGCTACTTGGTCTCCCAAAGTAAACCGCCAAACTGAACTTCACCACTTTTAATATAAAATACTGTTTTTGTACAGATATTTAATGGTGCTATTTTAAAATCTTTGTGGCGATTGGTGCAACTATCGTAGTGTGAAGCTGTTATTGTGATCTTGTGCTAAGGGAGGGAACGTTAAAAAGAAAAAAGCAGCAAGGCTTTAATGAGTTACTGCTACCATGTGCCATGTTGCTGCATATTTTGAATGGGAAGACATTTAGGAGCCTGAAAATCCAGAAGTAATGTAGCAGTTATCTCAGATCTTCCCCATTCCCCTTGCAAACCTTGTCAAAGGCATTTGTTAAGTTGTTAGATGAGCATGTCAGACTGTTTCTTGTGAATTAACAGTGCTGAAATGTCAGAAAATCCTTGTCATTCTTTTTTAAATTAGCTGCTGTTTCAGACACAAGCTTGTACAAAATACACGGCTGCATGCTGGCCACCCCTTCACTTTCCTTCAGACTGCAACCAATCAAGGTATGCTTTTATTTGTTCCAAACAGGTATTGTGTTCTCCAGTGCAATTAATTACATCCGTCTGGGTTTTGTTTGGTTTTTATGGGAGAACGTTGCTGCATCCAGAGCCCTAATTCGCAGCAAGTTTTAAAAACACGTTACTTCCTACAAAATGTAAAATTTTGTTGCCAAGCTACAGGGCAGAATGTAGCATTTGTGATGCCGCTGCAGTGCCAATAAAGACTAATTGGATTATTTCCCATCTTTTCATAGTTTGGGCTGCTTGTCTTTATTCTATTGAAATCAGGGAAACAAAGGTCTAGATTTGAACTTTCCATGCAGGATTCGGGACCACCTGTGCAGCAGTGACGTAAAGTGTGGTAGCCCCACGCCCAGGAATGCCTGCAGGCAACAGTGCTCTCTGCGGCTCTTTGGCTGGTGCCTGCCAAATGCCAGGCCTGCTCAGATTTTACTTTTACTTGGGTTATTTTTGATGGAGTTTTTAAAGGTTAATAAAAGAACTCCAAGCAGCTAACAACAATCTTGCAAAGTAGAAGTGTGAACCAAAAAGAAACTTGCACATTAAGCTTAATTAGATTCAGAAAAGAATTCAGTCTTCACACAGTAGTTAGATGGAGAGAGAAAAAAGGTAGCTTACATTTATTCAGTAGATCTGGATACAAGTAGTTTCGTAGTAGAAAGCACTTATTCATTACTGGTTCTTTATAGACATTTTCTATGGAAATAGAAATGTCTGCATGCAAGTGAGATGAAAGGATGAGAGCTGCATTCTGCAGCACCTCCTGCTTGCAGGTGTGCCAAAAGGTAATGGAGATTGTTAATCTCCCAAACCCAAGAAGAAGGAGGAACTGGAAATCAGCTGACCCATGTGACATCCCACAAGCACAATAGAGATGCGTTTACTAGAGAAAGCCCCTTTTTATGCTTATGAGACAATGCTGAGTTGACCCCCTGATAATTCCAACAATTTTAATGATAAAACATTAAATGAGAAGCCAGCAAATGATAAAACAGCACCATCTTCAAGCATCAGTATTTAATTCCAAGAAGGCCTGGAGACCTTCTTCAAAACACAGAAAAGAATGAATGAATGAATGAATGAATGAATGAATGAATAGATAAGTAGATGGGGGCTACTTGAATGTTGGGAAATTTAAAGTTGATTGATTTCACTGGATCTGCTCAAACCATGACTAGACCCAACCCAAGGAAACCCATTTACAGATTACTTTAAGCTTATCTTAATGGGATAAACTTGTGATAGGATGAGGCTAGAGTGGGAGAGAATGCATGGATTGCATCAGGGAGTGTGGCTGTGGTGCCAGGTTCTTTGATTTTGGAGTTATTGGTTTTATTGTTTTTGGTTTTTATTGTGTATTTATGGTTTTATTCTTGATCATAAGCCTCCCAGAGTTTGGTTTAAGATGGGCAGCTTTACAAATGTTTTAAATAAATAAATCTTAGCATTCGTAGCGGAATGTCCTAATGACTATGATGGTAGGAGCAGTAACCTCCAAGCGTAAGAGCTATGGCATAAATCCAGCAAGGTGGATGGAGGGGAAGGCAAAAGAATAAGAATACAAGCAGATACTTCTGATTTCTTTTTACATGTTGCTGCTGGATAGTACTCAACTGTTGGTGGGCAATTTGCTCTTTTATTTTTGGAAACTAGACATTTCTACTCCCTTCCCACCACTTTTATTCATTGCTGTAAGTTAAATATTATGGAAACAAGTCTGCTTATTATTTGCTTTGTAAGATTTGTGTTAATGCTAATAAGCAGCAGCTGTGAAGCATTTCCTCACAAATGGTTTTTAGGCTGTGGTCCTATTAACACACATGTTCTGAGAAAATATGAAAAATGCACACTGCCCTTTCTGCCCACCTCCCCACACAACACAGCATGAATTCCAACTTGATTCAAGTTCATTTGAAGTTAGGAAATATTTACTTTAGAAGATGGATGTCTTTTGCTATTCTGTTGGAGGATTCCTTGTCTTTGTCACACAAAATAATGGATTCCTCCCCTACCATATTAAGGAACATCTATGCTGTGGTCAAAATAGCTTTTCCTGTCTCCAAACTGTGGCCCTGAATGCTCTCTGTACTTCCTGCTTCTTTCTCTCTGTTCAAATATTTGGAATCACTCAGTGATATTCAAAAGCACCATATTTGTTGTCTATTGTTTCTTTTCATAATGCCTTATCAGCCTAGAATTATAGAATTCTAATTATACAGACTTCTATACTTTATTTTTTCAAAAAAATAATTCTATACATCTACTTTTTAAAAAAAATAATTTTTATACATATTATTTGTATAGATGGTTGGTAGGTATAGATTATTGGTAGGTATAAGAAGTAACAGTGCAATCAGTTCCTTCTGTATAAATAAAATATACTTCTTACATTGATTGATTGATTGATTGATCAATTGATTATATGTCATCAAGTTAGTATTGACTCTTAGCAACCACAAAGATAGATTTTCTCCATGACAATCTGTCCCTAACCTGGTCCTTTGGATCTTCCAATGGTGTACCCATTGCCACTATAACTGAATCCATCCACCTTGCTGTTGGTTGTCCTCCTCCTTCTCCTCCTCCTCCTCCTCCTCCTCCTCCTTCACCTTCACCTTCACCTTCCCTACATTAGAAGTGTCATTACCCTTTCTATCCTGCTTCTTCAAAGTCCAACTTTTTTTCTGTACTGGTTTAATTGATGTACAAATTGTGGGCACATAGTTTATAAAAATTCATATAGTGACAGGTGAGGAAAGCTGCAGTACCTGTGTGCAGTTGGTATGTCCAGTACACACATGTAAACAATAGTGTATAAAGATGTGACTTGGTGTGTGCATGAGCATTTAACCCATTGAAGTGAATTTTCATAATTTTCCTGCTTTTCTTTAAACCTTTAGCTGAGTTCATATAGTGACTTCTAATACCTCTTTTGCTGCTTAAGTGTAAAATATAGGAATCTGAAGGTCTTATTTTACTTTCTTATCCCCACTCTGCTCTCCATTCCCAGGTTATATACTTCTGAGGAAGATCCACTGATTTAAGTATTTTTAGAACTGCAGAAATACATTTTGGCCCTCAGTTACTTATTATGCTTGCTGAATTCTTCCAGTATGGGAAAAATAATGCATGATGTATTGGGGGAATTTGAATAGCATCTGTTTCCAACATTAATTCTGTAGAGTGTGAGTACACTTCCCCATGTTTTCCGAATCTGTGTACACACTCATCCAGATTTTCTATTATGTAGAATTATATGCTTGATGATGAAAAGAGATGCAATCGCAAAGTTTTTCCACAGATGTATTTTCCCTTATAAACAGATTTATAACTTTAACAACCCTTTAATCTATTTCTTCTAACCAAAAGAAGTGGTGTTGTTCATTTGCATTTTCCTAACATTTAAAAGTGCAGTATTTAATGACTGGCAGTATTGTGCTTAGTACTGTAAGTACTAAGTCCACTTATGCAGAAGTGCTTGCACAAACAGCATGTTGTTGTTGTTTATTCGTTTAGTCGCTTCTGACTCTTCGTGGCTTCATGGGCCAGCCCACGCCAGAGCTTCCTGTCGGTCGTCAACACCCCCAGCTCCCCCAGGGACAAGTCCGTCACCTCTAGAATATCATCCATCCATCTTGCCCTTGGTTGGCCCCTCTTCCTTTTGCCTTCCACTCTCCCTAGCATCAGCATCTTCTCCAGGGTGTCCTGTCTTCTCATTATGTGGCCAAAGTATTTCAGTTTTGCCTTTAATATCATTCCCTCAAGTGAGCAGTCTGGCTTTATTTCCTGGAGGATGGACTGGTTGGATCTTCTTGCAGTCCAAGGCACTCTCAGCATTTTCCTCCAACACCACAGTTCAAAAGCATCGATCTTCCTTCGCTCAGCCTTCCTTATGGTCCAGCTCTCGCAGCCATATGTTACTACGGGGAACACCATTGCTTTAACTGTGCGGACCTTTGTTGTCAGTGTGATGTCTCTGCTCTTAACTATTTTATCGAGATTGGTCATTGCTCTTCTTCCAAGGATTAAGCGTCTTCTGATTTCCTGACTGCAGTCAGCATCTGCAGTAATCTTCGCACCTAGGAATACAAAGTCTTTCACTGCTTCGACATTTTCTCCCTCTATTTGCCAGTTATCAATCAAGCTGGTTGCCATAATCTTGGTTTTTTTGAGGTTTAGCTGCAAACCAGCTTTTGCACTTTCTTCTTTCACCTTCATCATAAGGCTCCTCAGTTCCTCTTCACTTTCAGCCATCAAAGTGGTATCATCTGCATATCTGAGATTGTTAATGTTTCTTCCAGAGATTTTAACTCCAGCCTTGGATTCCTCAAGGCCAGCTTGTCGCATGATGTGTTCTGCATACAAGTTGAATAGGTAGGGTGAGAGTATACAGCCCTGCCGTACTCCTTTCCCAATCTTAAACCAGTCTGTTGTTCCGTGGTCTGTTCTTACTGTTGCTACTTGGTCGTTATACAGATTCTTCAGGAGGCATACAAGATGACTTGGTATCCCCATACCACTAAGAACTTGCCACAATTTGTTATGGTCCACACAGTCAAAGGCTTTAGAATAGTCAATAAAACAGAAATAGATGTTTTTCTGAAACTCCCTGGCTTTTTCCATTATCCAGCGGATATTGGCAATTTGGTCTCTAGTTCCTCTGCCTTTTCTAAACCCAGCTTGTACATCTGGCAATTCTTGCTCCATGAATTGCTGAAGTCTACCTTGCAGGATCTTGAGCATTACCTTACTGGCATGTGAAATGAGTGCCACTGTTCGATAGTTTGAACATTCTTTAGTGTTTCCCTTTTTTGGTATGGGGATATAAGTTGATTTTTTCCAGTCTGATGGCCATTCTTGTGTTTTCCAAATTTGCTGGCATATTGCATGCATTACCTTGACAGCATCATCTTGCAAGATTTTGAACAGTTCAGCTGGGATGCCGTCGTCTCCTGTTGCCTTGTTATTAGCAATGCTTCTTAAGGCCCACTCAACCTCACTCTTCAGGATGTCTGGCTCTAGCTCACCGACCACACTGTCAAAGCTATCCCCGATATTGTTATCCTTCCTATACAGGTTTTCTGTATATTCTTGCCACCTTTTCTTGATCTCTTCTTCTTCTGTTAGGTCCTTGCCATCTTTGTTTTTGATCATACCCATTTTTCCTGGAATTTACCTCCGATGTTTCTAATTTTCTGGAAGAGGTCTCTTGTCCTTCCTATTCTATTGTCTTCTTCCACTTCCGCGCATTGCTTGTTTAAAAATAATTCCTTATCTCTTCTGGCTAACCTCTGGAATTTTGCATTTAATTGGGCATATCTCCCCCTATCACTGTTGCCTTTTGCTTTCCTTCTTTCTTGGGCTACTTCTAGTGTCTCAGCAGACAGCCATTTTGCCTTCTTGGTTTTCTCTTTCTTTGGGATGTATTTTGTTGCCGCCTCCTGAACAATGCTGCCAACTTCTGTCCAGAGTTCTTCCGGGACCCTATCTACTAAGTCCAGTCCCTTAAATCTATTCTTCACCTCCACTGCATATTCCTTAGGAATATTAGTGAGCTCATATCTAGCTGATCTGTGGGTCTTCCCTAATCTCTTTAGTCTGATCCTAAATTGTGCAAGAAGAAGTTCGTGATCTGAACTACAGTCAGCTCCAGGCCTTGTTTTTACCGACTGTACAGATGTCCGCCACCTTTGGCTGCAAAGGATGTAGTCAATCTGATTTCGGTGTTGTCCATCTGGTGAAGTCCATGTATAAAGCCGTCTCTTAGGTTGTTGGAAGAGAGTGTTTGTTATGCAGAGTGAATTGTCTTGGCAAAATTCTATCAGCCTGTGTCCTGCTTCGTTTTGTTCTCCCAGGCCATACTTACCTGTAATTCGAGGTGTCATTTGACTGCCCACCTTAGCATTCCAGTCTCCTGTGATGAAAATAACATCTCTTTTAGGCGTGTTGTCCAGTAGGTGCTGCAGATCCTCATAGAACCGCTCTACTTCAGCTTCTTCAGCATTTGTGGTTGGGGCGTATATTTGGATCACTGTGATGTTAGATGGCTTGCCCTGAATTCGAATTGAGATCATTCTGTCATTTTTTGGGTTGTATCCAAGCACTGCTTTAGCCACTTTACTATTAATTATGAAGGCTACTCCATTTCTTCTGTGGTCCTCTTGTCCGCCTTAGTAGATCTGGTGGTCATTTGATGTGAAGTGGCCCATTCCAGTCCATTTCAGTTCACTGACGCCCAGAATGTCTATCTTTAATCTTGACATCTCACCAATAACCACATCCAATTTGCCCTGGCTCATAGATCTTACATTCCAGGTTCCGATGGTGTGTTGATCCTTAGAACATCGCCGTTCACCACCAGCACCGTCGGCCGCTAGCCGTCCTTTCGGCTTTGAGCTAGCTGCGTCATCACGTCTGGGGCTAGTTGAGCTCATCCTCTGTTCCTCCCCAGTAGCATTTTTACCATCTTCCGGCCTGGGGGTCTCATCTTCCGATGGTATACCGACATATCTCTGGTTGTACTGATCCATTTAGTTTTCACGGCAAGAATACTGAGGTGGGTTGCCATTACCTTCCCCAGGGATCACATTTAGTCTGACCTCTCTGTCATGACCTTCCCGTCTTGGGTGGCCCTTCACGGTTTAGCTCATGGCATCATTGAGGTGCTCAAGCTCCAGCACCACGACAAGGTAACGATCCTTTGCTGAAGACAAACAGCATGGATACCTTTTATATATTTCTAAACAGTTTAATTGGTTTCTATATTCTAGGGCTTTTTATTTATATATTGTAAATCATTGCCTTATCATTGAAGAAATCTAGATGACATTCAACAGAGGTATTTATCAATTTTAAAAAAACCTTTCAACTGAAATGTAACAAAACAGGAAGGCAATAGCATGAAAAATGCAGCAGCAATCAAAATATTAAAATGTAAAAAAAAGTTGGTTAAAAGAACATTAAAATGATTTACTTAGTGCTTTCCTAAAAGGGAAGTCCTTTATAAGGTCCTAGAAGTACATTAATTGGGTAAATTTTAAATTAATAATAGTTAATATTCATAGAGCATGGATTCATCTGGATCTGTTCTATATGGCAGTCTGGGTAATCACTAATGATAGGAGAGCTTGCACTCAGGGTTGGCAATTTTTGTGTCTGAGAGTTCCCACAGCTGCTTGCTGCACTTACAGACCATGAAGGGCTGTCAGCCCTTTGAGGTAGTCCGGACAAGAAGCACCAACCATAAGTACTAGCACTACCTTTATTGTTAGGTTACAGTAACAGAATCCTGCAAGTCTGAAAGGACACCCTCCTTCCTCGCCTTTACAGTCCAAGAAACCAGGGAGGGTCCCTTCTGAGACATTTGCCACTCCCCCATTCCTACGGTGGGCTCAGCTGCCTCTTATCTGACCCTTGCCTAGTCTGCAGCTCCTCCTCCTCCTCCTCCCCCCTCCCCCTCCCCCCCTCTCAAGGGCATTCTCACAGTCCATCACAAGGTCTCCTATAGTTTCTGTTCTTCTGGTAAGATCCAGAAGTGGGTGGGCTTCAGGCCCCCTCAATTAAACAATGCCATCCAGTGGGACCCTGGAGGTGTGCCTTCTTTGTGGCAGTGCCTGCCCTCTACAGCAGCCAACACCCCCACCCCCAGGAGATTTAAATGGCTCCCACCTTCAGGTTGTTCCAAGAACCTGAAAGCTCCTGAAAACTTGGCTGTTCTCCCAGGTCTTGGGGTAGGGGAGTGGTGAGTCCTGTAAGATTTGGTTTGTTCTTTATGGGTTTTTTCCCCTCTCTGGATGCATATAATCTGTCTTTCTGTTTCATTGCCCAGAGTCACTTGGAGTCAGGTGTACTATAAATAAATAAATTAATAATAATAACCCATAACTTAGTGTGACTCCCCAAT